>NC_052538.1:9999642-10342642 GCF_016699485.2 Gallus gallus
GTGTTCCAATATTATAATCACTCTGTTAACCACAAATCCCCATGCCATCTGAGCTATTTAACTTCTTTTTTAAGAAGCTTTAGAAATAAAGGCTTTTGCCATTTTGTCTACGTGGTACTTTAGTTCAACTGATGAGTCTGCTATAATTCCTATACTCATTAACGCAGCCTACATCCCAAACCAAGCCCTGCTCTAGAAGCCTAGGTTCCTGTATATTTAGGAGCTGTGTTTACCAAGAGAATGCTGAAAATAAGAATAAATTTTACCCTTTTTGAGCTCGTTAAAACACCTAACGAGAAAACTGCTGCTTAGAGCAGTAACTGGTACCTTATTATTGCTGATGAAGACAGACAAAGCTCATTCGTAAGTACAACAAATGCTGTATCAGCTACTCTGGCCCGGATTCAAAGAACCAGCGTGTTGTTCACTTGCCAGGAAAAGCGACAGGATTTGTGCAGCCTGCAAGTGCCTAAATGTTGTATTTATCCCACTGAAATGCAAAGCTGTACAGAACACCATCCTCTTCTTGCTGAGGTTGGGACAGCTGTTGAGTCAAACGGAAGCAAATGAAACTTGGCTGCCTCTACAGTGGTAGTACAGTCAAGGGGACCCGTTGTGTCCAGACCTTTAGGAGTGATAACAAAGCAGTCTGGGTTGAAAACCCATATATACATTGCGTAACAGCTGCATGCCTCCTCAGACAGGAGAGGCGTACAATCACACTGCACTGCAGCCACCAGGACCAACGGCCACACCTGCTGTCAGCAAACCATTCCCTGCTGGGTTTTGTCATGTACACATCCTGAAGCATCTGTGCCATGACTGCCATTCAGACCTCTGTGGGCAGTAACTGGAACCAGGAGCCCTAAACCAGGGCTTTCATCTGCTATTCCTTTTGTGCAGAAGCACTTCTGTAGCAAAACCCACTGCACCTACTGTGGTGCAAACTGACAGATGGCAGCAGGGAGAGTTCTGAAGAACATTCAATCAATCTGAACTGAAACAGAGACAAAGGTGCACATTTCATCACCCTGAGTTTAATACGTTGTTTTCACCTATTAAATTAAGCAAGGGCAAGGTACTTCCCCATACTCATAGGAATGGTATTAAATTATGCATTCAGAACTAATTATCTGATATGCTGTTTAAACTCTGTCATTATACATGTTGAATAAGGAGAATGCAAAATGTAGCTCTAGGGCAAACAAGACATACAGCACAAGCATGAAAGCCGAACTTCTCCTACAGGACCACGGTGCTGGGCACCTACCCACAGCATGGGACAGGACAGGTCCACAGCCGGGGCTGCTGTGTGCTTGTCCATCACTGCTCTCAGCAAGCCCCGGACCTCCTGGTGTCTTCTCTTCCACTCCCAGCTGGCAGAGTACTTGCTGGAGGGCATAGGCAAGGAGAAGCATTAGCTCCTAGCACAAACACAGCTGTTTCTGCACATCCACACATGCAGAACAATTGCTGCTTTTGTTACATGTGGCAGTGCCAAGTCCGCCCGGTCCTCCGCATCCTGCCACTGCAGGATGCAGTCAGGATCAGAAATCTTGAGAGAAGAGCAATTCTTTTGTAACCTGGAGACATTTCTCAAGAGAAACAATGGTGAAATCAGGCTTCCTCTGTATTTAACAGCCACAACTGTCAAGGACTAAATGAAAACAAAGCAGCACCAGGAAGCCTCTGCAACTGGGTGGGGATGCAGAAGCAACTCCCCCCCCTCCCCCCCGCCTCTAATTACTGGGGAATTCCCATTCTGGATTTCTGCTGGAGGAAGTCACCACTGCCAGCAGCTCCAATCAGGCTGTGAGTGGCTCCATCCCAATCCTTGCCAGCCACCAGCACCACCCCTCTCTACACACGCAGCCACCACAAGGCCCCGGTGGCTCACCTGTCCCAGCAAGGGACAAAGGCTTCCCTGGGGGTGCATCCAACAGGAACAAAGCAACTGTGGTTTTCCTCCTTTACACAACCGTGCAGGATGGATGCTGTGCAAAAAATGCTGGCAAGCTTCAAAATTAAAATAAGCTGTGCCTTTCAGGAGGATGAAGGTAAACTTCAGAACTTATTTCATCCAAAATAGTCTAGGTATCTGTCCAAAAGGACATTGTACCTCCAAAAAGATGCCTTTTGAAGTCATAATCAGGCTTGGAAATGCCTGCTCATTGTGACAATGAATATGCATTTTTTAATAATCTGACCAAAGAATGGGACACCAGAATTGTTTGTTCTATCATGGTTTATGTTGTGGGTCCAAATGGCTACAGACAATGGGACTACAGAGAGACTACATCGTAACAGGCACTGCAGAGAGGTGTAGCTGCCAAGCAGCAAAACTAGCCAAGTTCCATTAATCACTGACAAAACATCCTGATGCTAACCGCTCCACATTCATCTTTCCCAGAGCTTTTCACTTTGCTGTTTATTATAAACAGAGCTTGGCTCCAGGACCTCAGTAAACTCCCATACATAGCTACATTTTTCAAACTGTCACCTCACAAATGTTCCTCTGTATTTACATTATGCACATTACGAACATTTTTAATTATTCTTCCATCACAACAAACGAGCTCGCAAGAATTCAGACGGGCAGCAGGCACTAGTGTGCTAAGAAGCAGTAGCTTTTTTGTTTTCAGCATGCAAAGCTTTCCAGATAAGAAGCTACCAGGTTAACTTGCTGCTCCCTGCCCCTTGCGGGAATCCCACCTGGGAAACACTAAGGGACAGCTGTCCGCCGATGGTCTCCATCTGCTTGTGAAAGAAGTACTTTGCACTTCTTACAGCTGGAACATTGGCAAGAACATACAACCATCCATTTCAGCGTACTGGAAGGCAGTATTTTTAAAGGATGTTGAAGTGTTAAGCATCCTATAGATCCACTGCAATTATCTTATGACTCACTTCCCAATGGTGATGTGAATTTTGCACAATTACATTTCCGAACTAGGTAAGAAGATAAGAAATCTCTGGTTTTCTACTGAGCACTCATCTCAACAAAGGCTTGGGATATTTCCTATTATCTTCCCTTGTCTCCCCACCACATTATTTGTTCCACCCTTCTCCTTAGATCTTACATCAGGAAATACCAGCAAGCACTTAATTCTTTTAGTTTCTCTATCTACCCCACTCAGCACTCTGCCTTTCTCCCATCTCCTGGCCCACAGTTACAAGGCTTGACTCATCCAGGTTTTCACAAAGTGACTGCAAATTTATATACGTGCCCTGCAAGCTCTTTTCACCGCAGTTCATGAATGCTCAAGCCCATTCGCCTCATTTGCTTCAGCTTTTCACATCCACAAAACATCTACCAATTGCTTATGTACAAAAGCATTACGTAGAAAAAATATTCCTGAGTTTTAAGGTTGCCAGCACAGCAAGAAGGCAGCTGGAAAGACCCCACAAGGTCAGAACACAGGATGCCTTCAGCACCTGTTCCCCAACAAGGATGAGGACAACCCACTGCTTTGTGGGGTAATACACTGATCACTGCTGATCAGCCTTCAAGAAGGCACTTGGATTCCCCTCATCCACACCACCTTTCATCAGATACACATGCCAATCCTTCTGTACTACTGTTATCAAATTCGCTGGTGAAGCCCAGCGAGAGCCAAAAGACAGTTGAGCTGCAAGGTAAAGGTTAAACTTCAGCCCAGATCTGCCTCTGCACACTGGAAAGGCCTACACCAATCACAACAGATGGCAACACAAAGTACTCCCCACAAGGGAAGTTTCCTATCGCTGTTAGGTAAATTAGGCCAAATTTTTCCTTAGGGTAAATCTGATCTGTAAAGCGGAATTGAACAAGAGATTGGCTTATTGTTATCATCATATTAAATCATTTTTGGCTACATTTCTGCGTATTCTCTGTTAGGACATTGCTCTCTGGTGAAGAAGGCGGCCATGACAGTGGGACGAATGTGTATTGATCCATGACCTATCAGTCTGTAAGCTTTCTTGGTGAGAAAAACTGACGTGCCAGTGGCACCACCACAGAAATGAACAGTGAGCTCGCACAGCATGTCCCACAAAACAAGTCATAGTTCTGTGCCAGCGTTCAGAGGCTGATAGGATGTTGAACTCTCTCACAGTTTTCTTGCCATTCACATGGAAACCTGAGCAATGCAAATTCAGACTCAGAAAGCTGTATCTGTAGATAAGAAGGAAGGTACCACAGTTCCCAAGTCAGCCCTTAAGGCCTAACCCAGCTAAGCACTTGTGGTCTCAGTATCTCTTAACTCAGTGTGCTGCTTACTGTCCCAAAACTTAGCCTTCCCCAGAAAGAGACTCCAGAGTGAGGTGGGAGCACATCTCTTTGCTCAGTTCCCCACAGAGACCTGAACTTTCTGGTTTTCCAGATAAAGATTTTTCAATGAAGACACTTAAACAGGCAAACAGCAACTTCCAAAGTCACAGCCTCGGAAAACCAGCTCACTGCAGGGCATGGGCAAACAAATTGACCCACACCAAGGCTGTTCTGGTTCACTGTGGTTAACATACTCAGCAAGGCAAAGAAACCTCTTGAAATAATTATTACATCTTTATGAGTCTTCTTCCAAACTAAAATTCAACATAAGGCCTTTTAATTGCTCCCAGAACTAACACCACAGGGCACAGTCCAACAGTCCTGTGTGGAAACTCCAAGTGCAGACCACGGGTGCATTATAACAGTGACAACTAAACCACTTCGCTGGGCTCTGAGGAGATCTTTCATACGCTAAGTGCCTGCAAAGATCAGTCTGTGCATTCATGATACTAAGGATTTATCTAGGCTGGAGCTTTGATGCGTGTAGTAACAAGCTGTAAAAATATGTCAGCAGAATTTAAGCTGGAGCTGCCAAGTGTCAAAATAGGATAGCATTTAAACATTTGCAAATTTTGCTTAAGATACAGAAGCACAAAGCAAATATATCACCATTAGCATTGCAAAAATAGTTTCTCAATGAAAGCCAGCTTTAAAAATAACTTCGCTTTCTCCTGGCATCCTTATACTAATAGATTCTGCTTTTAATTAGAAGTCTCTGGCATGCAAGGCAAAAGGCGTCACCATCTCCTTACGTAATTCAAGCTCTTCCTGCAAAGCAAATCAGACCTCGGCCTCTCACCTCAATCCTGATAAACCCAGGAGGTTTTGTGCACAGGTCAGCATCCCATGCTAGACCAGGTGGCCACATTCAGCTCTCAGGTGACAGTAATTTCAAGGCATTCCCTCCAGGAGATCTCTTAAGCAAACTACATCACATCCCTGAGAAATGTGATTAATTGCTCCTACAGACAGATCAACTGAGCCAATGAAAAATTCATTTATCCAAAGTCATTGGAAATTTGACAAGTACCATCAGATTACTGCTTCTACCATCACTGGAACCAGATGAGACACTGAAGGAATAGGAATCAACAAAACTGTATGTAAAAGCGAGATTCCTACTGGAAAATAGTACAATTATGTGACAAATGTCAATTCCATAATGCATGACTGCAAAGATGGAGACCTCATCCGTGGGATGCTTTGCCAACACTTTCACAGACGCTTTTATTCCTGCGGTACACAAATAAACCAAGCTTTCTCATCTATCTTTCAGTACGTTTGTTTTTTCCTTTTCCTCACATTATCTTCTCAGGTATCCAACCCAGATCTGCAGTTTGTAAACACTGCAACTAATTCAAGCATTATCTGCCAGGAAATCTCATTAGCTAAGATAGAGAAAGAACTGCTGAAATAGATCAGGATGATTCATTTTATTTTTATTAGACAAAAGGACACAACAAACAGCTGTGAAGATCTAGGATTACATACTCAACCAGAAGCTACAGTAAATCTGAGCAGGGCACTGCAACAACACCTTCCCACAAACAAGAACTTTCCAAGCAAGGTCCTTAGGAAAGCAAGTTACCAACCTGACTTCTTACCTGCTTGGCCTGCTACAGCTTCAGTACTGATTGCTCTTTTTCAGTCAGGATTCCTATGAACTTTTATCACTTCTTTTCCCAACTTGCTACAGTTAAAAAGATCCCATCTTACTACAGGCCCCAGCACTTCCCAGCTGGAAGCACTCAAGTGTTTCTGCCCAAGCTCACATCCCAAGCCCTGTGCTGCAGTCACCCCATACTTCCACACACTGAAGACAACTCCATGAGTAAATTCACGCCCAAGGAGCCAGACCTCGCTCCCAATCCATAGGGCTGTGGCAGCAGGTAGGACAAGGAGTTATTTTCCCTCCTCCATGCAAGGAAGGTAAATTAAAAAATGAGACCTTAGGGTACAATCAGACTTAGGCTGTGCTCCAATGCCAATCACCTCCATGCTACCCTTTCACCAATTAGCACTACAAAATGTTGCGCCTGGTTTTAGCTTTAAGGCATCTCATAACAATGTATTTATGCACAGCCTTATGCTTTTTCGAAAGACAGACCAAATGAACTGATTAAGTTGTCCAATGGGCAAGTTGGGGTGTTTTATTTGAAGCAGCATCCCTGGTGCTGCACATCCCACAGCGCTCTCTCTCCCTGCAGGGTCTTAGGACAGCCAGCCACAGGGCATCACAGGAGCAGACAGCGCTGCTGAGATAAGGAGCACTTGTATTTTGTCTGCACTAGGACAACACCTCTGGGTAGGGGCACCAATAAAGGTGTGCTGGCTGGAGACAAAGAGCACATCTACAAGCCACACTGCACAGCACTTCCTTATATCAGTTGAGATAAATAGGAGAGTTATGCTAGAAATAAGGCAACTTGTTTTTTTTTTTCCTGTGTCAGCATGAGCAATTGTGAAAAATACCTACAGCAATCCAGGTGAAAGCTCATCGTTTTAAGTTTAGCGCTTATCTTTTTTAGTCTTAAAACTTACATTATTCTTAATAATGAAGACTTGCACATAAGAATCAGAAACATCACTGAAGCCCATGGAGGAGTAATCAGGGGACACTTCTGCCTGCAGAAGCAGCAGAACTTCTATAGGAATTTCCTAGGTTATTCATCTACAGTTAACTTAGATTTATTTTCACAAAACATCACAAATATTTCCCAACAGATTTTGTGGCAGTCGCTCCCTGAAGCCAAACAACTCTTACTGTTACCTTTTAGGAATCAGTATTAAGTAATGCAAAAGTAATTCTGCAGAGGACTCTGAGCTGTGGCCCTTGGTTCAGCAAGGACAGCAAGCAGAGTGCAGGAGGAAGGAACTAGAGTCTTAAACAGAGCGGATGTGCAGCACTACATAGCGCTTGTGTAATGCTGTATGATCACACATGGTTTAGGTAATCATCAGGTGTCATCTAGAAATTCATGACTGTCCTCACCCACACCTTAGCACAGATGCTAGCAGAAGAAACAGTGGGGACACCAATAATCTCTTTGGAAAACACTAGCCATGAAGAGGAGAGTCTGCTCCAAACTCAATGCAAGAAGGATCTCTTTCCTCTTTCTCCCGAACAGGGCTTGGCCCTGCTCATCAGCTCTACCCAGAGGCTGCGGTGCTGGGCCCTGCCAGCCTGGGGGCATGCATGAAGGCCTGCTGCCCTCAGTGGCAGCACCAGTCCACCACGTCAAGGCATGGACCAGAGCACGGGGCTGTGATCCTGCCTGGTGCCCAGCACACAGCCTGCCCCATCCAGGACATGCACCTTTGCCTCTCCCCTGGATAGGTACCCAGAAAAGCCCAGCCCTGAAGTCCCCATTGAGTTGCTAAGGAGCAGATGAGCCCTTCCCTCCACCTGTGTGAGGCCTCAGGAGCTCTTGCCACCACTGCCCAGCTCTCCTGACACAGCAGTGGACATGCGTAGCTGAGAGAGATGCTCCTACACAAGTGAGTTTCAGCTTGAGGATTACTGCCCTGCTTTCACATCCAGCCTGAAAAGGCCCCCAGACAACAGCCACACCAGCACTGAATGAAGCCTCAAACATAACCATTGAATGCTTTTTATAGGCATAATTCCCAGGGCCTCTAAAAACAATACATTCTGTCAAAATAGCACCCAAGTGAAACCAGCTCTTCAACCACCCCAACAAAGCCCTGTCAGATGCACCACATTCCAGGGAGCACAGCTCAGTATGGTTTTATCTGTTCATCATGAGTCCTCTTATGCCTTTTGTTAAATAACTAACACAGCTCTGCAACAGGGTAAAAATATTCCCATGTAATAAAAGTATGCAGCCAAAAAAGAAAAAAGTTGGTATTAAAAATAAATCATCACACCAAGTTCCCTGGTATCATGCTTTCTGCTTCCTTTCTTCTATGATCCCCCAGAACTGGGGTCTTTTTTCAGGTCACCTGTACGGACAAAAACATTTGGACTAATCCAGCTATTAAGGCATTAAGGCAAAATACAGACCATGTTTTGTTCTGATCCATCCACTTCAGCCTCCAGTACCTGTGCATCACCTGGCCTGCTTTTAAGTCATTAGTCAGGAGATTACCTTGCTCAGTGAGTGGAATGCCTCACAAGAAACGGATGCTTTCTTTCTCCTGAGGGCAACACACTTAAGACTAGGGATAAGTTTCATTTTTCATGTCTGTGTAGGCTCACACAAACATAGTACAAGCCTCTCTAAACCAGAGAGAAAAATCAATACCAAAGGAAAACAGAAGACATACCAAGTTCCTCAGGCGTGCAGAACTCTGGGCAAACACGATGGCCAAGGACTGGTAAAGCTAAGCTGTATCTTAGTTTATTACCAGCAAAAATAAGCGGGTGTTTCCACACAATTTTGTTTATGATGCTAAACATCTTTCTGCAGACTCTCTTCTAGGATGAAGAGCCTTCACCTGGCAAGTCAGTGCTTGTTTAAGAAATTAGCCCTTTCACTAGGGCTGCTCCCACTACACCACACCGGGCCCTCCTGTCCAACATCCCTGAGGTGCAATGGCCTGTAATGGCCACAGACTGACTCACTGCTTAGGAACACCTCCAGAGACAGAGGGTTTTCTCCTTCCTGGAGAAAGGAAGAACCCACCACAAAACTATCTCGCAAGTACTGAACACTAGGAAAAACAAATATCTTTCTTGCAATTCGAGCTTCCCCCCCCCCCCCCCCCCCTCTCGTCAGGATTATTTACATTTGTTTAAAGACACGTCAAATAAGGCAGTTGATCTACACCTTTTGTCTCAGTCCTTCCACATCACATGCAACCACCTGAGGTAATAGCAAAAAAAAGTCCTCCTATCTTACTAGGAAGAAGCTTTGTGTACTTCTGTAATTTGATTCTCTTAGATGTTAGCAGATCAGTTTTCAGTAGTCCTGGTATGATGGCATAGGCTGGCAACTGGTAGACTGGCAACTAGCCTTGAAATAATGAGTCAAGCCTCCTATCACTTGCTAATACACTAACTGCTTTATTCTGTTAACCATTTCTTAACCGGTAGTTTCTGGATTCAATCTCCCACCTGTTTGAAGAAGGCTGCCAGCACCATGGATCAGCTCCTAGCCTGAAAGGCCGGCCAGAGCTGCCACCACCTCACACCCCTCTGAGCAGGAGCTGCCACCTCCCACAGCACTCCCACCCGCACGCACAGCCTCCTTCTGCAAACTGGTTCTATGCCACTGAAACCCCACTGCCGTCAGTGGGTTGCACAGCCATAAAAGCAAGCAGCAGGAAGGGAAAGCAGCCCACCTCTTCCCACTTCTCTCCACTGCCTTGCCAACTGGCACATGCAGTTGTTCTGGAGCAGATGCTGATATGCACTCTTCAGAGTTGTTCCCAGACAGCAAGGCCCATGGATTTACAGAAATAACAAGAAAATTGTGACCATTTTGCTCCACGACCAGCAAGCTGAAATCCCCTCACAAGATGTGAGAGAGGAAACAGGAGAATGGCTGCACAATCCAACTGCCGCTGCTCTGCTCTGAGGAGATGTAAAATTCAATCACCTGTGTATTAGGAAGGGAGCCTTACATGCAGAACAGCTTGCACTGCTCTCTGACTGTGTCTGCACATGGTTACACATGATTGATTTCTTTTCACCTCAGCATCTCTCTCCTTGCACTTTGGCTTCACCTGCTGAACTGCCTGAAGCACGTATTTTATTATTTCCACGGAGTCACAGAATGGTTTGGGTTTGAAGGGACCTTAAAGCTCATCAAGTTCCAGCTCCTGTGACAGGCAGGGACACCTCCCACCAGACCAGGCTGCCCAGAGCCCCATCCCACTTAGCCCTTAACACCGCCAGGGATGGGCAGCCACAGTGTCTCTTGGCAGCCTGTGCCAGTGCCTTACCACCCTCTGAGTAAAGAATTTCTTCCTGATGTTTATTGTACGCCAACCCTCTTTTTAGTTTAAAATTCAAATGATTACTGCTTGCGATCCATTCTCTGCCCGGTCTGTATTTATGCTTGGAGCTGCTTGGAATTTTTCAAGTAGTTCAAGCTAGAGATAAAAGCTACTTGGTGAACGTTAACGTATTATGATTACAATATTTCTTACCTTATTTATGTAAACAAAGCTCTTAGCTGCTTTTTACATCACCTTAATTTTGCCTGTGCTAAGACAAAGGTGATTTGCATTGTTCTGCAACCTGACATTCTCATTACTCACTTGCACTTCCGTATGCAAACTCTTACCAACACCACCTCACACTGGGCTGATGATAGATAGGGGAAGGCAGAAATGGGTCTCATTGCTCATAAGTACACGTCAAATTCCCTTCAAAATCTCAGGTTTTAAATCCACTAACCAGGTCAGTGCAAAGTTTTTTGCATTTGCTTTTAATCAAAAGGACACATTACCAGTTCCAACCATTTACAGAAATTCAAGTTTATTATACAACTGCTGTTGCCTATCTTTATCGTGAAGGCATGTAACCATAAGAACACAAAAAAAACAAGTTGATAAATCTACCAGTGGCTAAACCATACTATGAATTGTGTTTTTAGCTTTTAATACCTTGAAGCATTAAATTAATACAGGGTCCCAAGAACAAACTGTCTTCCAGCCTGCCACTGACATCAAATCTAACTGACCTCTTCACCAAGGTTATGCTTGCAGACCCTATTTAAGCACTGGAACAACCTGGCTTCAGCACTTAGTAGAAATAACCCTGGACATCCCAGCCTCTTCCAAGGCATTGGTCTGCAATCACAGCAAGCAACTGACAAACATACCACATGCATGGTTCCATTTCACCTTTATGTTTTTAAATCAAGTTTTCATTAACGCTTGTAGTAGCTGGCGTTTATGTTATTTCTTCAACTGCTCTCAACTCCAGCCTTCCTAGAAGAAACTGTCAGTGACTGCAACCCAGCCTGCCCAGTCAGACACTTCTACCTCTACACATGAACCAGCTTTGCTGAGTGGCACTGAACCTGTTCTCTCCTGAGCCTAGGAGGCCTGTAACTCATCCCAGCTCCATCCTGTGTTTACGTAAATACAGGACATGCAAAACAGCTTTCAAGATGTAACTTTTATAATACCTCACAGATACAGCTGCTTGTGTACTGACACAATCTTCTTGTGTAGGCACCTAACTCTGTAAGCACAGATATTCCTGTGCAAATACGCACAGGCAGCTGTGGCTTCCCACGTATGGATACAGGAGACAGATGAGCCCGGCGCTCGCTAAACCAGGAACTGCTTTGAAGTACTCCATAAACTCACTTAGCATAATGCAGTTTCCATCCTGACCGGGGCTTCCAGAAACTACCAGAACATAAACAAATTATAGAGATAATGTTTCTAGGAATAATTGCAAGACTGCTGTACTCTGCTTTGCACAGCACCAGTATTTTAACTCAATGACCTAGCATCTCATTTTTCCAAAACGTGGCATTTAATTAACATCATTTCCACGCATCACTTCCTCTTGCTGTCACATCACAAAGCGCAAGGTACCTTTCATCTCTAGGTGTGCATGTATGTGTCTGCATATGCATCCTGCAGAGCAGTTTGCACACATCATCAGGTAACCTCAGAAAGGACTGTAAGCCACTGCTCTCACTGCAATTACTGCACTTTGGCAAGGTGTGTTTGGGGCAGAGACTGGGACCCAGCACAGCTGAGCTGCCCGTGGCCAATAGGCACCCATCACAAGGAAGGAGCCTCCTTCCCACACTCCCTCAGCCTGAAACAAGGAAATGCAAGGAAGGATCTGCCAAAACCTACCCCGAGATGAACACCTCACCCAGCTGTTCCAGGGCTCAACCTTGATGGCTGCCCCTTAGGGAAGGTTCTCCTCCGGGCACTGTTTGGAGCTGATGGCACAGCCCCATGGTGTGGCTGCACTACCTGCTGCTATGTATGCTCAAAGATGGGGGTTGCCTGATACCTTTAATGGTCATTTGTAGTCTAAAAAATTTTTAAAGGCAGCTAGAAGGAGCAACAGACGCCTTTCTGTTAGTTTTACAGAGACTAAGAAATAAATATAGTAAATAACATCATATTTCAGACCCATCTTTTGCATTAAGTAAGCAGCAAGACTCCTTTCTTGACCTAGAAAACTTCCAGCTTCTCTCCTGCGCTCCAAAATAGCAAGGGGTGCACAATTAATTTGCTCCTGTTGTTTCCACAGTGGCAAGCAGCCCACAGCTACTGCTATCATTACTTAAATCTGTGCCTTCTGATACTTCTCACTTTCCACCCTCATCTATTATTTCCCTTCCTCTTTCTTGGAAGAGCACACAATTTCCCTAGCATGTTAGAGTAACGATAAAACGCAGTCTGTATTTAATGAGCCAAACTGTGCCCATTTTATTTACTTAGGCAGACCCTCTGAATTCAGTGATTGTATTTGTTTTAGTGCTCCTCATATGGCCTAGCTAGATGCTTCACAAAAGAACCATCATAAATAATGGATATTTCATGAGCAAACGTACACTTTGGGAGCTATTGTGTTCCTCGAGATTTGTTCTCTTCATCTTTATTACTAGGAACATTTGTAGACAACAGGATCATTTCTTTAGTGAACGTCTGCTATTAAAAGCTACCTCCCCAGTGACCCAAACGGCATTTCCCTTGGTCAAGTTTTGTTGACTTCAATACAACTATTTGTGCAAAGCAGACAGGACTTGACCCCGGCCTATGATTGGGAGCATCACGTCCCAGCAGGCTGCTTGTGATACTTGAGTGATCTCACACGCTACGGTTTAAAAATCACAGTAGTTTTAACAGCAATACACTAAACAAAGCAAGTCCCCACTCTCAGGCATGATGCTCAAGAAGAGGATAGAATAGAAGAGAAAGCATAAGACCTTTTCCTTGCAAAAATGTTCCTATCACATTTCAGTCTGTTTTGTATCAGTAAATTTCTCCCAATACTGTTTTCTTCCCACTGTGTTAAATAGTCATAGCAATATCTCACTGGAAGAACACTAGAAGCTACTTTCCTGTACGTTTATAAGGAAAGCTGGGGAGGGACTTCTTGTAAGTGCATGTAGTGACAGGATTACGGGAAACAGCTTTAAAATGCAAGAGGGTAGATTTAGACTAGATGCGAGAAAGAGATTCTGTACTGTGAGGGTGGTGAACACTGGAATGGGCTGAGGTTGAGGATGATAAGTCCCTGGAGACATTCACAGCCAGGCTGGATGGGGCTTTGAGCAACCTGGTCTAGAGAGGGGTGTCCCTGCCTATAGCAGGGGGTTGGAACTAGGTGATCTTCAAGATCCCTTCCAACCCAAACCATTCTATGATTATTCCCAGTTCCAGGGCTGGTGAGCAGCCACTATCATGCTGCAGAGCTGGTCCTTCTGCATGTGCAATGAGGAAGTAAAGCTGCCTGTGAGAGCAAGTGCACAAGCTGGCAAGTCTGCAATCCCTTAAAGGGCATTGCAAAAACCAGGTTTTTCACTGAACCCTCTCTGTCATTGTGTCTTGCACAGACACCTGGCTTTACAAGTGAATCCTGACCATTTTCTTAGTTGCCTTTTTTCAAAAGGCTGTGTATATGCAACAGCTGCAATCTGCTGCTAGCTCACACTGCAGCAGTGGACATACTTGGGTGATATTCCTATGCTTCCTTTATATTTGTACATCTGGTGAGTGCTAACTGTAATGTTTACAAAGCAATTAACCATGGAGGAGTCAGTGCTGACCTTCTCTATTCAACCATAAACCACAGCAGTTCTACAGTCACAATTATGTTGTAACACCACATCTTGTCAATGCTGGACTTCCCACCTGTATGCACTTCAGGAAGGCTTACTTTGTTATTTAAGTAAATATTGGAGAAGAGCCCACTGCTACACTAAGTTATGCATACAGCATGGAGTATACTCCTTAACGTGCTGCCCTTGCACAGCTGATTCATTCAGAAATAACCTAAAGACTCAAATGGGCTCTTGTCACAAGAACTGGCTAATTCCTCAAGAGGTGACAGCAAATCCACTAAGCAGCACAACCTTCCTGCTCAGCCTTCCTGCAAAGCAGTGAATTGGCTAATACCTTTAAGGCTGTCTACCATGTGTTGAGCAGCATATCAGTGCCGCTGCAATTAAAAATGCTATCAGCCACAAAATATTGGTTGCTTTACTTATGATGACAGTTGTTTTCACGTGCATGATACACAAAACGGGCTGTGACCTATCCAGGCTTTAAAATATTTTCAAGTTTTATTTTAACTGTGGCATTTGACATTTACTCTAGGGGCTTTTTTTCCTGCTAGTTGAAACACTTGCAATTTCATTTGCTTAGTTTATGAACCATGTCAAAAACAACTCTCTGGGACACATTTTACCTTAGGACCTGAATTTGGGCATATTTCTTCTGAGGACTACTGCACTGACACAACCTAGGTGCAACTGCACCAGCCATTCAACCTTCTCTCAGAGGTTTCCCACAATCTGCCCTGCTAACTACCCCTGGCACAGGGAAGGCTCCTTCATTCCTAGGAGGAGATACCTCCTGCACAGGAATCCCCACAGTGATGAGGCTGGGCCTTAGTGGGACTGCCAAGTGCCAGCTCCTTCCCTGAGGAGCCCTGAGCTCAGCTGGGGCCGTGGTGAAGTCCCTAGGTAAGGGGGCAGCAGGACATGCTGCTTCCTTCAGGCAGGCACAGAGACACTCTGACAGAGGCCCCTAATGAGGGGAGGATAACGAGGAATGGCTGAGAGACAAAGGCAATGGTGTACTTCCAGGAGTCCCAATTATCTTGCAGAGCAAGCTGGCTACATCTATTCCAGCTCCTTTTAAGGTATTCTACAGGCTAACAGATCCCAAAAACAGAAAATAAACTGGAAATAAGCAGAACACAAGATATGCTGCAATTAGTGGGAAATTACCATCTCCCTGACTTGAATTCCCTTTACGTCTTATAAGGATTACTGATAACACTTCTGCAGTCTCAAAGAACAGACAGATATTTGACTCGGAAAGAACGTACTTCCTTGGAGGAAAAAAAAAGTGTATTTATCACTTTCTCATTATCCATCCATCTCTTTTTTTCCCCTGTTAGTAAGACAGAGAGGAAAAACAGCTGTCTGACAATTCATTTGCTCCAGTTTATTGATTTCTCATATGAAGCCATGCTCCTTGGACTATGATGTCATTTATTTCCATAGCAACTGTGTAACATCAGAAGACTGTACCTAACAGGTGGAGGAAAACCTTAAGGAGCAAGAATGTCTTAAACTCCTGCAAATCTCCCTACACCAAAAAAGAGCTTTTGGAGGATTCTGAAAGCTTGCTCTCAGTGAGTCTGTAAAACACTGAATAGTGCAGGTATCCTTAACCATAGCTCATTGGCAGTGGTCAAACCTCATTCGGATGTGTGAAGTCTACTTCCTTCCACCCCGCACAGCACTACTCCATACCTGCCATGCACAGTGTCAGAAAGATGCAGCTTTTCACCAGCCCATTCCAGCCCCCAGACGAAGTCCGCCACTCCTAAGGAACCCAGGAAAGTTAGCAGCATTTTGGAAGCAACATTTACCCCTCCTGTAGCTAAGAGGCAAGTTATCCCATTGGTGATGTCTCTCTCTGTTCCTTGCAGGCTGTACTTCTGTGATAGCCGCTTCCAATAGAACATTAGGCTTTTAAGTTTCCAGTCCTACAGAAGAGGTGTCATGGAGGTCCAAGGACAGAACTATTGGAGAAATGAATGACTAATTACATTCATTACCTCCCTCAGAATTTATCTGAGAAGTTCAGTTCTGGCTCCTCTTCAGCAGGAACAAAGTTGTGAGCTGCATCTGATCTTTTCTCCACCAGCTAGGTGGAGAAGATCTCTTCTTCTGTCCAGAAGGCACAGCAACCTGAGCCAAACTGCAGGAAAACAACCCAACCAGAGCCCCTCTTCAGCCACAGATGGTAGAATGCTGGCATCAGGGCAAGGGACATCCCCTGAGGTCACACCAACAGGCTAATCTGACTCTGCCTCTTATGCCCATGGGAATAAGCAAAATGTAAAGGGCAAATGGACACAAAGGTGTTCAGAGATTCTCAGCAGCTGTGTAATGCAAAGCCTGCTTAGCACCACTGGGTTGTATATAAATCTGCTTTCTCCTAGTTTCCTAACCGACGTACACAGAATTTATTACACCCATACAGATGAGCAAATGAGATAAGCTCTTCCTAGCATCAGTAACTATCAACAGAGAAACTCTACTCCCATCATGCTAAAACACTTTTATAATCTATGCTGGTTAAGTATTCCAGACTGATTTCTGCTTTGTATAAAGAGAGCTAAGGTGAAGTAAGCCTCTTTACACAGTAAATAAAATCAAGAAAAAATATAAATGATTTGCTTCTTCCGTGAAACTATCTCAAAGATAAATATCTCAGAAGGGATTCACCTAATGAACCTCTCGTAAAACAGAAGCACAAGATGGTAAATGGCTGCCTACTCAGCAGGTTGCTAAACCTGCTGCCTGATCAAGTTCATCTTAGCAAAGCATAAACCAGGACTTTTGCTTAGAAAGAAGACAATTACAACAAGCCAGTCACCTCTTTTCCTGTTAGCCAAGTATATAAACCAAGTAGGGATGTTTTGGGCAAATTAAATACTTCAACTATTCATTAGTTTGACTGCTTAATCTGTAGTTCAGTGTAAGTACTATTTTCCTTAAGTAGCCTCAGAACTCCTGGAGATGAACAGCCACAACCAGCAGGGCAAATACATTTTTCCTTTTTTTCCCCCCTATTCCTACCACACCAAGCTGCACATAAAGCTTTCTTTTGATGTGCGATTGCGTTCCCTTCGAGCAGACACAGCATGAACTCTGATTATTGCTGCCAATAAGCAATATTTTCCATTTTTATCATCACTGCATCCTTCAGTGACCTATCTCTACCTCACAGTTCCACTGCCTATCCATTCTCTGGTCTCTCCATCATTTGCAACCTGCTGCCAACCATGATTTGATTTACTTCGCTAGCAATGCCCCTTCTTGCACCCTTCAATCTCTGCTTAAATGTCAACTATATTGGCAGATAGAGAGACTTGACCAGCACCTCCCCACATCTCCCTTGCTGTTAGTGCTGGGTACAGCCTCATGAAGGCATACACAAGGAGCTGATACTGCTGACCATGCCCCAGTGGCAGGCAGCCTCGCTGCAGTGCCCTACATATTACCGCATGCTCAGTTGCTCCCCAAAGCAACGTGAACATTCCTTGGCCAATGGTTCCCATGTGACACACTGGAGAACAGGCAACAAATTTAAACCAAAGTATGTACTATAAAACCCCATTCTTCCTGCAGAAGGATGTATAATCCAATAAATAAACCCCTGCATCCATTCAGTGAGCTCAGGACTTTTTCTGTGAGCTCATTTTGCATACAGCCAGGCTGCACACAGAGGCGCATGGCCTGTGCCACACGCCTCACCACAAGTACACAGCTACTGCCAGAAGGCCCCTCCCCCAGTAAAAGAGGAGCAAGGGATACCATCTCAGCAGCCTCCAAGGCACTGGGGCTCCACATGCAAGCTGTGTGACTTGCTGAGACAGGTATGAAAAAGAGGTACCCCAGTGAGTGGCTGTTAAGCAGGAGCAGAGCCCCAGAGAAAGCACGTTTTCCTCCTCTGGCCCAGGAAGAGCTGGTTTGGAAGGACACTGAGGGCTGTTCCTCCCAGACCTGCAGCTGCAAAAAAGATACTGTGCAGATCTCTGCCAAATAAGCAGGGCATACGCAGTGAGGGGAAAACTGTCCCAGCTTCCAGAAGAGGCCAAGCACCCAGATACTTGGCACCAGGCTGTCACTCAGCATGGACCTTACCGATGCATTCAGACATCTCAGGAACCCCTCGGTCACACCACAACTACTTCTATGTTCCTCCAAATGCCTGTTGGGGTCACCAGCCCAACCCAGCCTTTATTGCAAAAATGTGTTCCTCATTAAGAAATCATTACCTAACAAACTACTCCACGTGCAATACCAGAAATTAACTTCAACTAATTCTTGCTTGTAATTCCATTTAAATGTAATGGAAATGTAAGAACGTGCTACCTTTTCCAGCTAATCATCCTCTCTTAGATATCACAAGTATTAATAAACTGCAGATCTTCGTTAAAACTCGGTCTTGCATTGATAAATATTGCTGTAATACCATCCAAGTGGATATTCCTAGAACATAGTTAACTGTTCAGCCGGCAAAGCCATGCAGACATTACCTAGAAGAGGAACGCAAAGAGTTTCAAAAGCATTTTCAGTTCCCCACTTGGGCTTAGCATGTGGAAAATTATTTTCATTCGTGCAATTAGCTGCAACCCTAAGAATATTTCCCTATTGTTTTCACCCGGCAACAGAAAGGGCTCAGAGTCCATATAAAAATCAGAAACAAAGCAAGTTGAAACAAAACCATTTATGCCTAGTTCAGCTCCTTTTCTTTTGTGTTCAGAAGGGCCACACATGACAGACAGCTACCAGCCTCCTGAAATCAAATCAGCTCCTTTCAGAGAACATTTGTAGTTTGTAAACCAATTAAACCACATGAATAGTACAAGCATGAATAGGCTTTTGTTTTATTCAAATTAAGATATTTTCGATTTGTTAAGATGCAAGTAGATATGACAAAAAAAGTAAGACAATTACAATGGAAAATTATGGAGCAGGGGGAAATTTAATTACATGCCTGCTTGATTTCAAGTTTTGGCCCTTTCTATATTGTTTCCAATTTAAAGATTCACAGATCCCTTCTCTCTGCTACCCAAGTATGGTCAGGAAAATAAGTCGGTGGAAATGGTCCTCACACAGCTTTCCATTTCTGTTGCACGCTCTTTGGATCCTTTTATTTCTACAGAAATGCACGAGTGATTCCAAGTAACCAGTCATTAGAGTGGTTCCTTTTTATAACAGACTTCCTTTTAATAAAGACTGGATCAAAACCTGAGCCCTCCCACAACAGAAAAGTCCTGAAGAATTTAACAGTGCATGGTAGCCCTTCTAGAAAATGTTTAAAGAAATTGTAAGCCACCCAGCAGAGCTCTACAACACTGTGCTCAATGACTGAAAGAGCAAAACTCCACAGCAGTTTCTGGGAGATTTTAAAGCAGTTTTTTTGAACTCTGTTTCTTGTAAGCCAAATCCTTCCACTACTTTTAAATCAGAACCTCCCTCTGACACGAGCAAATGGCTCTGCTCATAGCCACGCTGCAGCATAACCACAGGGAGCTGAGCACCTCCATCCCAATCACCTCCTTAGGACAGTGCCCCAGCCTCCTCCAGCACCACCCACTAACCTCACTTCTCTCGAGTTCAATGGTACTTTTGTTGGAACAAAAAGATAAAAGAATAAGAGGAAAAAAAAAATACCAAGAGGCAAACTTACAAAAACATTTGCATGACACAAGCCTTCTTCCCTTCAAAAATCATATTCAGGAGGAGGAAAGTGGTTTAGAACTCTAGAGTACAAGACTTGAGCAAAGACTTCAGTCTTCTTGCTCTAATCGTATTCCCATGCAATAGATGCTTCTTGTTTTTACTGAGAGCTGCACAATGGGCATGACACTAGAAAAAAGGCACTGCCGTGGGTCCTCATCAACTTTGAGGTGAGAACTCACCACAATGAAATGCACATGACCAGAGCTGAGCCCTATAGGGCAAACAAGAATAAACTTTAGGAGCATGACTCAGAATAACAACCTAGCATGACAAAACACCGAAAACTGCCCTTTTCTTTCAGCAAGTAAAACCAGACCTTAGATTTCAGGATTATCCATTTTTATTCTGCAATCCTTTTTAATGCAATCCATTGGGCCTTTGTGGTCCCAGCTGCCCAGTAACCTGAAGGGACCCTCATAAATGGCAGCTCTACCCTGGCAGGTGAGCTGCCAGAAGATCTAGTTAGTGCTGTGTAAAATGTAAATAAATGAAGGTCACATCCAGCCCTGACGGCTGCCCTATCTCCTGTCAGTTATGGGACACAGGCTAAAGAAGCTAATAGTGCAAGGTGACAAGCACTGCCTATGAAGTAACTCCCAGTGTCATCACATCCTAAAAGGGGACACAGCAACACCGCGTGCAGCTACCTGAAGAATACTCACAGAAGTTTTGACACCCTTTTTTGCTCCCCAAGCAGGAGAATGAAACTGACTGCATGGACAACGACTTAGAGCAAAGAAAGAAAATGAGCCAATTGCTGCATTCAGCATAATCTTTGCAAGATTGTTTTAAAGCAGTGTTCAGCTTACCAGATCATCTGCATGTGCTCCTACTTGAAGCACTGGGCCAAAGAGCCAGGGCAGGCCAAGCACCTCCTCTCCAAGCACATCAGCCTCTGCAACACAGACAAATGTTCACCAGAGCCAAGGGTTGCCTTCTGATGTACTCTGGGCACAGGCCAGCAAGGGTCAGACAAATTCCTGTTGCTGCTGAAATGGCCAAGTCAGCTGGAAATTGGGAGGGGGACAACAAAACTAGTCTAAGACTCCTGCAGAGGTTGCAGGTGACCCATTTGCACAGTGTTTGAGTCCAGCTGGCAGGGAACACACAGCCCTGGTGTGCCACTGTCTCATTCCTACAGGGACAGCTTCCAGAGAGGAGCTACACTTGAAATAAATTAAACCAAAGGAAAAGTGAGAGCGCTGAAAAACTTTCTAGCTAGTTGGCCTGCACAATACAGTAGCTTTGTAATAGCTCTTGCAGGGTAATAAATGTGCTTCAACTAATACCAACAAACCTTGGAGTATATTAAAGCACATTCAGAGGGAATCAAAGCTAGCAAAAAGGTCTTGGATTTAGACAGCCACCTTTAAAGCTGAAACAACAGCTGAGGATTTGGTCCAGTGAACATAAATGAAATTCAACAGAATCCATCATGTTGGGCTTCAGAACAGATGTTTGTGGGGTGGAACAACCGTAGTTTGTTTTTCCTTTTCAACTTCAATCGGGCAAAACAAATCTATTGACTCTAATGGGATAAATTCAAGGCTGCGATGAGATGTTACGCTGTAAAAGCTGCAGCTGGCTGACAGAGTTCAGAAACTACTCAGCAGGCAGCTCTCCATTACACAGCCTGTTGACAGCAGCTGACTACTGACTTCACGCTCAGAACAAGAGTTGTACATTCATGCAGGAGATACGACGAGTCCTTGAGAGAGCACCTTGGATTCCCTTAGTCCCTCTGAGGGAACTTGCACCATCCCAGCCTTCCCCAGGCAAGAACACTCCCATGGCAGTGTGCAAGGTGGGAGGCTACCAGTGGCATTCCAAAGGCAGCATCCACCCTCAGTCTAGTCATGTTGCACCAGGCCCAGCTGCTGACCAATATGATTAAAAAAAAAACAAATCAGACCCTCTGTAGGCATGTTTTATTAACTGCTGCTGTTAAAGGAAAACACCTCAGAAGATAGGTTATTGGTTAACATGTTAATGTAAGGCCATTGCTCATCTTTTGCAAAATTGTGTTCCTATTCAAGTCAAATACTCAGAGTGGCACAAAACCCATTCTTTTACACTTCAGCTACTTGACGGCACGCTAACGCTGCCAAGTCATGCATTCATTGAGTAATATACATGTCAAGTTTAGGGGATTACTTAGTTTCCTACTTGTATAAATGAAGGTAAACAAAAAAGAATTGCATAGGCATTATTTATAATTCTGTCTCACAAGAGACAATGGTAACATAGTTTGCCTTCCTTTATTCAATCTCAGTACTGGAAGTTTGAGCCACAACACGTCCAACAACCCATATTACAGGCACGCTCAGCACGCAAAGGAGTAGCTGTACAAATTCAGCATCCCTTTACAGGCATGATGGACTACCAAAGTAAGCGTGCTGTAGAAAGCTTACCCCAGCACTAGGCACATCTGCCTGTCCACTGGAGGGCAGCTACAGGCCTGTAAATTGAGAAGGACTGGAACTTGTTGCATGTTTTTACCACATCTGTATGAAGTCATCCAGTCCTGTCACTTCTCTCTGGGAAAAGGTAGGTCCTACAGCATAAGAGGGAAATTCCAACAGATAACCCTCCACTACAGTTTCATCTATTGGTAAGACTTTCTGCACAGAGGGAAGGTATGAATTCATATCTTCCACGCAGTGCATTCCATGTTTACAAGCACCGCTTCTTCCTTTCTACTTTTCTCCGCAGAACTTCCCAAGAGCTGTTCCAACAGCCTCAGGGTGAAATCATGCCTCTACTAATGTCAGCAGGAAATCTGCCATTCATTCCGATGGGATCACTATTTTATCCTGTTTTAGGAGGGAGCTGTGCCTGAGTGAGTGCTGCAGGATTAGATCCAAGGGCTTGCGATCTTCAGCAGCAATTTTTTCCCTTTGCCTGATTTCCATAACAACTCTGAGACAGCAAGACTGTTTTTCTAGTAATTCTAACCACGATGGATGCTCTGTGGAAGTTATTACCTCAGCAAAACAGTCTCTGGAGTAATGGCTGAATTTAATGGCCGTACATTTCCCAAACAGGCTGAACTTGACAGCATTTCTTCCCAGTCACCATTACCGCACTTCTGTGGCTATCAATTTCAGTTCTCTTCACTCTTCCTACTTAAAACTTTCTCTTTGGGTAAGAGAGCAGAAATCAAACAGGGCAACTTTAGTCAGCCTTATTAATAATGACAGCTCTAATAACAGTCACTTCCATAAAGTTTCTATCTCAGTGACTTCACATGCATTCAGTCAATAAACATTCTTACACCTGGGCAGTCAAAGTATTGATCACCTCCTCTACTTCATTTTGCTTTTTTTTAAGCTACAAACCTTGTGAAACTCGGCGACTTGCCTGCAACACAGCAGTGTCCGAAACTCCACCATTCGAAAACCTTGGATACCCACCTTTTTATCTTCCAAATCTGCTTCCAATTTTCTCTTCTTTTTCACAAATACCTGCTTTTCTCTTTAAAGCCATCTCATGATTTCGTTAAAAAAGCGACTACAGTTTACATTAAATCTACTTCATGAATACCTAACCATAACAATTTATGTAAGCATCAACACCAATTGTAAGACATTTTAAAATACAATTGCAGACTACCATTTGCAATGCTGTAAAGGAACTTCATTCCTTCAAATGGTTTACGTGCTCAGTTTGCCTGCTAAATTTATTAGGAGAATGTTAGCTCAGGCTGACCCACAAAAGCTGCTGCATGAAGAGTACCTGTAGAATTGCCACCAGTGTTTCACCAGCGTACGCACCAGAGAACCGGGAAGGGTCTCAGCACTCACTCTGCTAGGCAGATTATCGAACAGCAAAATCCAGAATCCTGTCACAAAAATTACTTTCTGCTTTGTATTTGAACCCAAAGAACACCAGCTTTGGTCCTTCACCTCTCACGAAACAAAGTTTAAGTGATATCAAACAAAATATCAGGAAGGAAGATTTGCATTCAAGAGAATAAATTCAACTCAGTGGAAGAGGCAAAGTTATATAATTTACCTCACTTCAGTTATGAGCCAGTTTATGCTACTAACACACATACACACACACACCCCTTCCTTCCTTTGTTGCTGCTCTATGGACCAAAGTAGGAATACGAAATACTCCTGGTCAGCAGCCTTCAGCACTAACCCACGGACACACAGGCTTTCTACTCTGAAGCTCCTATCAACTAGAAAGCCTAAGGCTTCATATGCTTTGAGAAGACAATCTGAGATGTTTTTCCTGCATTTTCAGCCAGAGGAAAAAAATGCCATAATCTCTAACAGTGTTTAGATTCAGCCCATAGATCCTGTTGCATTATAAATGGAGGTCCAAGGTGTCTATAGAGACAAAGCCTCTTCTTTCCTGTGCTGTGCTATCCATCATGCTGTGAGACAGGAATGCTGAAAGACCATATTGAATGTTTTCATAATAAAGTAGACCAGGGTCTTCAATCTTATAAAATTGTGTTGTGTGAGAAAAATAAAGCTGTCCTTCTTGCAACCTTAAGATGAGATGTACGTTGTCCCACCCTACAGAGAAGTGGCATGAGAAGACACAGGCACATACCCGGGCACATCTCACTACAGCTTTGCCCAGTTAGAGTTTCTCTCCATCTGCAGGTTTAGCAACAGCTGATTGAGCTACCCGAGGAAGAGCTCATATTCCAGCAGAGCTCAACCCTGGAGCACAGGCTTTTCTGAAATGAGGGAAGGCTGGAGCTCCCAGCTCATCACATTGATAAGGAGTTTTTCCAACACTTGAAAACTTGACGTGTTTCTAGTACTTTAGGATTAATTAATGAGCAGCAAATCAACCAACTTCTCAGGAAAACTGAAAAAGGGAACTAGCTAAAGGAGAATTTCTGAAGGGAGTAACATAGTAGGGGAAGTCCACTTTCTCCTCTATGGAAACCCTTCAGTCAACATAAGATGAATATTGTCCTCTGGTCTGTAGATGTAAGAGACAGTCAAAGCCTTTAGGCTAGATGCTGTTCACATGCTACCCACTGGAAAGAAAAGATCATGCACACACAAATACCACGACTGCATAAACAAAGCACGAGAAATTGTGCAGTAATGCTGTGAAAACCTGCCATACTAAGCCCCAAGATGTACTTTCAGTACTGGCCTAAAAGCAGTCCACAGTATTACACTTCTACAAATTCAAGAGAGCTCCAAAGGGCTTGTTTATGCTTTCAAATGAGCAAAATTAAAACAGATATTGCAGAAACAATGGTATTATTTGATCTTTACAATAGTAACTAAAAAGCCTTATAAAGTACAGGAGCAAGCAGCAATGAGGCCAGGAACTAGAAAAAACATTAGGCTTCTTATTACACTCAATTAAATTGTTAATCATGTCATTTAGTTGGTATTTAATCTCTTTAAACCAACACTGTAGAATGATAAGTGATAAATTTGTTTTTATGAGAAAGCTTCCAATGAATCCTCAGTTGCCAGGAATTAAAATCGTGTTCACGGATAAAGTAATCTACAGCAACAGTTTATATAAGCACAGAGCCTTAGGGATACCAAACCATATGTAAAACAACCCAGAGCTAACAGGTAAACACGCAGAAGTTTTGAAAACACTTCTGCAACATTAGATTGAAGGCATTTGTCTTTGCATCAGCAGCATTCACATTACCTATGTGATCCTCGAAGGATTCAAAAGTATATTCAACTGTGTATCCCTTTTATACTCCACCAGCCTTCATCATCCCAACCATAACTCTTAACTTTGTCTAGAATAAGAAAATTAATGCAAGCCATTCATGCTTAAATGTGACACTGCCAGCTGCCAGCCACCTCCTCGCCCGCCCCAACACACAACGTAAGACTCAGACATGAACTAAGCTATTTAGAACTTGTACCCAAAATTGTACAAAGAAATTCTAACATTAAACCCAAACAAGCAACTATTGCCTGCAACAAAACAAACAGTCCCCATTCACATGTGAAAGCCAGCTCACCCCACAGTTCTACAACCTAGCTGCTTTTATGATTGTTCATCCTCTTTTAACCAGCCCTAATACTAACAGTAATACTAATGTAATCAATGCCCAAATCGCTAATCACTGCTAACTTCACTAATTAAGTTTAACACAGCTCTTCTTCCTGATCCAAACTGTATCCCAAAGCTGAGGACCACAAAAAAAAACAAAAACAAACACTTTCACTTCCAAAACTGAGCTGCAGCTGCACCAGCTTCACCTCCAGCTCTCACTCCACAACAGTGCTTCCTTACCAATACAGGAGGGAAGGGGCCTCTGCCCTTTTCTTGCTAGCACCACCTCAGTGCCAGCAGCTGCTAAATATCCTGTGGTCCCTCCTGCCAAAGCCAGATGTCTTTTCACCCTCAGTGCCTCCAAATCCTTCTGAAACTGACTGTCTTCTTCCCAAGGGAGGGGAAAGGTGACAGCTCTGAAACCAGCCTAGAAGGAAAAAAGGGGCATTAAAAAAAACAAAAAAAACAGGAACTTTGATGAATTTGTCATTATTTCAGACCTGAAGCAGAGGCAAGACCTGCCATGTTGACTGTTTTGAAGCTATGGTAATTCTCTATGCATTTCCACGTGCTCCCAGGCCCTAGGCAGTATGATTAATAGCCCTCTCTTACAGCTCTGTGCGAATGGGAAGGTAACGACAGTGACAGATCACTGTGGTAGAGATTTTCTTCATAGCTGTTGGGCTTCTATAAGTTATAAATCCTGTGACTTCTTTAACCCCCAGGTAAGGTGTGTCAGCAGCTCTGCCTCTACTAAGAGCCCACACTTGGAACTCCATGCAAGTAACTGAGCTAAGAGTCATTAACAGCCTGACCAAGCATTGATCAGGGTGAGAGCTTAAAAAAAAAAAAAGAAACCACACTGATCACCAACTAAGTCATAAGTGTTTCAGTATTTCAAATGGTTTTTTAAAACCCAGAGCATGTAGGACAGATCTGCCCGTTCAAAAAGGACTTGAAACCTATCACTTCTTCTCTCGGCATATCCACTCCCGAACCCCAAAAGCACAGAAATCTACTAAATCTAAATTCTGGTAGGCCTTCTGATAACTAATGAGGGTAAGTGCTTCCTGCTATACTGTGGAAAAGATCAGCATTTGCTTTCAGAAATCTTTCCTGCTTTGAAATCCTTGGAAATTCCATTTCTGCACCTAACAAGCATTTCTGCACTCACGCTGCACTGTTTACAAGAAACAGTCCTTACTGCACAGTTACACATTTATGTTTCCTCTGCTTCTGAGTATATATTATAGTAAGCTGATTCTTCAGTCTCTTTCATATGCTGGTTTGGGTATAAGATGCATCAGCACTCTGAAGAATCAGCTTCACTTTCTTCTCCATTTTGCTCAATTACTTTTATGACAATGAACAATGAACAGTGTATGACAACCTAAAGCACACACTGAACACCAGGTAAACACCAACACAGCAGCATTCCATGGTGGATGGAAGGTTTCAGGCATTTCCCTTGCTCAGGAAGGACACAAGCTCTAATGAGGTTGTTCTGACTACATGATACAGCACAAGTGCAAAGGAACGGATCAGACAAAACTCACACTGCAGCCCAGGCACTGGATGGCCAGTAGCATCCCATCTAGAATGACCCTTTCTCTAGCATAAGCTCTCCAGTTCGGTAGTGTTTGTTGTTGTTTTGGTGTTGTTAGGTTGATTGGATGGGTGCGTTTTGTGGTTTCGGTTGTTTTTTATTTTTATTTTTTAACCAGGGTTACAAGCTCCCATGGAGATAGGAAAAAGTGTCTTTGCAAAGACTTGAACAATTTTGCATATGGCACTATTATTTACGCTGTCATTCCTCCAGCACTCAACAAAATATGTTCCTAACAAGTAGCAGCACTTTATAAACAAATAAAGGGCAGGACCCCTACCCCAAGCAGTTTACAGTATGAATGAGAAAACGTTATAAGAGATTTGGAACAAAAGAACTGATACAGAGCAAAGTCAGAAAGGCACCTGCTTTCATGGTCCTTTCATGGCCCTGCTGTTTCCACCTTTTAAATACACTGATTCAAGTCTCCAGGGCCATGCCTGCCCTATTAACGTGCCAGTATGCCAAGCACAACTGAGACATGAATGATTTTCTTCTCTAAATTCCTCTGCTCCTTTGCTTGCAATGTTATTGTTTCATTAAGATCTCATTACATATTAATAACCATGCACCCATTCATTTTGATTCCAGATGGGAAATAGCAGCTACACAGGGGCTAACACAATGAGATTTTATTCACAGGTTTTAACATTTCTCTCATGTTTCCAATTTCACCATGCTTTTCGGAGCAAAAAGAAACAGCCTGGCACTCAGCCATGCTAACAATCTACTTGACTTTTTCCAGGACTACAATCTAATTTTGTGCCTGCTTCGATTAACTAAGAGTTTGACTCTTCGGTTGTCGCCTCATCACTCTCTGCCAGCCACATTTTTCAGCCAGCTATCCTTTCTTTCTTTATTTTTTTTTTCCTTTCCTCCTGTTTCAAAAGCAGAAGAGCTATTCACAACTGATGCTGTGGGCTTAATCACGATGCAGCCTTCTGTGATTAACAGTCATGAAGCTCAAGTAAGGATAAAGATGATAAGCATATTTTACTACCACGTGAGAATTTTAATCATTTCAGCTTTCTGCACTGGAGCTCTGCTTGACATCTCTCAGTAAAACAGAAAGGCCACATATACTGCAGCTTGACAGCCGTGTTCACTTCCACTGTCTACAGAACAGACAAATACATGTGACTGCAATTGATGCAGCATCTTGTTCCTTCCACCTCTTCTCCTGTCACAGCCGTGCAGGGACAGCCCTGGCAGTCACACACTGAAAAATGAACAAGAACTCTTCCACTTGAACCTTCTATTACCAGGCTGTACAGCCCCCAAACTAGAGATGTTTGATGAACAAGGCCCTTCCAGTAACCCGCTAGGCATAAAAGACACGCTAAAAATGACTTATAAAAATGCAAAAATGACGGACAGTCCAGTCAAAAGCCAGTATCCACAGCACAGCAGTAACCCAAGGAACACCAGTAGCTCATCCCTGCACAAACTACACGATGGACATCACACCCCTACACCAAATGATATCCATTTGCATTTGGCAGAGTTGCACGTATCCATTTCAGAAATATTTGTCTCCTGACCCTGCTGTAATCCCACAGTAAAGCAGCAGCTCTCCTGCTTTTCTGACTTGTTTTTTAATCTTCTGCTCACTCCTGCAGCCCCCACCCTGAAAGCCAGCCTGGCCCCCGCGTTTCATGAGCTCCATTCTGCCTGATTCCTATTCTTTCTACTTTCTCTCTCCAGGCACAGATCAATAACATCTTTTCAACAGCATTAAAAGAAAGCCTGTGGAGAAACAAATATACTTCATATCACAAGACATTTATTTCAATTTAGCATTTCAGTCCCCCAAGCAAGTTTCCTATTTGGTAATGCAAAAAGCTACTTGCTAACCAAGGCTTGAGCACACTTATACCTTTAGCTAAACAAAATGACCATCCTGAATCAGAGGCTATATTAGAATATCCAACCCTTTTAAACTTGAAAAGAAGCTCTTACTGGTCCAGAAGGATTTTTTAATGTAGCAAACTACATCAAGAATTTTTTGAAAATCATACACTGCTGAGATTGTAGACAGAGTAAGCTGTATATGCGAACAGACCATGCAGTATAAATACACACATATTAAAAGAGGTTCACTGACAAATATTTTTCCATATATAATGGCTTTGATTACCATTTCTTAAAGTTAAATTGTTGAATTAAAGTTAAGAAGTTGAATAGAATATCCATTTTTCACATATATTTGGAAGGAAAGGCTAGTGCTTTGGTTACAGCTCTTCTCTGTTCATCAACGCCTGCAGGACTTTCCACTAGTTCTCTATTAAGGGGTACACAAAAGCCACCATCACAGCCACAGAACACTCAATTATTTTCCAGAGATGGACCACTCACTCACACCTTGGCCTTCCACCTTCAGTCCCACCAAGCATGCTGGTCACTCCCCATTTCTTGAATGAATCAAGAATTTCTTCTTTGACTCGATACCCAAAGATTCTGACCCACTTGTAAACTGGTGGGATTAATTCAGTTCTGCCTGGGAGTCACCAAACATGTAAAGCTTCCCCTTCCGGGTGCGAAGCGCTTCGGTAGCTTCCTGCCCACAGCACACTACCTGCTTCATTCATTTTCCAGGAAGTTTTTCCATTCTTCCCCTTCACTCCACCCCAAATCAGACTGCTTTTCTGCAGGAAGAGTGTTAAAATCTCTACCACTGTTTCCAGCTTCCTCTGTGTAAATGTGTCTGTAAGTAAAAACATGAGAGAACACTGTAGACGCCGTACAGAAATGTACTTGTCTACATGTTCATACAGGTACAGAACAACTTGACAATAGCCAGATACCTATGAAAAATATTGGTATTTCAAGTTCTAAAACATTTTTTTGTATTTAGACATGAATAAATCAGGCTGTTTTCATGCTACAGCTCACAAAGATATCAGAGAGACAAGTATGCAATGTTTTCTTCACATTACTGACACACACTTCCAATTACAGAAGCTTTCTTTATTAAGCATCAGTTTGCAATTCAACTGTAATTATATCTTACACTGAAAAGAAGCACAAGCTGGACTACAAAGAAAGGATGCACTGAAGAAAAAGTTCCCCTTGAATGGAAATATTCCTTAAGCTTGGAAAACAAACAAAAGCACCCTGTCAGTTACCTGTGCTTGGAAAGCTTCACTCACTAAGCCTGCTTTTTTTTTCCCCCCACTGCAGAAACAAACTCTCTCTGCTATAATAATGATGATAGAGTTAATAATCCTGGTGTATAAAAGACAAGCAATTACCAAATGTTAATGAATGCTGGGATCCTTCTAGAGACTGCTGGTGTTTCTAGTACCTCCAGTACTGTTGTTACCTCGTCAATAGAGCAAAACTGACATGTCTACAGTTCAGATCCTGAGATAATTTATTAACAAGAAAAAAGCCAAGAACATTGACCAGCCCTTTATACTTGTATGAGTTAGGAACTTGAAAACATACTGCTTTCAGCTACGCCTTCTGTCAAGACACCTTTGCATTAGCAAGCACCTAACAGTGACAGCATTTAAATGCAGCTGTAGGTGGAGATGAAGCAGCCTCACTCTGTCCATGCAACAGGTGAGCAATTGCCTTCAATGGAGACAAAAAAAAGTGAAAAAAATCAATGTGTAATAACCTCTGCTGATAGTGTGAGGTGAGCTCCTTAACCTTTTTCTAACCAGTCCCATTCTTCTTCATGTTTAGCAGACAGCCTATAATGGAGAATTGGCAGAGAACAGCTTTCCAGCAGGTTTTGACTGCTACAGTTCCGGTTCACTGCCTTTCACAGCTTGCTGACACAGAGCAAGGTTTAACAGCCAATAGCACTTAATATCTCCTGTTCAATCACTGCTGTATTTAAAAACTAATAGTTCAGGGCAATCGGTATATCCTATTCTCAACAACAGCTTCAAGAGTTCTTTTTAATATTATATTCCACTCAGCCAGCATTTGTTATCCCCCCCCCAGTACATTACACATCCCAGAAAATCCAGTTCAGCCATTTACACGCTTGTGTTTAAAAAACAAAATCCACTTTAAGACTAAAATCCACTTTACTAAAAAAAAAGTCCAGTTTTAGCAATGTGTACTCAGTCTTCTGTACACATATAACCACTTAAAAAAACCCTGAAGCTATTTAATACTTGGATCCACTGGGACTTGTATACAAATAAATCCATCGGAGAGCATCATCCTTATTCTCCTTCTTCCTTATGCTAGACCATCTGGCAACCCATCGCACAGCTAGAGAGAAAAAACAGAAAGGAGATAGACTAACACTAAAGGAAAACAGTTATCTGAGAGAAGAGCAGTTGCCTTTGGCTGGAAGCAGCACCTTCAGCAGACAACACTTCTAAAAGAGAAAGCAATGCTTTATTTCAAGGCAAGTTTGCCTCTGTCCCTGTCCTGATGGAAATCTCCAGCACACAGTTTTATCTCCTGTACGTTCCCACTACATTTGATTCCCAGTCGAACCGATTTGTAAATGATAGCTTTGTATAGAGATGTTACACTGTGCTCTTGCATGTTCATATGGGTGGAAGGAGGTAAATTCTTTGAATCCATCTCATCTTTGTTATTCCTGCTCCTAACCATATTACCAGGGGCAAAGATGGGCTGTTCTTAAGCCCCTGACTTTGTTTCCTAGTCTTAGTAGTAAAACTTAAGCATTTGCTGCTCAGCTTAAAACAGTTCAAAAACCATCATATGTATTCCAAATGCCAGTTTTGGAAATGTAGCTCTGTAAAGAGTACCTTTTATTTTATTTTTTTTAAATGACTGCTAGGTCTGCAACAACAGCAAGGATCCCAACAGTCCTCATGTGCCCGAGGCAGCAACACTGACACATAAGCACCAGCAACTACAGAAAAATCCAGCATCAGTGTCAGTAAGACTTGGAAAGATTCACTGGGATGAGTTAAAGAATATAACAGGAGGATTGTAGTCATTGGTGTAAATTTAACTACAACTTTTGTGCCACCCGTCTGAGACTAACTGAATATATTTGGACTGCTAATTTGTTATCCTTTCTTCTCCTGTGAACTTCCCATTTCTCTTATTTGAAAGATGCATCAGCCTACCAAAAAGCCAACATGCTTAAGACAGGTTTTCTGAGAAAACCCACAAATCTTAGAGAATTTTAAGCTGATGAAGCTGAATTGGACATTTACAAAATTTAAACCATATTTCTTGCATGACAGCTTCCCCCCCCCAACTAAAATGATGTTTTGTACAGTTCAAAGGTTTTTGTCTTTTGCACAAAACCATCTTATTCATTTGAAACAACATTCACATTTCATACAGTTAAACATAGTCTTGAGGACGGCGTCACAGCAGGGACAAACACAGCAAGCCATCTTCACTGACAAAAGCTCCCTCAACTAAACACATCATACAATGCCTTCTCCACACATAGAGGGTTATTTTTCACAGAGCACATGGTTTCTCAGCACAGCTCAGCAGTGTAAGACAGCTCTCTGTTTCTCCTCAGCTAAAAACACAAAGTTAGAGACCATCTTTTCTCTCTTCTTTAATACTGCGTCAAGAGATAGCACAGGCATGAGGCTTTAAAATGGTTAGTGAGTCATTTCTGCACAAACTGTTTGGTTCCGTCTTCCTCAAGTAAATTCCTTCTGGGTAATTCTATTTTAGATGGACAAAAGCTATCTCTAAAATCTTAGCAAATGTAATAGGGCAGATAGGCAGGCTGCACCATCTCACGACCAGCGCCAGGCAGACCTTTGCTTCTAGATGCACACTCCTGTCCAGGATGCAGGCATTAGTCAATCTGACACTCACACCGGTGGTAACACTGGCCAGCTCCCCAGTCTGGCTGCAGGAGAAGGCACAGCAGGGGCCCAAACACCCCCAGGACCTGCCTGCTTTCAGGGAGGGAACAGGCTGAGCAAGAGCAAGACTCCTTCTCCTCGGTACCCCCTGCCTCAGCTGACAGAAGTACTCCTCTCCTTGACCCCAAGGGCCAGGAGATGAGAGCAGCACTTGCTCATTCCTCCTCAGAGGATGTGCCAACCCACAGAGAAAGCCTCAAAATGTTTAGAAGTGCATTATGGAGGGGATGCTGCCTTGACTCCTTGAAGTCACACCGTGTTGTGAAACACTGGCTCAGCTACACTAGTGTTTCAGAATCACACTGATTCGTTTCGAAAACACACTATAAATCATTAAGACAATCAGAATGCAATCCCATGAAGAGAATGCTATCACCACAAAACACAACTTCCAATGCAAGTCTTAATTCAGAAAGGTTTTTTACAACACACACCTATTTTCTGGTGCATGGAGATGTTATTGAAGCTAGATACACATACAGGATGTTTTGCTGAAACCAAGGACAAATCATCCCAGGACATCAGGTAACATCTGTCCTGTCAGTATCAATTCCCACTGGCAGACCCAGGCTCTAGGGAAACAGCACTGCAATTTAACTTAAAATGAAAATAATGGCAAGAAGTATGAAGAACAAGAGCTATCAAGATAAAAACTGACCACTTGGCTGCACAGCTCTCTGACAGAGAAGGAGCAACCCATGTCCTGGAGGTCAGGGCGTCACTTGAAGTGCCACAGAAACCTTTGGCCTGCAGGGACTGCCCTTCATCAGGAACTACACCCACAGTACTTCATATGAGTAAGCACAGAAAGCTAACGTTGGGAAGGACAGAGCAGAGGGGATAAAGCTGCGTATCGAATCCATACAGCAGTGATACCGAGCCAGAGCACTGTGCTGCACACCCTGCCGAGGCTTTGTAGCATCCCAAATCATCCAGACATCAGCCCATCCAAGCTAGAGACTACACTCTGCTCATGTAACTGATACAAATACACCCAAGCTCTTGGCTTTCCTTGCGGAAAGTGGAAGGAAAAGGGCTTGTGGCTTTGTATGGAGGAGCATTTGTTTTACTTTCACCTCAAGATAACAAACCTGTTACTAACTGATAAACACAAGCTCAACAGGGCAATTCATTAGACTTCAAATTCTTAATAAAGCGCTTGTTAGATTTATAGTGCATCTAGATCACTACATGTGGTATTACAAGTAAGTCACATGTAAGAGTAATACAAAGAAGATGGTCTGGCAGCTAAGCCTCTGCTTCCTCTCGCAAGGAAAACTGTGACTCTTCATCCAGACAGCTGTCTCACGGGAATATAAATTGTCACTGCAGCAGCAGTGAGAATTTTTTCCATATAAAACATACCAATCTTATTATATGCATAAAACATTTGAAGTTTCCACATTGTGTCACATTTGTGAAAGCTTCCAGCAAACAGATCTTCATTGCAGTCAAGGCGCAAAAAAAAATTGAATTTATTTAACATTACTTAAAAAAAAAAGTCAGAATAAGCTTGTTTTTTTTAGTCTGTAATTAAAGTTTAGCTGCTTTCCACAGCTGTCATTGTATGAAGCTGCAGGTTTTATTGGGGTTAGTCTGTACCTTATTGGCCCTATTTCAGCTGCTTTGGGCATAATAAATATAGATTTAATTTCCCCACAGCCCACTCTCATTGAACATAGATCTTGCCCTACTATTACAAGGAAATGGATGGACAAGCTAAAGAATGTAGGAGAGGAGACATAAGGCAACGTGAAGTCTGCTTGTCAATCTTTATGACCGTTTCATTATTACCACTTCTGTTTCTGTAGCCCTTTCTTTTCCTCAGGAGACTCCTACAGCCAGAGATATGCTGTACTATAATCTAAAAGCTGTCCTGAGTTCTCCACACTGTGCTGACTGTGCTGTGGTACCAGCCCTACAACAAGTCAAACACACACGGAGCCAACAGGAATGCCACCTGCACCCATCCACAGGCTGTGCTTGTAGGCTCCTCAACCTTCCTTTGCTACACTGCTTTATTTTCTCCCCCGTGACTTGACACCTCAGAAAGGCAACTCAAGTTTCACACTGCATGCAGATGATGAGCAATTATTATGGCACCTGTAATACAGAGGCATTTGATATGGCTCACACTATCTACATTAAGATGAATGTCTAAAGGCTTGCACAAGGTCACCTGCATGCTGCCCTCCCACTAATGTGATAAATGAAGCCTATAAATGAAGGAGGTCAGAGTAGGAAAACTTTCTGCCTATGGGAAGCTCTGGAGCAACTGTATTCTTCCTATTTGCTGCACTTTATTTTTCAAAGCTAAGCAAAAACAAATGAAAAAACCTTACTTCTAAATTCCTACTGCATGCCACGTTGCAAGAGAGATGTGCCAGATGGTTCCACAGTTCAGCCCTACATCCTTCTCCTGGAAGGCTGACGGTTTCAGCCCAGACTGCTGCCTACATCCACAATGGAGGGCTGTCTCCCAGCACAACTCTTGGGCAGAAGCACTCCTTGTGTTCGTATGTATTAGCCCATGCTCAGGAGTAGATATCTACTCTATCTACTACTGAGTAATGCATTTCAAAGAATCAGAAAAAGAAGTTTTTTTTGCCTAACCATTTTTTGCTCAGCAACATTGCTCAGATCTTCATGAATAAAGTTTTCCAGGCCTGGATGACCAAATGCTAGATGTTCTTGTTCCCGTGTTACTGAAAATATAAAGCCTTTAAATTTTCATCTCCTGTTAACAAACCTGGGGCCAGGCGAGGAGAGAATTTTGTCACAGATGGGAACTTTCTCTCAAGAACATACACTTAGGCAGAATTTTTCTTCTATTAGGCAGATTTTCTTCTAAAATCCTTCACTCAAAGACCACCAACCATCTTTGTCCCCAGGTCCCAAAGAATTTTGCAGCTCAATTTTATGATTCAAAACCAGATGTTCGTTGACTTTGAAGTGCTTATTAAAGTGATTTGTTGGTGTTTTGTTTTTTTTTTAAATATATATATATATTACAGTTTCATTATATGCCTGCTTAATTAACTCTCTCATTTACTGTGCTCTATTACTCTAAACTCTGTCAGTAAATATCCACTTGCCAAACCCACCAGTACTTCACATGGGAAGATATGAACGTTCACTGACTACTCTATAATTATTCTCTCAAGTTGAACGGGCTTCTTAATGCAGGTTCACCAGCCACGATCAGCCTCTACAGAAACAGCACCAGTCACAAAACACAAAGTTAGTGTATAAACAACATGCAACTTTCTGCATATTTAATTGTAAACAAACATTAACTTAAGGCACTCTGCAAACAAGTCATTTCCTCTGTAGATTAAGAAGGAAAAGAGGAGCAGTAGAGACTCCTGCTTTGGCCTATATTATTTTCCAACTACTTTTCAAAACAAGCCAACCATATGGATGTAATTTATAAAAATCTGAGTCATACTGTCATGTGCTATTCATCATAACTTACCATTACAAATGAAAACGGCTTTCGAACTAACGTGAATTAGCTCTTTTGTTCCTAGAAGTGTGAGATAAGAAATTCACTCTTAAAATGACACAACCCAAACATCCCCTAGAATATATCTATTCCCACATCTCATCAACACCTAGTAATGCAGTCCAATCCGGAAGTCTTTTTAATCCAGTCCTGAATGCTGCAGAGAATAATACAGCTGAATAAAATATACAGAATACATCAATTGTACAATAACTTCAGCAACTGCGGACCGAACACCAAACAATCACCTGTATTTTCATATAGTCTGCCAACCCATGAGGACTTAAGGGCTCAAAGAAGGCTATAAAATAATGACTACCTTGGAATCTGAAAATGTGAGTTTTAAACAGATTCAGGGGGAAGCAGACTCAGAGTTGGCTTTTGAGAACGCAGACCTTCAGTTGAATTGGTGAATTCCTCGGTCCATGAGAATACATCAACTGTATCCTCTCAAGAGCAGCCATCTTAACATGGAGGAGCTTTCACAGAACAACTGCCTGCAAATCCTCACAGCCACTCCGCTCCACAAACACCCAGCTCAAAATACCAGTGCTTTACAATGGGAGCAGCTGATCAGACAGCGGCATGGATTAACAAACATCTGACATGTTTATGAACGTACCCAGGTGCCATAGCCCTACTGCAGGATTTCCTTGTGCATCCTTTAAGTATACTAATATTGCATCAGTCTGCCCAAAGACATACTTTCACTTCATTCTATTAGCATCAAATAAGTTCATGCCAAATAACAATCAAGATGGGTTTCCAACACCAAAAAAGGTCTAATTTTCTGATCAAAGTAAACAAGTCCCTGTGCTCCCCTGTCAGCTGTACGACTGACTACAGTATCTCAGTTCCGAGGCATCTAGAAGCTAAAAATACAGGGTGAAAATGATTTCTGTTCCTTGGACAGAAATCTAGCACAGCTCTATCAGCCTCTATTGGGAGCTGTCTGAGGCACTGCAGTATTTTCATCTGCTAGGAGCAAAATTATGATATGCCAGACTACGCAGTGTACCCTGTTGAGATGGACTGTTTGAAAAGGCCATGTTTACCAAGGTTGTTCAGTCCATTTTACTTCTAGTGCTGAATTGCTCTTGACAGGTTTTTTTCCAGTACTTCATCCAATTTAGTTTCAGATGCCCCAAGATGGAATGTGATTATTTTGCCTGGGAGTTTATCCCCATACTGAAGGCTTCTCAGTGGCCAAGATGGAATTAAGCCCCATTAACCCTAAAAGACATTCAACCCAGCTTTCTGCTTTTTTTAATTTCACCTAATCTGTCTTAGAGCCTCTCGTCAAGTATAAACTGATCATAACCAGTGCTTTCACAATAAAGCTTGTAATCCATTAGAAAGTAATCTGTGACCACAGAACTCAATTTACGTACGACCTTTTAAGCCATCTGATCACAATTACTCTGAGCCCTTTTGCTTAATGTCAGGCCCGACCTGCAGACTAAGAAAGTTCATTAAGTGACATACTGAACCGTACATGTTGATGCTTCTCTCTGAAGAGGAAGTACATTCTCAAAGGTTCCTATCCCATTCCCACATGAATCATACATTATGTCACGTGTTTTATCTGCAGCTGTCATCTGCTTTCCAGCCACAGCATCATAAGAGATAGTCACAGATACCACCACGGATGTGTTAAAATGTTCCCCTAAGCCAACTTGTGGGAAGACCCGACTCCTCCTTGACAGCCAGCACTTCGAGGCTTATTGTGAAAACTAAGAGAATAATGTGAGGGCAGAGGATTGCAAACCGAGCATGGCATTAGGAAGAATTCACTGGACCAGTTTCTTACCTTCACTATAAAGTGATATGCAATTTTACTGAAGGTATTTACTGAACTTCACATAAAACACATTACACAGACCAATTATCTAACATCACATCTAAATTAGCCTCTTTGAAAGTTCTGATTTTATTAAAGCCGCAGCTCACAGCATATTTATTTGTACTGCCCTTTTTTCCCCCCAGTCAGATAAGAGTAGAAAGCAAGCTGTTTGCATTCAGCCCCATTACATAACTGCCCAAAACGTCATTAGCAAGATAGGTGCTTATAGAGGCCATTGCATTCATAACACAAAATAATCTGCTCTCAGAGTTGGTCACCCTATAGCGCAGAAAGAGTTATTGCTATTCTGCTTCATTTGCTAAGGAGGACTCTTCTGCTTGGCTAAACCCTGAACAGACTCCATTTAACTGTCCCGGCATTTCTTATCTCATCCAACCATGTCCAAGGGATTCATAATCCCCCACAGCAAGAAGAGGGCAGCCAATTAACTATTGTGAGAGAAACCGCAATATCATCCCCGTCAAAGTAAGGATTAAAACATTCCCGCAGGCAAGGTCTGCATCTGAAGGAACTCCTCTACAGGGCTGGGAGCACAGAAGGGAGAGAAGACTCACTGGATCCTGACTGGCCTCTGCAAGCACAGCGCCTGTATGGAAATAAAGAACATACAAGCCTCTGCTAGGAAGCCCTTAACACACTGTGAGGAGGCAAGAACCTGTGGAGGTAACTCAAATGGACAGGCAGATAACAGTTATTGTGCAGAGTTTTTAATTTCTGTTGATCACTGCTCCTGTAACAGCATTATCCCCTTTAAACTTCATTGATTTAGCGTCTCTATTTCCTGATTGCTAATCCAAAATACAGTTGCTCTCCACTTAACACCACAGCCTTCCTGGCACTGCAGCCACTAAGAGCGAGGCTGAAACAGTCTCTTTGCACCCAGGATCCCCCTGTTCTTCTCTAAAGCACTGCACACCCACCCAGCCAAGCTGCAGTCACCAGCACAGGACAAACCAGCCCCCAGTCTGTATCAACACTGAGAAGGTCTCAGGTGAGCTCCTCAGTAACAACAGAGAAGACATGAGAGTCCTTACACCCCAAGAAGCCAAGCACTTTGTACAGGGAAATGCTGATGAGAGACTGATCTCGTAGATGACCAACCTGTAACACAGGAGCACAAGAGGAGAAGCCTACATTAACATCACACAGCAATGCTCACTGGGACACCTTGCCGGATCTCAAATGAAACACCGCAGTCACACGTGGCCGCTGATAAAATCCACTTGACAGCTGAGAACATTGCAAAGGAATCACAAAACAAAAAGCCAGCTGGCTGGAATGGAATTTGCACACACACACACTCATAAAAGGAGTTTGCACCATATTCGCAGTTTTCAAAGAACTGTGAGCGTTAATACACGAAGGAGCACTTAATCGTAGCTCGCCATTAAACTAAAGTATCTGAAATGCAAACTGTTCACAGCTTCCAGATATACAGATACAGTAGGATTGAAGGCTGCCTCAGCAGGTTAGGTATCAATTTGGATAGAAGCAGAAGATGACGCCCTTAAGTCAGTCAAAGCACTGCCCTCACAAACAAGATGCCACCATGTTCTTCCCCTTCCCAGGCTCATGCATCTCAGCCCCTTCATCTCCAGGGATGGCATTGCCACAGCTGAGGAAGGAGGCACACCCAGGCCCGTTGCTCCCTCTGAGCCTGGCACAACGAATAGGACACAGCAGCTCATCCTTTATTGCTTCTCAAACAGCAGCTTTTCCTCCTTGCTGCCCCATGCTGCTGAGGCCACGTTTCCATTTCTGAAAAGCCAGAAAGAAATCTCTATTTCCAAGCGATCATCATTGCACAGGAGTGCAGATTAGCAGTACTCAACTAACACCTAATAGAGGAAGATGAGAATGAGGGACATGTAGAAGTCAGAAAGAGACAGAACGAAACAGTTGAGCAAGGAAAAGACATACATTTGCTCAACTAGTGAAACAGGAAAAAAAAGCCAAGACAATAGGAAGCTTAATATCATCCTTTCGAAACAGAAACCCTCCTCAACCTGCCCAGGAAGTACCTCTCCTCTCACTGCAGCACTTAAAGTACTTGTTTCTTTTATCCAGTTACCACCAGCAGGCTTCTGCTGCTGTTTGCATCCTCCCCGCAATGAGCAAAAGCAGCAGCCAGATCAGGCCAGAGCTGGGGAGGGGGAACATAACCAGGAACTGTATTGTCCTGAAGTCAGTCCTTGACAAGCACCTGCTCCTCAAGGAGATCCACAGCCATCTCAAAATTGGGAAGGGAGGAAGGAGTGCCAAGAGATTAAAGCAAGCGGAGTGTTCAAAGATGACAGCAAATATGCGTGGGTACATCCAGGGCTAAATGTTAGCTTCCACCGCTCAGCCAGGAGGGAGATATCTGGGGAGGGAGCTGTAGAGAAGCAAAAACAACTGCTGCCTTTCTGTCTGCCAAATGTAGGCAGAGTAAATTCAGACACTCCACCTGAAGCTGTCTTCTCTAGCGCACCGAAAGGGAGCCGAACCCTATTTCCAGAGGTAGGTATGGTACACGGTGCTCCAGTTAGAGGTGTCTCTAGCCTGTAATAGAACTCCTAAGTGACATTTCTGGTTTACCAGCTTGAAAACAGCCTCAGAAGGCACAAGGTGCTCTGTGAATTATTCGTCTCAGCAGAGAAAAGAGAATAACTCATTCAAAAAATTACTTTTTAAGCTTCTCTGCAAAGACGGAGGTAACAAAGAAATGCAAACCAGCCTTTAAAGAAAGTGTAGCAACTACCTGGTAATTTTATTCGGAATGTACATTAGCAAGTGTATTAATGTCACGTACCTGGCAGGGAAAACAGGGCCCTCTAAGAAATAAATGGTTAGAAAAAGCTATTACTGACCCTGACAAAAAGGCACAGATGGCGAATTCAGTTCCAGTGAGTTTGATGAAATGCTGCACAGAGTCAATAGATGGAATTACTCTTTTCCTATTTCACGTCACTGAGGCCATCAGCCCTAGACAACAGATGTAAAACATCGGCCTCAAAAGACAATCTCTTGTAATACATGATAGTAGCAAAACACAGAGTGAGGTTTTAGGATAAACGAGATGTATGAGATGTCCTATTTATTTTATTAGTTGTATAAACCTGAATAACCTGAAGGATTTCCTCTCTATTTTGAGAAGCTCCTGTGTGCCTTACTCTAGCAGGAGTTTAATTTGAATCACTCATTCACCTTGGGCAGGATTGCTCCCGTGCTTATGGAAATTGTCAGGCTCCTCATTACTATAAGCATTTTCTGTGAAGTACTTATCTGGTCTGTCATCAAGTTCTTTACTCAAGAGTCCTGCAGAACTAAACGTGACCACAAATACCAACCTGAAAAGTTTTGCCTGTATTTTTACCCTTCCTCTAGCCACCTAAACCCAGTGGCACTTGGGCCCTCTGGCTGTGCCAAGGTGAAGGCCCTGTTAGCAGCCAGCCACATGCCAGATCTAAGCTCTGCATCTATAAAATGCTCTGTACCAAGATTTTACAAACCCCTTTCTATAAGGGTTTCTACAAGACAAATCAAGTTGGTAATACTCTGCAGGATTACACGCGCTGTGGTTGTGGTCCAGTTTCACAACTGTGCATCTGCAACTTCACTGCCATGAGAGGAGTTGTAATCTATTTCCAACACCGGGGCACTGACAGCAAAACATCCCTCCATCGATAGTTTAAAACAGTTTTCTTCCCAGCAACGTGGAGTAAAAGCACTTGAAAACCTCCCTTGGATCACAGCTACCTCCTCCCAGCAGTACTGCACAGCTGCTGGTTTGATGTTTTCAATTTGGGTGAGCTCATACTGACTTCTCCTGCCCTATCTCCTTAAGTCACATTTACTGAAAAAAGAAATACTTCTGTTAATTGTCATTTCTAAAAGTCTGGCTTGAAGGTATTTCATGTCTTGAACGTTTGTGTGATGTTCCTCTAAAAACGCCATCCAAATACATGCACACTCAAAGTCTGTTGGAACATCATGAAACAGTTCTAAGCGACACTGAAAAAGCACACAGAGATTATCCAGCTCAGGTCAAACCACTCTGTTTGCACAAGTAGACCAAGGGCAGAAGGCAGATTATTTTGTGTGAGGAAACAACAAGAAAGAAACAAAAACACACTTCATTTACCTTACTCTACTCCCAACTACGCACCATTATATTCAGCATATCCCTATTTGCCTGTGTAAGATCCCCACCTCCCAAGCCATGCTTCTGTGTGTAAATATTTGGCTTTGGGTTGCTAAGCAGAAGTCTTCATCACTACTAACTTCAAATGATCACATGTATTCCAGGAAAGAAATGCATTATATTGTGAATCCCCCCCCAGCAACTATTGAAATTATGAATGAAGTACAGATATTTGTTGTTTTACAGAGGCACAACCTGCTAAATAGACTTGACTAGGGTTGGGAGTACCACTGTAGCAGAACACTTGTCTGGTCAGTGCTGGCTTCTGACTACTAGTTCAAGTGCCCACTGCTTTGAAAAGCACATCTGTGGGTTGCTTATCACTGGCAATAAAATTAATTGTGTGGATAGGTGCTCATTAGAGACTAGGATCCCTAAAATATTCCTTTCCTGAACAGTGAATGCATTCTCCACTTCTCAATAGCAACAGTTGTGACTGTTGAATATAAGAAACATTCGCAATTACAGCTGGATTGCAGCCATACCCTCTGGATACATTCTTCTCTATGAAGGACAAGTCTGCTAATTAGAATTGCTACAGCTCTAAAATAACGATACTCTCTCAAGCAGAAGCTTCTGACGTTTTTAACTACTTCATGCTTTTATTCTAATGCCTTTTTCCTACTAACCAAACAGCATACAGTTAGGATGTAAAATAGATGGTATCTGTGGGTTGTTATATTTAACGTAGCACCTTTCCTTAAGGACATAGGAATGCTGTAGACAGACCTGACGTTCCTCCAAAACAAATAATATCTTTATAAAGAAAGAAACTTAGCAAGTACTGATTTATTTTACATAATTTGCAGTCAGCATCTGAATTTCAAAGACTTCCCCCCAAAGTTCTGTGAAATTCCTGCTTCCACACACAGGTTAAGGTCTGACTGGCATGAGCCAACTATAGCACTAAAGCACTGCCTTAAGATCTACGTGCTTTCAGTTACTTCACATACTGCTTACGAAGGAGCAGAATTGCTTCTGACAGGTCCTTGGAAATACCAGATAAAGCATTCACAGGTAGGCTAGTAGTCCTACACAGAAAGAAGAGTCAAACTCACCCCGCTGGTGAAAGGGCTCACTGGCTGTACAACACTCCTCAAAAGGAGTCCAGGTCCAAGAGATGCTCCCCTGTCAGCAGCATGCCTTTACATGAGCCCAGAGGGCTGTACCTGTGTCCACCCCTTCTGGTCAGCTGGGGAGCACGGATGCAAACTATCTGCATGTGCTCCCTGGACAGCCACACCCCTTCACCAGGTGCTCAATCACCACTTCAAGCCCTGACCTAACAGTTCACCTACACCTCAATTAGCCCAGTTTTAGGGCATAAGCTTATACTTCTGTTCCTGAAGTTCTCTCCAACCTAAAGGGCATCTCCTTTTTTTTTTTTTTCCCCTAAATAACTATTTTTAATAGACCAGGTGGAAATATTTCTACCAACACTCCTACTGATCAAAACACATATTGAAAAATGCAAAAATTCGTATCAGAAATTTATTTTCATGAATTCTTTACAGTCACTGCTGAGTTAGAAAAGTAATGCCTTACCCAGGACCATCTCAGAAATATTTGTACCTTAAAACAGTATAAAGCAAAGGAATGGATTTCCTTTCCAAACTTGTCAGGTCTCACTTGATAACTCTTAGTTATCACATCATCATAGAATCCTTAGAGTTGGAAGGGACCTTTAAAGGCCATCTAGTCCAACTCCCCTGCAATGCACAGGGACATGCACAGCTCCGTCAGGTTGCCCAACCTGATGTCACAGTTCCTGTTCATCCCCTACTTGTGTAACTTGACCTAAAGTTTTGATGAAATCTGCCTGGCAGAATCTGTCCTTTATAAACCAGGACTGTTTATTGCTGTCTGATCTTCTCCAGACTTCCTCTCCCCGGCCCTGAGCCAAGGACCTGCCTCACGGTTGCAGAGGTGTGTTTCATGGCCTTCTGACACACGTTGGGTTTGTTCCAAGAACCTCCCCTTTCTTTTTGTTCAGTTCTCATCTGGCTCTGTGCAGTTATTACTTATGGTTTTTTGTTTTTTTTTTCAGAGAAAGTCAGTTCTCAGTGTGCTCACAAACCCTCTTGATGAGGACTGGTTTTATTGTTCATGTATTTACGAGGAAAATTACTTTGCCCGGGGGTTAAAGTTCTCAAGGAGAGGAGGAGAAAAAAGTGAACAAGCATTAGAGATATTGTGACCACTGCAAAGAGCAGCTGCAGGAGTAATGTCACTAAATATTCACATGACTTCAGTACTAATTGTGTCACGTTCTGAGTATCAGTATGGTATTTATGTCACATTCTCATTCTTCCTGATTAATGGGGTCATGAAATACTGTTCAGTGCCAGCAATGGTTTGTGCTGGTCACAGGAGCACCACTCCACTCTCTTCTAGCAGGCCTGGCTCTGTTGAAAACAAGAGCCATTTGCATGCATCTGAGATCAGCCCAGAACGAAGCTTCCCCTTGCCAAGACTCATTCATCAGATCAAGTAAACAGTAACTTAATTTCAAACAAAATAGATTTTCAACCCAGTAGCTGGAGTATTTCACCTAATAGCTGCACTATTTTCCATGATCATCTGGTAGCACCTTCTGAGATCAGCATTAGATTAGCATGGAACATCTATTTACTTCACAAAACAGTCATCATTAGACAGTTCTATTTTGTTTCTAAGATAGCTGGCCAAGTACTTGAGCACAGACAATTTGCACATCCCCAGTAAAAATCAATGGAGCTGTGCAGCATTACTCTACCTATAATTCCCCACACATGTAATTTACAGTCATCCTATATGTTTCATTGGTTACTGAGTATTTCTTTGCACCAATCACACCAAAAAAGGATGAAGAAATGCAACATCACTGCTGAGATGAATCACATCCTGTACAGCTCAACCCTTTTGCTCTCACGTAGCTCTCAATCATATAGCTTTCCCAGAGCTAATTCGCAGCATCTGCTACGGTCATTTTCTTTTAAGAACGTGTGATAACTGCATTTATTGCCTTATGTTATAGGATGAAGTGGACCACATAAAACGTAGCAATTCCCATACTAATACAGCTGTTCCATCTCTTCCCAGGATATTAACTTCTTCCAATCCACACTGATCTGAATCACAAGATTCAGTCTGGTAATCCATGCCTGCTCAGAGCAGTTACTTGGAAGGGCATTATTTCAGTAAAGGCAGCGTAACTACTAACGATCTAATGACTAGTCAGTCTCTTCTGATGCTCAGTAAACCATCCGTAAATTCCACCTACTATCTGTTTATCTCATCAGGCAGACTCCTGGCAGGGTGCAAGAATGGCTTGAAAAGGAAGGAACCAAACACGTACACCTTTGCCCCTGAGGGATAAATGCAGCTTTTGAGGCAATCTCAGAGAATACTTTGAATCCAGCAATAGTCGTAAATGCTTGTACCAACATTAAATGTCACTCCAAGTGAGTGGGCAGCCACACACAACATACACATGCAAAGGCAGCATACGTCAGTGAGTGGTGGATTTTTTATATTACTGTTTTTGCAAGCATAAGACTTCCCCCACTCTCCTGCCTCCCAGCCACCCCTTGCCCTGTGCTCTTTTTCCTTTTCCTCATCGCTGAGGAATGGGCAGCCACTCTGCTCCTCCAGCACAGGGAACCAGAAGCTGCCTGCAATTACAGCTGCAAATGCACCCACTGTCCAGCACCGACCAGACAGAGCAGATGAAGCCCATTAACAATGATCTGCTTGTCCCTGGTCCGTTTAAACACTGGAAAGTCTGCTTTAGGCTTTCCCACACCTCTGCTAAAGGATACATCCTGCTCTGACAGATGAGGCCTGAGGCATTATTTGTGTCTGTTCACAAAGTCAGCCGAAGCACACAGCACTGCAAAGCACACTCTTCTCCAGCCATGGCTTACTTAGAAGTTCTGCCCGTTTCTTTGCTCCAGAAGCACTCGGTGTCACGCAAACACAAGCTGACATACAGGTAGATCTTCCTGAAGTACCCAGGTCCTTGTAAAAAGCAAAGCCCTTGAACGAGTTCAGTGTTTTGTTTGAGGGTGAGTTGAAGATGAGGAAGATACAACCTCCTCTGCACGTAAAACCAATCCCATGGCAAGCACATTTGCTTTTAAGAAATAATACATTTAGGCCTCATCTTGTGTACTCTCTTCTTGATGGAGCTACAAACACCACTTTTCCAATTCCTTGTGCTCCCAAAGGGTCTGTGTTTCGCAGCTATGTAAGCCCCTTAATCTTTTAGTTGTTTGGATTCTGGATTACTTTGTTTTTATTTTTTAATAATTCAAAGGCAAGTTCTACAGCGCTGGGTTTTTCTGTTTGTTTATGCTTTTTTTTTTTTCCCCTGCATGGTTGTTTTTGTTTTCTTGTTTGTTCATTTTTTGTGTTCTTTTTTTTTTTCCTTAAATGACCAGTGCACTTGCTGTTAGAGATAGTCACAATACACTGCTCACTATTGGCACGTCTTCCAAGTATTTTACAGCACATTCTCAGTAGCATTATGCAATCATTTCATTAGTCTGAACTGTTTGACTTGGCAGCAAGATGCATTACAAAATGATGCCATCTCTTGGAAAAATATGAAAGCCAGAGAAGGTGACAATTTCAGGGGTACACAAGTCCTAAAAACTCAACCACTCGAAATTCAGAAATCTCCATATGGATACCTGTTACCTCTGCTTTCCTCATCATCGTTCTGCAGTAATTAAATGTATATATTGCTGCTCTCTGCCACCATTCCTTCCTCCACAGAGAAATTGGGCCCATTTTTATACAAGCTTTTGGACTACCCAAGGTGAACTCACATGCAGTTCAGCACACAAGACAAAGCAGTGGTGTACAGCATGTCTTTCCATGCTCTTCGCTCCTGCAGGACACTGTGACGTGCATTGCACAAGTCACCACAAGGTGACAAAGCACAACTTGGCGTCACCTTGCCACCTGGTAGCTCTACTCAATGAGTTTTACTCTAGAAATGAAGAACTCAGTAGATGGATCCCTTCCAGATGCCTGAGTAGTAGTCTTTTGCAAAAGGCACACACAGTGCTCTTGCTATAAGTCACTTGGTGGCTCCCTGAAATCCAAGTGTTTCCATAGTAAACAAAATCTATTACAGAAATTTTGCTGACGGGAAAAGAGCTGTTTCTTGAGCGAGGGCTCTCCTCCATCTCACACCACACTGCATACCAGATGGGATTCTCTCTTCAGAAGCTTGGGAAAAGTGGCAAACTGTTTTAATTATGACATTTGCAGTTCTGATTTCCCAGGCTGCCTCCATCATCTTGGCAAGCCTCCTTTGTGAGAGGTCACAGAGCCAAACAGCCAGAACACTGAACTGCGGCTTGTCAAGAGATTTCACTTCTGCATCTACTTTCAGCATGGCCTCAAACAAGTCAGTTCTCCTTATTCTGCTCAGCTTCCCCTCTTTGCAAAACAGAGCGCATGTCCACAGCTGTAAAACATTTCAAAGAAAGTAAGGAAGACTGTATTTCTTAATAAAAGTAGCAGGATTGAGACTGAAGCACCTAGCCAGATGATAACTAACCAGTCAATATATTGACAATGGGAAAATCAAGCCAAATTCTACCAGTAAGTGATAACAACAGAAAATGGTCATGTGTAACCCTCTCAATTAGAAGGGTCACTTACATGTTATTCTGCAGTATCTTACTAAAAGAAGTATCTTATCAAACAAACTAGAAGTCCAACCTGTATCACTCTTGGAAAATTTCAGAAGGTGCAAACAACCTCAGTGAGAATGGCCCCCCATTTCTCAGCTAATTTTTGGGTCCTTTTTCAGTTGATTTATTAACCTCTCATCACAATTGCCACCTGCAGATGAGCACTACATGTCAGCCTGCCATCCTTTTACTTCGGATGCTGCTGTTCCAGGTGCAAGCTCCATATGTACGTGGCAGGAACTAAAGAGCCAGTCCAACTGCAGAGAGCTGTATGTTTGAATATACAACCCATGGTTCCACGGTGCTCAGAATCATAAACTGAAATATGCAGAACTCAGTTTTATTCATCTACAGTTATCTTAAGATAACCTGCCACATTCAAGCAATGGCTGAAAAGCAAGAAAGAATAAGAATTGGAGTTGACCTTCTTACCTCTAGCCATCCAAAACGAAACTGATAAACAGAGAAAAGCTTCCACCACGTACAGACTTCGAAACAACCAGATGCTACTGCTGCCGTTGCAAAACAGGCTGCCCTTAGCAGTTGGATCTCTTCCCAGCTCCAAAGCAGCTGGCATTGCAGTCTGGGAATCACATTGCCTGTCAGCTTCAGAGCTTGTCATTAGCTGTTAGCACACCAGCAGGGACAGGGCAATCTTTACTAGAGGAAAGGGAAAAAAGAACAGGCTGCATGGATGGGGAGAACCTCTCACAGAGCTTTGAACACAGCCAGCCAAAATATGGCAAAGTGAGGATGAGGAAAAATCCCATTGCCAGAAGAACTGTCTCAAACCAATACACCCCGCAAACGCTCTGTGCTTTATGATAGAGCGGAGCATGTGTTTTTATTAACAGTGAGCAATCAGAAACAGAACTACGTCTAACACTCACTGGAGCAAAAAAAAGGCTGCCAAAAGCTATTTCACCTATATAAGCCAATATTTTCAGACAAATATATCTAAATCTACCTGTCAGAATGAAATACGCCATAAACAAGCATTCACATTCTTAAAGAATGCCACTGAAGTGAAATATTATGCATCGACTTGATGATTAATTATTGAGGGAGTCTACAGGTAAAATCACCAGGGTTAAAGCAAAGCGACCAAAAATTAATGGCTTGGTTTTGTAGCTAGAAGAAACTATTGGTCTTTCTTCAATGGATGCATTCTATTTGTAACGTATTACATATTAATATATTAGTAACATATTAGTCTCAAAGAAGAGATCTTAAGAGTCAAAGTGAATTTAATTTTACTGTAAAAGTGAATTTAAGTAATATTTGTTCTTTTCCTCTAACCTAAAGTACACAGGAACTAAATCAAGTATTTAACTGAATCTTCCCGCATAAATCCAACTTAGTAGGAGAATACAGAGAAGAGTCAAACAGGCAAGGACCGTGAATCAGAAAGTAACAAAATGTACATAGGCTCTATGTCAAATGCCTCTTTAAACACTGTCAATATGAATACAAAATTTTAACACAGAAAACGAAAACCCAAGAAAAGATGTAGAAGTTATTTATGGCACAATGACAACATCTTTCTTTTTTTCTTTCCTCTCTCTTTTTTCCCTTGTTTTAAGACAGAAACAGCACAGAATGAGTCTATGCTCGTGGTATCTACTGTACCACTCAAGTCACTGCTAACACGGATACAGCAGTGTGTTTGGGACCCATGTGTTTACCTGGATTTTCCTCTCCAGAATCTTTCCCTATCACTTCCCTGCAAGAGCATTTCAATTCACTGTTCAGAAAACCACAATTCAGGTAAGCATCTTTTCCCTTTGTTTCTCATAATAAATGCTTACAGAGTAAAGAAAGCTCTTGAGCAGGAATAGCCAACTACTTACTTTTTACATGCTTGGAAAACCTCAGCAAGAATCAAAACCTTGTGCTGAGGAGAGGAACATCAGTAATCCTTGCTGCATTAACCCGTGCTTTGTTAGTTAGCTTAGAGGCACTTAGAAAGCAAGCCTACAGGGGACAGTGCTGCAACAGCAGGAGATGCAAGCCAGAAAAATCCATATAATGCAGTGTTGAATTCATGCTGCCACTTTGGGTTGGTTATCATGGTATCCAGGGCTCTGTTTTGTGCCTCTCAGAAAGGCCATGAACAGCTGATGAGACGCAGTCAGAGCCCTTTCCTTGGAGGAAGATAAGGCAACTGTCAGAAGGGGGTGAGGGAAGGGAAGATGATGTGGTTTAGGACAGAAATAGGAGATGATCACCCTGGAATATTTCTCTAGAGACCTTGCACTCCAGAGCTTTCTGCTGCAGGATTTATACAGACAGTGCCAGTAGACACTTCTCTGCACCCACAGCTTTGATAACCTCTCACACTCTGGTCGCTTCAATTATGGAGAGGAACAAAGAGTGATCTTTGCCTTTATAATAGCACTATGCAGTATGCCATAAATAACTACTTGGGAAGCATAACTAGCTAAATGCTTCAAACTGTATTTGTCAAATAAATTCAGTAGAGTACATTCTGTCGTCACGTCAGCCTTGCAATTGTACGTATCAATTTGCTTTTTAATCCAGCCATTAATAAAACCTAATTGTCTTTTTTAGTCCTCACTTCACCCCCCCCAAGTGAGGGCCAACTGAAAAGATGGGGGCATTAAGGAGAGGAAGGCTTGCTAATTCCACCAGATCCAGGGAAGGCAGTTCAGACAGACAGACATGCAGTGATGCATACCTGGGCTCGTTCTCGTTACTAGTCCAGGCTGAGAGACAGTGCTGTGCAGGATATGCCATAGCCTTCCTGGGGTGCAGGCGTGGTGACCGCAGGAAGACTTACCCCGTAGTGGATTCACCACGCAACAACAGCATTAGCTTTTGTGATTTTCCACCAAAACTTCTTGATGTAGTTGTTTACATGTTTAACATTATATGAAGATGTGTAGAAAAACACTTTTCAGTAATCAAATTGTGAAACTGAGTATTGTCAAGGAAAAATGCTAATAATAAGACAGTTATAAGCATCTAATGCTTCTAGAATAAGCTGTTTGCACTACAGGCAGCAGCAAAGTACCTCTGCATTCTAGAATGAAATTCATTCAGTGTACAATGGTTCTAATTATTCTTTAACTTTCTGAAAAACATAGTGTATGTCCTTTTGGAACAAGTTTGGGAAAGCTAAAAGAAAGCACTCCCACCTTCTAGCAGAAGCCCTCAAGAACCTACCATCCCACTTTAGGTGGGTTGCCCTGTTTGGGAATAAACGGCTTTTTTTCCCCCCCCTTAAATCTGATGCAGGAACCTCCATTTTGAGGAGCAGAAATACCCTTGGAAATGTGAAGAACAGTCATTAGTAAGACAACATCCCACCTTTTGCCCCAACATCCGAAAAACTTTCTCTTTCCCAAAGGAAAGAAATAAGCCAATAGACCTATTACCCTTCATTTCTGAGGTCTCATGTCTGATGGATTTAAGTACATCTCTTCTTCTGGCAGATTTTGGCCTTTCACTCATTCACACCCAAGAATGAAAACAGCATCACAGGTTGTTGCTCACCTGTGAGATTACTTCTCTTTAATATCTCCTATTACAGGTTGTTGGTTTAATATCTCCTATTACAGGTTGGAAAGCAACAGACTTGGCTGCTCATCTTCTGGTAAGCAATACTACCTTGGTCATCTTAGATCCCTAAATATAAAAGGGTTCAGAAGCGATCAGGCAGATTCATGGAGAAGTGCCTACCAATGGCTACCAAACATAACAGGAAGACAATCTTTAGTTTGCAGAATCACTGAACTATACGAAAATGGAAACTTGTCTTTTCTTGTGCTTTTGAACCCAGAGCAGGCACAGAGCCATCAGCAGAGATGGGAATGTGGATGCTGCTTCAGCCCCACGCAGCTCTGTAGCAAGGCTCCAGCTGGGACCTGTCGCTCTTCTCCACTCCCACCATCTTCTGGACAGCACGTTCTCTGTTTTCACAGCAGCCATGTGAGAGAACTGTGCCACCAGCAAAACGCGTCTTCAAGTGCCATTTGTAAGGTCTGTGACAAATGCACTGCATCTATCTAGGATTTTCTACAATAGTGTCAAGGGTAGTGTGAAGTAAAAGGACCGGTTTTTATTTTAAAGTAAACACAAACTGTAGTGAATGATTGAAATGTGAAAGTTGTAACCTGATTTGAAAACCTGTGTTGTTAATTACTTGCATTGCCATACTCTAACACTTTGAAATGTGCCAGAGAAAATTGCGATGGAAGCTGTCAAATGCTTCTTCAAAGTTATACAGTTAAAGAAAAACATGTTTCCTTACAGCCACTGAATGCTGGTTTTTGATGGTGAAAAACTGGATAGCACGTCATCATCGAGACTGAATCCAGTTCAGACCCAGCTTAACCTCAGCTGGATTTTCTCCGCCTAATATGACAGTGCAGAATACCCACCTCTCACACTGAGATTTGTAACGGTTTGAGTTTCTGTGTATCTTAAAATCACATTTTTAAGGCATTTTCACAATACCACCACGTTCTTTGTTCTGTCTCCTCCAGAAGTCTAAATTTCAATCCTCAAGCAACAGCTTCAGCATTTTGCTTTCAGCTTTCTCAAGTTCTAACTGCTTTACCAAGGCTTTTGCTATCAGCACTGCTGGTAAAGATTCACAGACACATTCTTAATACAGTAAATAACGTTCCTGTAAAAATAACATTTTCAAAGGCCCTCCCTGTTTATTTCCCAGCCTTCCATCTCACATACACGGGGCTTATTTTCACTCACAGAAAGCAGTCAGTGTTTCCAAAAGCTGCTGTTTCTGGATGCCTGACTTAAGACATTGTCATACCTTCTTTCTGTGAAGACCTCCACACGCCTCACCATTTCTGTTCTTTGTTCTTTCATTTCTTGGTGGTTTTCTCCACGTTTTGTCTTTCCTCAGCCTGTATGTTCACTGCAATAGGAAGAGCACCGATTCCTGTGCTCCTGAGCAATCATATTCCATTTTGAAACAATAATTCTTATATTTCATAGGCATCTTACCATCCCAGAGACTTACATTTCAGTCATTCAAATCTTTTTTAAAAGGCTCGTCAATGCTAATGAACGTCTTTATTATATTTTCCAGCAATAAGCAACAAAAACAATGGCTTGCAGTTAACTAATTACGTGCTCACCTAGAAGGCAACAGTTTTAATAATGCATCACTATTCATTTCCCAGTGGACTGATAATGTTTTGAACATTACAGTAAAAAATACAACCAACCACCATGCATCTGTAATATAAGATCTGCCTATCTAAAGCACTCTGGTAACCTCTCTCTTTTAAAGCAACTCAAAGGAAGCCATGTGTACCCCAGTAAAGTCCTACCAGAACTAGAAAATAATTATTTGTTCAGAAAGAAGGGGGGAGAAAAATAATTCATGAAGTTCAGCTGCCATCATTTCTGTTTGACAATTCCAAAACAGCAACAAATAAATGAGGTAACTCTTCCTGCCTTAAGGCCGATGAGCTCTGTCTGAATACCACTAATTAAAACAAATCTACATGGTAAGAAACATGGCAGCAACAATGAACTACAGTGTAACTATTCAAATCCAAAACGTGAACAAATGGCCTTTAAAAAAGTATAATGGTAAGTGCTAATAAACTATCTTTCCCAACCTATCACTGCAGGTGAGAGATTTACTGTGATTTTTAAAGCTAATAGCCTTAGCTAAGGGAGAGCCAACATCGAGCAAGCCCTGGAGTTGTTCTGCCTCCCTCCTGCAGCTCCAGAACATTTAGTGACATTCAGTCACAGTGAACAGTGCAACACGTACTTGGATCTAGCAAATTCCATGTAAACTTGCTCCTGCTAGAGACTGTTTATTCTTCAGACTTTTGGGATTTCATAGACTCACATGAATAGATTTAGACTGTGGTTCCCCTCTGTACAAATACAGGGCAGTGATTGGGCCTGAACTCCATGGCCTCATTCAAAACTCCAGGTGTTTGCAGAAGTCCCTCGCCCAACAGATTCCTTCAGAATACACAATTTTAAAACACTCCAGTTGTTTTAAAAACCATGCTCATGCTTACATTATTGAACCAGTACATGAATGTCCGTGCCTATGTCTCTACGCAGATGGAATGCTTTCAGTTGGACTCGCTTTGGGCAAAATTCCTGAACTTTTACACTGAAGTTTTTTCCTGCGCTATCCAGCACCCGTAAAAGTAACTGTAAAACAGAGCACATCAGCCATGTCTTCCTCCTCCCCCCCAGGCACCTTGCACATCCAAAAAAGGACCGAACACAATCTGTTCCAAGAGGCACAAGCTTTTCTTCCACTGCCAATATTTGTTTAGGCAGCCAATCCAGATTTGGTACAGTGTGATACAGTCCTGTTCACTTCTGGTCTCCGCCAACGTTATCTTCCTTTGCTATTTTGCTTCCACAGGATAAAGTATTTAAATAAAAAGCACACTAATCACATTAACCTCTGAAATACGCAAAACTGATTTAAATACCTACCCTTTCTGGAACATATCCTCTCCAAATACGCATTTCACACACTCCAGTTCTTTGGCAAAATGGAGCAAACTAAACTGAACAAAGCTGATCCTAACATGGGAAATTATAGTAAACAAAAGCATTCAAGATCTTGAGCTTATTTTCAGCAGTTCCATCAGCTTGAACTTTTTACACCCACTAAACAAGTCGGATCTTGCCAAATAGCAACACACGTTTGGAAGTCTCTGCAGAGCCTTTCAGAGTGAAAGAACATCCTGAGGTCATGTAACTGCTCCATTTTTGAGGAATGTGAAGAAAACATATGAACAAACAGCAGGAGTACCTCCTGTATAGCATGAATATGCCACTTCTCTTAAAAGCAAGTTCAAAAAAAGAAAAAAGGAAGACCTAATTGTAACTAGCAGCATGTATCATTCCACCCCGACCATTAATGATATTATCATTTATCAACATAAATGAAATGCTGATCTGCAAGTCGTTGAATCTCTACGTATACAATTCAAATCGAAGTGAAAAGCGTTAGCTTTGGAGGTCAGAAAAAGTAACTTCCTTCAGGAAACCCAACTCTTATATTCAATAAAGAACAAGCAATGCTCCAGTAAACTCTGCGGACTGGTGAATCCACGTGCTAGTACAGTCAAGGGTTATGCTGGTTGAAGAGCCATGAACATCTCATCCAGCCTAACCTGAAAGCTGTCTCTCTTATGGATCACCAGGTGCTGACAATATATACCACACTTGTGCTTGAGGTGCTGTGTCCCAAGTTGTCCTTCTCTTTGCTTTCATCCTGTCACTCACCTGTACTCATCACAAACACATGGAAGAAATCAATGGGTTACCAGGTGGTAATTTCCCACCAAACCCACTCTGGATCTTCAACAAGTGTAGGTGTCCCCACATTAACAGTCTTCTAAACAACACAGACCCTTTCATGATCTGACAAGGTGGCATTTCAGGTTCAGATATCCACTGATAAGACTTTCCAAGAAAGTAGATGTAGAAGGAACATCAGTTTTAAAGATGCTATTCACACCAAGCCCAGATTAATCCTGACAAAGCTGTTAGCCTAGGTCAAATTCTCAGTGGCAATATTATCTCAGCTTGTGTACTCCAAGTTCTCACAACAATAGAATAACCAGCATCTCTTTCACAGCCCCAGCAAAAGGGAAGATGATTGATCAACGTCAGTAACTCCCCTCTATCCTCTCTCACAATCAAGTGCCCAGGGAAGATCAGGTAGTGGTGGATTGGATTACTTCTAGTTGAACTGGTAAACACACAATATTAAGTCTTAATTCTACATGTATCTGACAGCAGATCTGTACTGAGCCTCAGGCTCTGTAGCTAAGTGCTCCATGTGGGTGTTTAGATACATACAGTGCTTCTGTTTTTCCAAAACGCTCCTCATTTTCCTTCTGTTTCGCTATGTTCTCTATTGATGCCAACAGACCAGGGCCTGCAGCAGCCAGACAGGTGCAGTTTGCTCTAAAAATGGACAGGCTTTGGCCTTTTCTTATACACTGCCTCAGTCTAGGGTCAGTGCCTTTGGTAGGACAAAAAAACAGTTCCTGTCAAGTACATCCTGGGAGTGCATGTTTTCCATCTCACAAGCTGCTCGTTGGTTCAGTCATGGCTGCAGGTGACAAGCCAGTTCTGAGGTTAGCACGTCCTTCTAGGGAGCTGTGTAGGGATCACAGAAGTCTCCAGGTGAGGTAACATTACACCCCCTGCAGTGTTACTAGACCAAAGACTATCCCACTGATTTTGTTTCTCTTTGCAATCAAATAATAAATAAGAGCAGGGTAGTATCAATTGAACGTGTGCTGTTTTACTGCATGCTATCTGATGAGCACAGAATACATCTTGCTTTCTCTTTCTCACACTGAAGCTTCAAAGCTACGGGTGCCTTTGTTGTGGGAGCACAACAGGTCTGTGGCCCAGGTGAGTGTCTGCAAGGACTCCAGGGGGATGCAGGTAGAATCTGCTGGATTCCCTGGACACTGCACAGAGCTGCCGGCTTCAACCCACATAGGGGGTAACACAGCCTACACATGGCTCTGGAGTTGGTGGAAAAGCTTGTTAGCTCCAGAGCTGGAATCTTCTTTGTTTAGTTAGGAAGCAAGTAAAAACCTCACCAGTGACCAGCTATGCAAAACAGAAAGCCGCGTGGACAGCCTCAAGACTTGCAGCAGCAACACAGACTTGTAGCATCGTGATTACTTACACTGTTCATCTCCATCAAGATTCAATGTAGAATAAGCATTTTAAAAAGCAGATTTAAATCACGCTGTTATTTTACCAAGTCTGCTTCTTTCCTTAATCCATTTTCTAAGGAAAAGCCCATCACACTATGTGAGCACAGCTTGTTTCCGTAATGAAATCACAGTGCTGTACATTCCATCTAGCTCTGCCCACTTTCCAGATTAACAACAACAACAAAAAAGCAATGTTTCCTATACTAGTATGGTCCATAACTACCTCATCCTTGACCAAGATTCTTCGCAGTATTTGGTATTTCATCACACTTCCCTAGCAGTTTTTTTTTCCTGCACCGGACTTGTTCTCCTCTCACATTTCGGCAGCTGGTCTTCCCTTGAGCTTTGTAACTGCTAGCTTTCAGTTTTGAGGAAGCCTGCCCCTGCAGACGCAGGCCCATGCAGCTCCATCAGACCCACACACCAGAAGAATCTGCTCACATAGACCCAATTGCAATGCTGTCCTCCCTTCTGTGCTATTATTCTCAATGGAGTAAGATTTATGTCTTTCCCTAGCCCACACTTTGCCAAACTCTATCAGTACTTGCCTCTTTCTTCAGCACTCCCCTCCAGCATTTTAATTATTTATGGCTCTCTTATCTCAATTCCTTCCAGGTTGTTTATGTCATTCTGACACTGAAAAAGCACGGAAATAAGACAGTATTTTAAATGCAGGCACCACAGCTTTATAAAGCATGTCTATAACCCACAGACAGACTCTCGTTTAACTTTCACCTATGTCTCCTTTGCCATTGTTTATTGCCAAGCATATTGCCTCAATTAAACATCTTCTTTGGTTTACTTCTACCCAATAAGTTGCTTACATGTGATCAAATTTCATTAATTCTTATTCATGTGTTTTGTTTCAAGCTGCCACTTTTTGCTACTTCTCCATCTTTAAATGCATTTGCAGTTCCTGTCAGCACACTGCATTCTGAACGCTGTCTCGCTTCTGATGCGCCAGCCTGCACGACAGGTTTCTGTGCTTGCCTGAGACTTTCTGGAAACTCACAGTCAGCCAGACTGAGGGCCTGAAGAAAGTATGCAACAAGCACCTCACATTCCAGGTCCTTTCCCACAGGGATCGAGCACCAGGTGAGGAGGCTGGAAAGCATTCTCAACCTAAAACACTGCTCTTGCTGTTCCCACAGCAGATCATCTCCACTCCAGACTGAATGACTTGCAGAAATCCTGTACAGTGATAACATCTCAATGATGTCTGTGTGCTATAACCCCATGAATGGCAGTAGTCAAACAATTTGTACATCTTTGCCCTCTCCGTGAGGTCATTTGTAATATTACAGGAAGCTCCATCCAAGCACAAGCAGATGAATTCTCCACTACCTTATTACTCATTGCTAGGCTTTTCCAGACCTCCTCAGCGTGAATCTCAGCCCCCATCAGCAGTGCCCACCATACTGTATAACTCCATTACCACAGGTGGACATCAGGGAGAACATGATGCCTGAAGAAAAAGGCCAATGTTTGCTCCCTGCCTTTGGAGCATGTAGAGGCCTACACAGCCTGCCTGCAGCACCTCTAAGACCGTCATCTTGTTCAGTGTTCTTCACGCCTTTTATCACAGGCAGAAATACCAGCTGGACCCTTGCATGCTTTCAATTAGCCCAATTCCAGAGAAATGAGCAGCTGAGGATCTGCTCCCTCAAAACACTCACAGTTCGGTAAGGAAAAGTAGCAGCCCTTTTCAGCCCAGCACCACACACCAGACTTCAGTTGAAGCAGGGTGCTGTCAGCAGCCAGCCGCCTCTATTATACCCTTACATGCTCACAAATACACGTGCCACGTGATGCAGCCTGCATTAGTTTCTTTCTCACTTTTATAGAGTCAGTCCTCTCACATATCTTCTGGTAAAAATCAAGCCTCCACCACTTTTTTTGAGGGGGGAGCAGGATGCATAGCATTTATGTTTTAATAACAGCAGTTTCTCAGACCTTGGCTACATTTCATATATTCATTTTTTGCTCACCTCCACAACATATTTTCTTAATAAACTTAATGGCAATACTGTGACTTTAATTTCAGTTTGAATTTATTCAAGCCACTAAATTTACTCTGGAGACCTACAGATTTATGGATGCCTTTTAATAAGTTCTTGCTGTTGGCTTTATTGAAGCACCTCCGGGTGCTATTGCAGTGGAACTATTTGCTATTGCAAATGAACAACGAGGTCCCAAGAAAAAATATCCAGAGGGATGTGGAAGATACACAGAAGAAAAAGCTTCACCTACATCACTACTGCACATAGTTAGGTGAAATGCCTACTGCTACATACCGTGTGTACGCTATAGACTAAAACAGCTCTTAAGAAATGTGGTTTTTTGATCGCTTCCATAAACAAATCTGGACCAACCTGTGTCAGAGATGCATTACTCAGAAGATGTACGGGAGAACTCTAACAAAGGAATATTCCAAGCCCTTAAGACATTACAAAAATAAATAAAATAAATAAAAGATCAATAGTCTGTAAAAGCAAGTCAAGAATGTCAGCAAAGGAGACAGTTCCAAAACCCACGAGTTCATACAGTAACAGAAATGGTTGGTACTGCATTTGTGTAATGTATACAACAAGTGCTGGCCACACTATTTACAGCTTCCTTGGCAGCTGCTCAGAAAAAAACTATTAAGCTCTGTCAAAATTAAATCCTTCCCATCTTAGCATCTTCTTCAAACCATACTGAGAAAGTAAAAGAGGAAAGAGAAAATAACTCTAGAAAAAAGAGAAAGAAAATCCACACCATGGGTTGATTACACTTATTGTGTACTTCAAGGCTTTTGTTTTTGCCTTTCTCTATGTCACAATTATTCTGCAGACAGTTGCATATTGTGATGCAATGGTTGTTTTAGAACGGGAGACAAACTGATATTATATACAAGTATAATTGAAAAGGATCATTCTAGTTTACATTCAAACTGTTTATTTTCAAGGCAACCAAAGATGCAAGAAAATGAAGTTGGACAAGGTAGAGACAAGCTGCGCTATACAGTAACCACACAAATTAACTTGAATCCTTCTCTCTCAAAAGGATGCGTTTCTCAAAAAAAATAGAAGTTGCCTTTGACTCTTCCATTACAATACAGAGTAGGTACTGAGCATCACCCCGGCATTCAATAAGATTTAGGAATGAGAAAGGATACTGCAAAAAACCTAAGGTAGGTCCCAGACAAGCAAGCAGTCTCCGGAACATCACACACAGAAGTGCTCCCAGGGGATTTCCTCCTGCCAGTGCAGAGAGTCAGGAACTACCTTCGATGTGCGGAGCTGCACCACCAGGATCTGAGCAGAGAGGATCAGGGCAGAACCATGAAAGCAGTTGCACTGTAACGTCAATTATCTGGTATGAGCATCTGTAGCTTGTAAAAAACGATGACTTGTGTCAAAACTGGAATATCAAAAGGCATAAGATGTGAGAGTTAAGAAATTTATCAGGAATTGAAGTTCAGACCTCTTTTCTACATTTACTGTAGCATTTGAATGACATTCTACAAGGAAGTGAAGAGTGCCAGCAGCCACAGCCACAAGCACGATCTAGCCTGCCTGCCTAACGAGTTAGTGTTCAACATAGGTGCACAAAAACATGTTAAATGCTAAATTAAGTAGCACAGTAAAGAAGTCTGAGCCACCACATGGCTCAGAGCATAAACCAGATGCCCTGGAGGAGGTGGAGAGAGCAAACACATCATTAGAAACAAAAGCGCTGAGTCAGGCTGATCTTTCGTTCCAGTGAAACAAAACCTGATTGTACCTTGGCATGTGCCATCCTCAGTCTGTCAGTAAGAGGACCAGATTTAGTTAGACAACGAGTAGCAGGAGCATGCAGAAATGGCATACCCACTCCTCTCCCAGACAGATGCCTAATTAAAGTATAAAAGGGAACTGGATGCTGATAAAGTACCAGGGAAAACAACTTTGTATAAATAGGGGTTTTCAAACTTTTCTCAACTTCCACTCCTCCCACACATTCTCCAATAGCAGTATGAAGTGCCCTGAAATATACTTGAAGCCTTTCAATGGAAAGCTTGTTTTTCCATTCACAGATTCGCCAGGAGTAGTCCAAGTCTAGTAGCCTGGTCAACAGGCTACCCTGGTTGAAATCTGGTCTAAGCAGAATTCCCCATTCAGCAAAGTGACAAAAAGGAGGCAACGGGAACAGGCTCCATCCTTCACCCTGACTTGCTGTCCTTCTGGGAAGGCTGACCGTATCTCATCTGCTGCTCCCTGCTCTGGTTCAGCTCTTCCCACTGCCAGCCCCAGTCCCTGCTTCCTTCTCAGCTGACAGCCCAGACTGAAGGCCTGGATGATTTCCATCCTAAATAGGGTGCTTGAAGTGATGAGTGGGAGGCAGTAGGAGGACCCAGGTGCTAAACCCTGAATGCAAACTCAGATGTACCACAATAGCTTCTGCTCCGCCCTCCCACGAGGACCCCAAACTTCATGGGGTCAGTAGCAAACAGCCCCTGGACTACTACGTCATCCTGTGAGAAAGGAAAGGAAGGAGAATCATCACCCTCCTTTTAAGAGGGGCAGAGCAGTGTGCTGCTGAGTGATTTTTTACTCAAGTTTACAGCTCTCTAGAGAGTCACAAGCCCAACAAGCACTCACTAACTTCAGCAGTTCCAGCCCATTTGTTCCTGATTTCCACCAGCCCCTGCTCCAGCCCTTGCCACAGCAGGCAAGACAGACAGTGCTTAAGGGAAAACAAAATACTACAGCTCAAGGATTAAGAAGAGAAGTCTGAAAGGCCTGTTTCCATCTCTACTTAATTAATGTGTGTTCTATTCACCCTGGGACAAGATTCTGAAACTTGTTGAATGCAGTTCTCACGAGCAGCATAGCCCTGGGAATCCTGCATCACAGCCCTGGCACATATGGACACCTCCAAATTCATCCCCCTCACCATGCATGACAAATGCTGATAGTAATAACCCATTTTCTTATTTAAAGGAATAACTTCAGTGGACACAGGGCATTGAAGAAAAGATCAACTTTATTATGGCTCTTATAGGATGTCTTGGTATAGCTGTTGCCTTTAATCCATCTTTAATTTTGATTTCATGTAAGACTGCTTTCATGGTTACTGGTAGAGGTGGAAGGAGGAGAAACAAAAAGGGAGTCACTCAAAATCTAACTAGGAAAGGAATGAACAATCAAATTCTTTTCTTTCCTAGTAGCATTGCAATAATAATTAAACAGCAGCAGAGCTTTCCACGTAGAGATGGCAAACCCTTTGTTACACTTACAAGAAAAAAAATATAAATATTTATCATATCTAACAGAAGTTCCTCAGTAAAACATTAAATGTCTCTAATTCTTCAGCTCACAGAGTTCGTACATGAAGCCCAAAAGAGACGAAGATGCATCAGCAGCACAGCCAGCCAGAAACAACCTTTACGGCACACTCACTTCAGCACACACTGCAAAACAAACTTCCAGTTTTGTTTTTTTCCTGCTCTCAGGTAGGCCAGGTTCTAACAGCAACAACATACAAAATCGAGGGGACCGAATCCTTCTTTTTAACCAAGAATTATTCCATTCCAGGCTGAGTTGAACTCGAACATGCATTTTTAAAGAGATAATTCATTTCTAGCCAAGAAAAACAATAAAATCTGGATATACAGGACAAGCCAATGATAAAAAGCCAGAGCAACACCTGGATTTCTCCTTCCTCTCCCAGAGTGGATGGATACTGGGTTACATACTAGGTTACAATTACACATTAATAAATAAACTAACAAAGATCCTGAGGACTTAAGATACATAGAATTTCATAGCCTGAGCTTAAAGTACTAAAAGAGTAAGCCATCCTTACCCCTTGACTTGTGACCCAGACCAAGCACATCAAGTTCCAAGCAGCAACTATTCCAATTTCTTCTTTATTTAAATGAGGTACAAAAGCTATGTTTACTTTCAAGTCTTTCACTGTGTGCCTGTTGGTTTTCATAACAACCTAACTTTGAGCCAACTGTCATTTCTCAAACGCTGATACAGAGGCAATGCTCCAGCAGGGTATTCCTAAAAACAGACACCATTTTCTCTGTTGCTCCTAAGATAGGAGTCCTAAAAGGCCTTTGTACCCAGTGGGAAGCCTGGTCTGACAAGCAGGGATAAATATAAAAATCATGCAGTGCCTGAGGTTATAAAGACAGTGTGCAACTGCTGCTCACACAGCTACAAATACACAAGACACTGACCATTATCACCGTGCTTTATTTTCCCCATACACCATCTGCGGAGCAAGATAAAACAGAACGAGGCAAAAAGAGGTGTGATGACTTCAAGGACAGGTTAAATCAAACCGTGCCATGAAAACACACTTTTCACAAATGTATTTTTAGCATAATCCTAAGGATGTAATTTTATCTTGCTCCCACACAGTGCTTTCTTATCAAGTCCTGCAGTCTGTGCTATAATTCAGGGCGAACAGCCCCCACTGCTGCATTCTGCTGTCTCAAAGAAAAGCCATGGCTATTTACTGGCTTTTAAGCACTGCACAGAAAATGAACTGCATCCTTTGGAAGAGAAGTGTTACTGAAAATATTCTTCGTCTATTTCACTCTTAGCCCAAATAGGAGAGAAATCACATCACTAAGAATTAAAAATTGAATGTAGGAGGACCAAATCTAAGCATGGCTCAAAGACGTGATGACATAGATATAAATATATATAGATAGATATAGATTTCCTAGTTTCTACTTATAAAAATGTAGCCCTCGAGCTGAAAACGTGGCCTAAGTGTAATCCCGACAGCAATATTTACCTGAGTCCACAGCTAGACCAAAGCAGTTCCAAGCAGAGCGAAGGGTGCTGTGTATTTGCACAAAGCATGAAGCCTTCTGATGCTTTTACTAGGGTGGATGTCAGCTCCATTTCCTTCTTTGAGACAGCTGATTTCCACAGTACACACTTTGTTTGGATTGAAACAAAAGTTAGGTTTCATTTTGGCAGCCTGGTTTCTAGAATTATTTACAGAAGTGAGTCTTCATGGTAAACTGTTTGTCTAAATTGTCTCACATTACAAACCTTTAAAAACTGTGCTACAAGCGTGGCTTATGGCAGATCCATGAAGCCAATGGAATGGGGCAGCAGTAACAACTCCCCCATCTTTTAACTGCACATAGGAATCTGGATCTTCCCCTAACTCTCCTCTCTCACCATTGGGGTGAATTTGCCCAACAAAAAAAATAAATATAAACTGTATGATTTTGCAATTAGGCACTGTCATTAAGGCTGAAACCCTGGAGGAGCAGCAGGATGTGAACAGCAAACTCACTGCTGAAAGTGGCAGCTACAGGGCTGCAGTTCTCCAGGAATACAAGCACACTTTCATTATCTTATTCCTTGAATAAGCTTCCTAATTCCAGAGCAAACCAATGCTATCACCACACTTTTACTGTTCATTACATGTAAAACAGTGTTCCTCCTTAAAACATTAAAAGTAAGCACAGTTAATAACTGCAGAAACAGGAATGAAAATTGTCACATCTGGAGATGAAAGAAAGCAATAGCAATGCACCTCAAAGGTGGTTCCTATCTGCTTAAGGTTTTTCAAAGACGATTCCTTTACCTTCTAATCCTTAATTAAGTGTGTGCCAAATAGCCTGACAGAAACTCCACTACCAAATGGAGAAAAATCATTTGGCACAGGACTCTGAATACACAAGTGACTGGCACACACACGTTTCTGAGGAAGTTCTTGGCTTTATCTTCTCCCAGGACCATCACGGCCAGTCACACACAAGGCTAATTTGCAGATGAAGTGCAGCAGCAGGACTACCTGTGACATTTTGGCTCTGATGTGCTCTTTCCTGGAGCAGCCTGTGTTTTACAGCCCTGGTTTACTGGTGTTTCTGACCAACCTGCTTCACATCAGATGGGGTGGGGCTGCTGCCTGAGCCTGGTACTGCTCAGCTCTGGGACCACTCTGATGGGCTGTGTGCTTTGAGAAGGAGGCCCTGCAGCTTATCAGCCTGGGAATAAATTAAAAAGCAAGTGAACACTTATTTGATGTCTCTGAAGAGTCAATAAGCCCTGCACTGCTAAATCAGCGTTGGGTAAACTCCTTTTATCTCAACACCACCATTTTTCAGCTCTACAATAGCAGGCCTTTTGATCTGTGTAAATCCCTGCCTCCCTGATTCTCAGTTACATTAACACAAGTTTAAATCAGACAAATTGCAGGCATGATTCACGCCACTTTTCTACTAATCTGTTTTTCAAAATGCATAAGATGTGAACACTAATGTTTTCATTCCATGTTCAAAATACGGATCATCTTATGTGTATTTGCAGCTGCCGCCCTCTTCTCCCACAAGCAGCAGTTATATCCAGAAAGTCTTCTGCAAGTAGGTTTTTTTTTTTTGGTAGTGGTGGTGGTGGGCTTTTGTGTTTCTTTGCTGGGTTGGTTCTTGGCTTTTGTTTGTTTTTGGAGGGGTAGTTTTGGTTCACAGCTGAGTGAATGAATGCTCAAGCCCATTTTCTTGCTTATATCCTATAAAAGCAGCAAAAGAAAGAGAATATCTATCATTTTTATCTGGCACTTCAATTTTTCACGTTTCATCCATACACAAATTTAATTATATTACTGTTTTTTTTTCTTAATTTTTTAAGGTAGCTGCACTTCTACTACTGTGCATTGTTTTAAAATGGGGTATGCTAGAATTTGCAATGATGCAGACCGACTAATACATACAGCATCATATTCACAGTGTGAAATAGAAACAACTGTTTTCTGGACTGTAAAATTTGACTACAAAGAATTGAATTAATCCACCCCCTACAATTTAAACTGATTACTGACTGAATATGAGGTTTTATTTGACTAGTACACCACCATTCAATTAGATTTTATTTTGAAGGAGCTACATTTGCACCCAAAAGGAGGAAAAAAAAAAGAGAACTAATGCTGGAATCACAAACATATTGCCAAATGTTCATGGAAGAGACCATTCACACCTAGAGGTGAAAACCTAGCAGCTGGTGAAATCAGTCCTAATAACAAGGCCCTTACTTGATGAGCGAGTGGTTAAGGTCACAGTGCTGCAGTCTCCCCTACTCCTTACACTGCCAAAAGTTTTATCTAGCCATAATTGGAAGAAAAATAAGTGCTTATTTTAATTGTTTCTCCTTGTTATTTTAATCTTTAACCAGAAGCTTGAACCGTTACATTCCTACTTCTATCTCTACTAGTTTTATATCCATCTTCGTGGGAATAAGAGTGTACTGAGAGGTGGCAGAATGTAACCACCACACACAAAAAAAAAATCCATATCTGGGAAAAAACTAAAAGCTTCATCCACTAACACAGTACTTCAGTACTTTATGTGAAGAGGGATACTCTTGTATGGAGGTTTAATATTGAGACTTCGCTTAAAATTAATCTGGAGGTTGCCAAGTAGGGCTGTACAACTTGGAGGGAAAACAAACACTTTTGGTTATAGTGAAGATACCGCCCTGCTACTTCATCAAAACAAAGATGGGCTGAACATGGTTACAGTTAGAGCCTGCTGCTCTCCTGTAGCTGACTGGGTGGGTACCAAGACACACTGATGTAACAGAGCAAAACAAAACACTGCTCCAACCTCATTCCCAAGCTAATGGATTTGAAGTAAAAAGAGAAACAAACTGCTCAGTGCCTCAGCTACCCTCAGCCCTCTTCTAGATACGTAGGAGCCCTGCTGGAAGTCGAAGATTTAGCACTATGAGAGCATTACATACACAACTTACCATATGCTTAAAAACAGACTTGCAAACTGGTTGAATTTGAACTTCCAACCTAGAGATAACAGGCCCACTTCTGAGCCACATCGTCCCTCTGGTTCAGTCATGCCTATCCTAAGTGGATCATGAAAAAGACCAAGTGTAAATGTCACTTGTGAATTCTAACCAGAAGAACATGCAGTTATGGCTATTTCTACACCTGTCCAATGAATCCCAAATGAGGAATTACCCCCCTGTGTCTGTGACCCAGCAAAATGCAAGTGAACTATCAGTAACATTTATTGCTTTCAGAAAATCTGAGAGGAATGTGAGTACATTTGCTCACTGTAATTCATGTTATCACTTCAACATTTGCATAGTGATGCTATGGAAAGAGCGAGTCGTTGACATCTCTTACATTTTCAGTGGCACCTGCCTGTGATCAAACTTATCAGTACAGTTTGCCCACATTTTCCTCTCAATAGCTTCTAGTTTAAATGATGTTTTAGCAGAAAAGTTATCTAAAATGAATATATCTGAACCCAGACTTAGTGGAGGTAGGAGGGGAAGCAAAACCAGAAAGCAACCCAATATGCTCAAGCAAAACATAAGGTCAGCATTCAAAGTATGTGATAAAGAAACAGGACAAACAGGCATTTCGGAGTATAGCCTGCTCACGTTCCTATGATGCTTCCTTTTACAACAGTCAAAGACCAAGCTATGCATTGCTGGGGTTTCTGATCGTTGCAGTAACTGTTGCTCTGCAGGGTCCTCAGAGATCATTAGCACCGGTACCTTGGATAAGCACAGATCACCAGCCAACTGCATTCTGCAGCTGAGGGGAACGTGTGAAAAGACTGGCTGTTTTCCCTCAAGATACAGCTCAGCCAGTTCTAAAACATTTTCTCCCTTAAATGAAAACAAACAAAACATGATTAGACTTTGTAGCAAAGAAGAAATCACCTAATCTGTGCTGTGCTCTCCTGGCTCAGCACTGGGAAGGGAACCACAGGCAGTGAAGTAGGCATGCCTTCCTGCAAGGTATTTCTTTACAACAGACACATTGTTTTTATTCAATGGTACACCGAGTAAGGAGAGCATTCAGGACTCAATTCAGTAGCTGCTCTCAATGGCAATACAAACAGTTTGTCCTTACTCGTGATCTCATAGTAAAGTTCCTGTTGTTGCATTTCTTATCTTGCTAGAGGAACATCCCCCAGGGTTTTGATGAAAAAGCAACATTCCCAGCTGTTGTACTTCACAAATCACAAAAGCTTATAAATTTAGAAGCTAAGAAGGGGCTGTATTTGTAGAATACCCCTCAGGCATTCCCAGCCTGCTAGAAACATCCAGGGATAGCTGGAAGGATCCTTCACATGCAGCCATATGCAGCTGTTACCTCTACTGTGCATTCTCACAAGATTATTTTGAGATCTTAAAAACCAAACAATAACACTAAGAAACTCTATAAAACAACTTCAGTCTGAGATACGGCCCAGCAAGAAGAAAAGTGGACCAGAGGGGCTGAAGTCCTGAGGGACTTCATACAATTGGAGCACACCTTGGAAGTAGCTCACCCTTAGGTACATTTGCCTTCTGGGAGGTGCAGCTTTGTCTGCCCTGTGCAGTAAACTGACTGCTCACAGGAAAACTATTATTTTAAACCATTTTATCTATAACAACAGGAGCAACTGTTCCTTGCAGTAGTAGTACTTTGTATTACAAGACAGGACGGAGAGTTTTCAGTGTCTGTGTGCAGCTGAAATGACTTTAGTTCACAAACCAACTGTATTTGACTTGTATTTATTTTGTTAAGCTGGGCCCTCTGCAACACCCACGTTCTCTGAAAGTGCATTCAAAGAGCAGTTAGGACACCACAAAGCTTTGGACATGTGAGCCACGGGTTACTGCTGCAGAGAAGCGTGCTTCTGACTCCCCAGCCAGGATGCCTGGCAGACCCGGGGCACGACGGGCTCACTGGAACAGCTCTGTTCAGCCTGAAGCCTGGGCAGCTCCCTACGGCCTCCCCCATCCCACCAGCAATCTGCGTGCAGACCCCCAGGAACTGCATTACCTGCTCAAAAGGCATCTCTAAAGGATTTCTCTCCTCACTGTGAGAACACAGCTTAATTCAGACTGCAGAGTTGCACACAGCAAACACATCTGCCTTCCTCCCATACTGCTGATCTTACATCTTACTTCAAACACTTGCCTTGTCTGTTCTCTTTGATTGCAAGTTCCTGGGACTAAAGACAATTCTCTACTATATATAGGTACCTAGTTTAAAGTGGTGTTGAGGCCTCTGGGCTACAATTAAAATGTCAAACTAAAATAGTTACCAAGGAACATTGCAGGAAATTCAATTTTTTGGGGGGGGAGGAAGGGGGTTCATTTGTTTGAGAAAATTTAGCACTGAATGCCTTAAAATGGAGGCACAGCTTTCAAATAGACAAGTAAACAACAGCTCTAAGCAGTCTCAAACTTCACTCATCTAAAACTGGGTTAAAAACTCCACATAAAAAGAAGTCTGGTTTTTGTTAGGAGACCTCTCATCTGTACAAGTTTCCTGCCAAGAAGATCTGCTTATGATATTGCATATCAACAACCTGATCTATTTTCTCTTCCTGCTGTCAAGAAATTAAATCATTTTGTTATTTTACAAAGATTGCAATCATTGCTGTGACAACAAACATATGACCTGGAGAATACCATACGATAATGTGGCAAGAGAAAGCAACAAAAGGAAACAAAGGATGAAGGACAAACAACTCTGGAAGCATTCTTCTCTCTTGAAATGTTCTTTTTTCAGGAAACACAGCTCAGGACACCCTTAGACTCATCTAACAAGGAAACAAAAGATGAATTGTTGACTTCATTAGAAGTTATAGAGATTCCAACTACAAACATATTTCAGCCCAGACCAAGGCCTGCACTTCACAACAGTACTAACAGGACCCCTTCCAAAACACCTCTGATCCTGCTGGAAATCTGACATCCTGCCAGGGTGGGAAGCTACAGCACCAAAGGAAAATCTATTTTAATTTAACAGATACTTCCAAAAAAACCTTGAGTTTCACTCAGGAATACACTCACAATGTGCCTTCTGTGGAAAAACAAAAGAAAACAAAAAAGCAAAACAAAAAAACCCCACCCTAATGACAACGGTAACTACCACTGCAAGACCAAAGCTCTTCCAATCACAGACAGAAGATCTGATGAGGCATACCACGAACACCACCAGTCCTCACTAATGTGCTCAAGAAACACTGTGTGATGGGTACTGTGGTCTCTGAGAATTTCCAGAAAGAAGGAGGAAATGACAGCAGCCTCTGCTGCAATCAAGAGCAGAAAGGCACCTGCAGCATATTACGGCCAGGAAAAATACCATATAAAATGGAGTTTAGAAGTTGCCAAAAGGGAAAGATTTTAGCAGATGAGTGCAGCTTCTCCAGACATCCCATCTTTCCAGGAGAAAAAAATATTTTTGAAGTTGGTTTGTTTTGCTGCTCAGAACAAGGGAACGATCAGATAGGACAGAACAGCAATCAAAGCATTCCCTTCCTCTAAAATGAGGAGAGAATTACTCAGATCTGTTCCCTGAAGCTTATGAAGACTGATGTTTCTGGAATACTCCGAATACTGAAAACATGATAATATAGATAAACACTATTATTCTGTCTTTTATGTTTCTTGTTTTTATTGTTTCTCTCAGCCCAAGACATTTATGCCAGCTCATGTACTGGGATCATTCTGCACACAAGAATGATTAAAAACACAAAAGTAACTCATCTTAACATTGCTTAAATACTCCCAGGTCCTCTTTCAGCAGCCCATTTGTACTACCAACCATCTGACGCACTCTCCAGCAAACAGCAATGTAGTATCACTTATTACACAGCCTATCTTGTACTGGGAACTGTTAACAGCAACTCAAATAACCAGCAGTTTTGACTGTGTAGAATAGCATCCAGTATAAAACAAAAGCAATAGGCTAGAAACTGACTTTAAAGCAGTCGAAGAATCAGAGAGTCTTCTCTAACTGAGAAAGAGCCAAACTGGACCCTTAGTTAATACATTTTGTGCTACAGTAAAACAAAGCCTTTGCCTTGCACGTGGGCATTTTCAAAGGTGGGGCAACAATATCTTGAAGGTATTTGACAAATTTAGAGTCGAGGTTGCATCTCCTTTTTGTTCAGTATGGGCTTCAAATTCATTTCTAAGTGTAGAGAAAAATTTACCTCTACTTCATGAGCTCTGAACCCCAACCAGATTCCTACTCAACCCTCCTACTTTTTACACCTTAAAACCCTCTCATATCCTCCCATTTCTGGGGTTCCTCTTTTAAATAGCATCAGGTGGAATTACTACCCAAGGCTATCTAGATGTAATAAAGCTTGAGCAATTCCACTTATTAAATGCTAAGCCTGTGTCAAATTAATACTCATTAAAGAAGAGAACTTCTATATTTCACAGCCAACACTATAAATGTCATTCCCAGTTCTTATTTCTAATTGCTCACTTTCACCTGCTTTGTGAATGCTAATCAGTTCATTACTGTCATAGCCTTCAGTAAGTACTGCATCATGTTTACTACTAACAAGGAAATGCAATGGAAACTAAATATTTCAAACTATCACAAAGCTTTATGCTAAGAGAAAGTCTTACTATGTGTAGGTTCACGTAACCACTGAATTCATTTATGGAACACAAAGTGGTGAAAAAGACAGCTAGCATTTACCTATGAGATCAGAACCACACTTAAAATGCTTCAGCTTTTGTTTTCAACAATTCATTTTGCAGGGATTGGTTCTTCAGGGTAATCAAAACAACAGGTACATTCAGGTGAATTTTGCCAACAAAAGAGAAAATGTTTCCAAACTGTTGGGATATTTTTGGTTCAGGTTCAGCAAAACATTGCCAACAACAACAACAACACACTCTTAACAGCTTATTCCATCAGTTCTAGAATGAGCTATACTGACACTTCGTATTAAATTTTCTAGCAGTCATCAGTTGCCCAACTCAAAATTAACATTATATCTGCAAACCACTGTCCCCTTTTACCTGATGACCCAGCTGCCTCCCCAGGCCACAGAGGAGCCATGCTATTCTGTTCACATCACTGCAGGCCCCCACATGAGTTTCAGTTTCAATAGGGCCAACTGTCGGGTCCTGCATTTTGGTCACAACAACCCCAGGCAACCCTACAGGCTTGGGGGGGTGTGGCTGGAAAGCTGCCTGATGGAAACGGACCTTGGTGTACTGATGGACGGTCGGCTGAATATGAGCCAGCAGTGTGCCCACGTGGCCAAGAAGGCCAATGCTATCCTGGCTTTTATCAGGAATGGTGTGGTGAGCAGGACTAGGGAAGTCATCCTGCCCTGGTACTCAGCATTGGTGAGACTTCACCTCAAGTACTGTGTTCAGTTTTGGGCACCTCAGTACAAGAAGGACATGGAGGTACTGGAGCAGGTCCAGAGAAGGGCAATGAGGCTAGTGAAGGGCTTGGAAAATCAGCCCTATGAGGAGGAGAGGCTGGGACTGTTTAGTCTGGGGAAAAGGAGGCTGAGGGGAGACCTTATTACTCTCTTCCAGTACCTGAAAGGTGTTTACAGTGAGAGTGGGGTTGGTCTCTTCTCACTGCTGACAGGTACAAGACAAAGGGAAATGGCCTCAAGTTGCACCAAGGCAAGTTTAGGTTGGACGTTAGGAAAACACTTCTTTACAGAAAGGGTGGTTAAGCACTGGAATGGGCTCCCCAGGGAGGTGGTTGAGTCACCATCCCTGGACATGTTTAAGAGCCCTTTGAATGTGGTGCTCAGAGACAAGATTTAGCAGAGGGTTGTTAGGGTACTATGGTTGGGCTGCGGTTGGACTTGATGATCTTTGAGGTCCTTTCCAACCTGAGTAATTCTATGATTCTATGAGTAATCCTCAAGGTCTTGGTTCCATGCTCTGAACCAGCTGAAGGGTGGAGCAAATTTTGGTCTCCTATTTCACAGGCAGATGCTCCTAACTTCATGTTAAAAGGGCATGGCTACCTGAAGAATTAGGCTAGAAATGATGGTCTGACAGCACTGGAACACACTCTCCACCAGCTATGTGTTGACAGGATGAGTTACCAGATGCTGCCAGAACCAAGTTATGTCACATACAAATGACCTGCAGCAGCAATGAGAGCTGGTCCACACTCCACCAACAATGAAATCCCTGCGTGGTGCCCTCTCCTTGTGCAAAGGGGAAAGCAGCTCATGGCCCTGTTTTGAGAACTGCATGCTTCCTTTTTAAGGGAAACCAACACATTTTGCAGATGTCAACACAACCAGCTTCAGAAACATCAGAATAAATTATTTCAACATACCAGAAACATTATGCTTGAAACACAATGGAAAAGTCAGTTTTCCTTCATTTCATAAAAAAAGCTTTGAATATTTTGCAGATCATCTCAGTCTGATTTTTTTCCCTCCTTCATCTCCCCACTTGGGTCAACAACTGAAAGTAGCAGGTATTTACACAAAGCAGATGCTTTCTGATGCAAAACAAACAGGAAGGCCTAATGAGAGAAGCAGTAGTTTAAAAAAAGTAGTAAGGAAAGCAAGAAAATGCCTGTTTCACAATCAACGTTCTCCAAGAGAAGAAAAACTATCATTTGTGTTGAGACAATACTCAGATGACCAACTCAAGAGTAGACTTCCATTGTGCTCAGTAAAATATACCATCCCAACTAAATAAACAAGAAGGACTAAGAGCAGAAGATGAAAAAAAGAAGAAAGCAACTTACCCAAGGTCACCTAAACTTCTTGGAAGAGCTCAAAAAATGTGCACTGTGCTTCCCAGGCACCAGTGCATGCTAAGCCTAAACGCTTTTCACTGGGAAGCAGCTCCTGAGGAAATACGTTAAATGAGAAGACTGCATCAGAGAAGTCTAAAATAGGAAGAAATCAACTGTCCATAAGCACTGCTACAGTACAGTGCAGCTTCCAGGGAGGAGCAACAAGGCAGAGGAGGATGGCCACACTGCCTGATAAAGCTCAGAAGAATAATTATGATTATAATCAACTATGTGCAGTCTCTGTATCTATTTCAGCTTCCTGTACGATCTCAAACCCAACACTGCTCTCCAGTCTTAGACTGTTATATATTAAGTTCTTAAACCTAAATACTAAAAAGGTGATGTATCTCTCTGTAATATAAACCCTGTCCCTCCAAGCCATACTAAACAGATGTGTGTGGATACACTGCTTTTGTCTAGGATACAAAGTGTGTATTGAACAGCTAGAGAAATGGGCAGACCAAATACTGTCCTCACCTCCTTTTCTTGCACAGTTATGTTTATTAGGTATTTTCATTTAAGCTAAACTCTGGGTCCCCCAGACAGCAATCCAGAGTTGACTGTTAAATGACAGCTTTGGAAAAATCAATTCAAAACATGCATAATTCTATTCATTTTGTGTAGCGCCATCAAGGAATAATATTTATGTGAATAATATAAAGGATGGAACAGCAGCAAGGCTGCGGTTTAAGTTACATGAAAGAAGCCAACACTTTTTGCATCACTTTGAATAATGAGTAGAGGAAATTACGATGTGGAATTGTATGGGCAGAGAAAGCAGAGATGAGAATGTTGGCTTTACTTCACTATAGATCAGCAAAACACTTCGGAGTGTTTGACTCAACTCCCTCTTACAGATACTTTTAATGCTTATTTTCATTGGGATGATAAAGATGAGAAATCATCAACACAAAGCTAAAGTCCTTTGTGTATATCAGGGGAGACATTACAAAAAAATTCAGGTTCTCTTTCAGCTCTGTTTACCCAGTTTACTTTTGTGGGATGTGTTCATGGCAATCCCTCAAAGTTGCATTGTTTTTACAAGTAAACAATGCAGCCTACTTACAAACATATCACTGACAAAAGCAGCATTAACGTGATATTTACCAGCAAGCAGCCAATTTTCTCCTGAGCCTGTAAATCCTTCTACGGCCATTAACTTTTATAAATATACATTAACATTACTATTAATCATTAAATACAGCTTCTAACACAATCAGACATTAATCACTAATGACATTAATTGCTCCTTTGTCACAGGCTTAGTAGTCTTAGTCTCTTAAGTGAGCAAAAGCCTCATTGATTCCTGGGTGAGGAACACACAATTTTCTGATTATATTAGTGAGACAGTTACCAAGGCCTCCACTGGCAACTGTCTTATCTGAAGATGATATATCAAACGCATCTCACATTTCTCCTCTTAAAAGAAAATTGTTTAGATAGTGTTATGTGCATTCATTCATACTCTTCTTCATAAGAAGTCAGTTTCCCTCTCCATTTCCATCTCCAAAGACCTGTAGAACTTAAAAGGAACATGAGGTACTAATTCATCAATCACTAAGTTTTTGTTTGTCTGTTTGTTTTTTCCTCTTTTTTGGGTAGTGCCTTTCTTTTCCCCCCAACAGAACGCACTTTGGTAAGCCTCTCCCTGCAAAGTATCCTTCCTGCCATTCGCCCTTCCTCACACTCCTTCCTATTTCGCAGAGTATTTGCCTTTTTCCCTCACTACTGAGACTTCTCCAGAGCTCCCCTATCACACTGACTCTGTACCAGGACCAGTTATCCCCTTCCAGCACCCTGCTGAGTACCTCATTTCAGACAGCAGGGTGCCTACGGACGACACACCAAGCTCTCCACGCTCACCAAAAGCTTCACATGCCATTTCAATTGTGTACGTGTACAAAGAAAGCACTTGGATAGCCTGCCTTTATCTGCCTACTTTTCAAACACATCTTACGTCTTGCACTCTTTTCCCACTCCTCCCTTTCCAAGAAATAAAAATGAAGGAAAAATAGAAAGGGTTCCTTAATCTGTTTGGACAGCTCCTGTCTGTCCACACAAAACACTTGGGTGGGTGACAGAAGCAGAGCAAAACGAACTGAATCCTCACTCTTCCACACTGCAAATACCAAACATGGCAGCTCACGTTCTAGGAACTCCACATTTCTGCACCTGAATGTAAAATCATTTGTAATTCGGGTATTTGATTCTAAAATAAAAGGGAAGCAGTGCAAAAACAGGCAGTAAAATGATTCTGGGCAGGTATGTACATTAATCAAAATGTGAGCAACTGCACTGCCATCATTCGCCTCTTCAAAGCCCAACAGCAATGGATGGTAAGAAGCGGTGCAGCTGCATGCTTTTGTTTCACTTCACTGAGTACACAATGCAGTAGGAAATTTTGAGGCACATTATTTCTTTAAAAAAAATAAGAACAGACTGCAGCTACACTGCATAAATTGTAAATATGGAAGATAAATTCATCACAAAAACTTGTATTTTCACTTCAAACAACAGGAGGACTAAAAAGACCAGAGAGCATTTGCAACAAGACCAATTGTTAACACACCTAATTAACTAGCACTTAGCTGAGAGCCAATTGGTACAACAGAGGTACAACATTTACCAATAGAGGGCATTAAAAAAACCAACACTGTTTAAGCTTAAGCCACAACATGAACACACCTGTCTCCACTCAATTCACAGCAGAGTCCTACTGAACTTAGAAATCCAGTCAGAATAGTTAGTGACTAAATACTGACAGGCACAGGGTTAGAAGGAAAGCAGATGAAGGATCCTGCCCTTCAGCAGTACTCAAAAAAGGCAGGGGAGCCCAGTGGAGCCAGGGCACAGCACAGGCGTGGGGCAGCCCAGCCAGGCCCACTGCTTCCCTTCCATGTTTGGGCATTTCAGAAGGGAATTTTCAGGCACATTTGTCTGAGGGTGTTTTGTTTAATGCAGTAACCTCTGCCTGTTCTGTACCACCAGATACTTCTGTTAACTTCGTCATAAGCAATACTAAGCTTAAACCAGGAAATGGATAAATAGGTTTCTTGTTAAAGGTTCCTTTTTCTCCTTATAGAAGATATATATTTCTATCTCAGAGAGGTTCTACCAAAGTCCCTTTCCCAGTCACTTAGGCTTAAATTTAAAAAGCGTAGAATAGAAAAGAAATAGAAGAGAATAGAAAAGAACAGGCTAAAGAGTTCAAGTAGAGGATTAGGTCTTATTCTCATGGGGTTTAACTAGGCAAATGTTAAAAGGTCTGTCTTCAATAACAATATCCTTAGGACCAATATTAAAATGCTTTCCTGAGCTGGTCCATGTGGAATCTATAACTGAGCACTGGGAGGAGGGGTTAAGAAAAAAATAACTACATTGCTGTCAAGATATTGGCTGCAGAAGTGCATTAGTGTATGTCGTTCCATTCTGGTACTTACATTTGCAATGTATGTATCATTTATGATCACAAAGAAAAGTTTTGATGTGCTCACACAAATGTGTGACTTCACTCAGTGATGAGTTTCGATTCTGCCTGCTAGAGGACACAATGCAGTGAGCAACTGCAAGCAGTACAGTGGAGACAGGCACCAAACTGGGCCTCTCAAATCCTTCACAGCAAGATGCTTGCTACAGATCTGACCAAAGGGTCAGTGCCTCAAAAATTTAGTGATTCAGTGAGAGCTCTCCCAAGGCTTCTCCCAGAGCTCCCCTGGGCAGAACAGGTGCTTTCATCTCCCATAAGCATCCACTGCTGGAAAAAATGCAACCCTTGGCTAAAGAGCAGCTTTCCAGCACTCAGGTCACTGTATGACAGAAGCAAACAAACTTGAGACAGAAGCAACACAACAAACCCAGCATTTTCCCTATTTTTCTCAAGGATTAGGACTTAGTCCTCAAGAACATCTTTTTCAAACACCTTCAGTCAATCTGCCTCTTTCTTAAACCAAGCTGCACCAAACATGAATGCCATTTTCCGTTGATGTTTCATCAATAACAAACACAGGGCAGCACCTGAATCTTATGTACACATCTTTGCTAATAACCAGAACAAAATCTCCTTTCTTTTAAGCCTCGCTGGCACTGCACAGCTGACATATTTGTGATCTCATAATATCCCTGGATTCTGTTATCCAGTATACCTGCCAGGCTAGAGAGTCTCCATTCTGTAGTCACACTTTTTCTCCCCCTTTCCTTGAACTTTCTAGTCAAGGTCAGCACAGCTTTTGCAACACTAAGCAGAAATGCTATTTAGAGAACATGAAATGCTCTGAGGAAACACAAGACAAAGTCAAAGTTTGACATACCTCACCTTGTCACAGCAAAACACTTTGAAACTAAGTTTCTGCACTAACCAATTATTGCATATTTGCAGCAAATACTACGTTTTTGCTAACTTAGAAAACTGTAGGTAGGCAGTTCATGTATTTCCTGCTTCTTTTTGCATTAAATAGTGATTGTGTCACAACAAGAGCTTTCCTCTATGCACCAATTTTAGTAACCTCAAAACCATCACTTCAGTAATATATAGTGGGGGCAAGAAAAAAAAAGCCTGGGGGGCTCACACACAATGACGACCAAAAAAATACTAAATTGCTGATCATTAGGTAGAAAGAGTCCTTCTTGCATGCTGGATAAACCATGAGTCTTACCAAAAAAATAATTGTATGTGAGCATAATGGAGAGCCTGAGAACGTACCCACACACAGTAAACCCCAATGTGACTACCTACGTAATTTTCAATCTGCTGTTTCCTCACTTCTTTCAGAAAGCTAGGCTTCACCCCTTTACTAATGGTCCTTTAATATAGGGAGAGCTGTATGTTGATAAAGAAAAGCCCAGCACTGTGTTCTCCCAGCAGACCAAGGAGCAGAGCAGCTCACAGGGTGGATGAAGCAGCAGCTCTTCTCTCCTAGCTCTTACAAAGCAGACAAATTAAATGGTAACAGTAAGGTGAGAAACATCCAGCATGTTCTTCCAACTCACAAGGGAGGGAAAAGAGCCAGAGAGAGTGCAGCGTGCGGAGAGCTATTAAGAAAGACGCAAAACAGTTCTGGCAAAGGCTTTCAGCACTGCCAGAGAGCACTCCCAGCACAGCTCTAGGTAAACAGAAAAGCACCTCGATACTGTATGATATTGGGGCACAGCATCAGACAGTTCCACTATACCTCAAATAGCTCTTTTCTATAATTAATGCAATGGGAGTGATGGAATACAATTAACAACTCAAACCTGTCCTGCAAGATTTAATGGCATACATCACAGAGCAATTTTTTAGTGGATTAACCCCTCACCTCTGAAGAGGGGTCACACAAAGCTTAGGCAATAAATGGAATTAATTTGAGCACCTGGTAATCCTGACCAGGAAAAAGCAAGCCCTATGCAGCAATGTGAACTTTAATTTTAGCTTTTCTAGAACATCAATTCTAATCCTTCGTTTAAAAAGCTTTCAAGTTCAAATGAGTAAATGCAAAGAAAATAATCCGTTTTCTGAGGATTAACATTGTGTAAATTATAGCTTCTTATACCTTACATTAATTAGTGGTTAAGATACCTATTTGAGTGTCTGATTTTACCTCAGCTGTAATTAAAAACACTATAAAAACCTTCTTATCAAACTTTGAGGAAAAGTGATCCATACCTTATAAGTACAAGTTTAAGGTATGATGCACTGGAAGAAGGAATACATTCAAAATCCAGCCCAAGTTAACTACATTAATTAATTAAATCCCACTGGACTTGGATCCAGTGCTTACTAGCTACATTTTCAACAACCAGCAATGAAAATCCACTAACAAACTCATTTTGATCTACAGAATTCTCAGTGTTCTGTTCAGCTCCAGTGCACTGTTTGCCCGCTGGTACTCACAACCAATTTCACACTGGAACTTGCCAACAGTCAGTGCTTTCCCACCTAGGAGATTTCAAACCCAAGCCTTTAAGCAAGTTAAATATTTTAAATCCTCAGGGAGGGATGGTAAAACAACAGCAGAAGTCATTAGGAAGCATGTAGTATTCAGACAGTCCCTCCAATTTTGAGAGGCAAACAAAGAAACCACAAAGGGATTCTCAGTTTCCCATTCATCTTCCTCACCACCAAACCCAGCCCAGCTCAGCTTCTGCTGACTGCCCCCACAGTCATTTGTAGAGGGAGGCTTGAATGTTTTCCTCTGTACATACATGGTGACATCACAGACTACAGAGGTAACAATGCTGCGCTGTTTCTCTCAGTAGCCTTTAATGAAACAAAAATGTTTATAAACACTATCCTACTAAATATGAACAGAAAGCTTTCTTTCTCATTCACAGTCCAATGGGAGAAACTGGAAACAACACCCAATAAGGTGTAGGGAGTTCTTTGCCCAGATAGCCAATCTCTGTGCTACAGCCAGTGTGTAGCCCTAGGTATGCAGTCCTGGAGGCAGAAGCAGACGTGAAGCTGGGATCACATAACTACCTAGCTTCCCAGGCCCTGGTGCCTCTAAGCTACTTCCACAAATACCAACCTTTTAGTCAATATATTTCCTACCAAATGTTCTAAAGAATACAGCAGCAGGCTGAGAGAAGGGCTGCTCACCACCCACCTTTTGGTATGTTTTTGCTCTCAAGGAAAAAACCTAGAACAGGAAGAGGACACAACTCATATAACAGAGCTGGAAATGCTTTTTAAGGATTTTTGACTGGATTTGGCCACCCTCTTACCTCAAGTACCTTAAATAGAGCCACAAGAAGTAGTAAGGATATTTACTGCACTTGGGTTTGGAGCCAGTCCTACGCCATCATCCTTTAATGCACACATGCTCTCTGCCAGGCTGCTAACAAAATACTAACACTTCAGCCCCTGCAGCAGAGAAGAATCCAGAAATCAAACCTTAGCAGGTGTGCTGCTCTGCTCTGAGGCGCTTGCAGTGCCCAGAAAACTGGCAGAGCTGACACCAATGGAGGAGCACATTTGAATGGAGCTCCAGTGGCCTGTCCAGAGCAGCTGTGAGAAAGCAAAGCTGCCTCTCATTTTCTCTTTTCAAGAAAGGAAAGCAGGAAACAAAATGTGTCTCAAGGCTGACCATGTAACATTGTAGATCCCCAGCCGATGCCTAGCCTACTGAACAGTTAAATCCTCATGGAGACATGGTGGTACTTCTCACTGGAAACAACACGTTAAGTCAGGTAGGAAGAGCTGAACTTCACTGTTCACGGGGGAAAACAGCCTCACTTCACTACTAAGCTCTCCCATGACTTGCTTCATCCCATCAGCCTGAGAATTTCCAAGGTTGAGGCTGGAGGGCTTAGAAAACTAGAGGAGACCGATGGAGCATTGATAGGAGATGATGCTTTCTCTGCTTTCCAACTCCTTCCACTTTGGGGAAATCTCTCACTGCTATCATCACAAGTTTTCCGCCAACACTGCCATCAAAGAACGATTAAGCAGGTGGAAATCTTAAATGTTCAGTTTGTTTACAACGTACATATGAAAACAATTTTATCATAGCCGTAACTACTCCCTTGAGGAGTACCCATCAGTTTCCTTTGCTGTATATGGATTTTTCACACAGCTTATAGGAAGAAGAAAAACACATTGAAATGAGATAGCATGATTGCAAGAAAACCCACAAGAATCTGAGAGGATAACTTAGATGTTTCACCACTTTTCTGCATAATAAAGCAGGAAATAAAGCCCCTTCGACACACTGCCATTCATCTATTTTTTTCTACCCTGCCTCTTCTAAAGGATAAGAAATAAGTAAAAACAGCAATGATGAGTAAAAGTAAATAGGTTTCTTAATGGCTTCTCTCTGCGTCTCACGTAATCAGGAAGAACTTTCAAAATAGCTTTCCTGCCCAATGTGTACAACACAATTCAGGCAAGTAAATGTCACTAAAAACCAGGCTTTATGCCACATTAGCACTTAATCCACCATAATCAATTTCTACTTAAATCATTCTATGGCTGTGGTGCATTTCAGAACAAATTAACATCTGTAACAGACAGTCTGACTTCTGCACCAAAGCAGCTAGCTACCTCTCCTCCACACAGAAGAAAATCAAGTTTTCCTCATTTCCATTTTGTGATGGCTTTGTTCACTTCACCACCATTCAACTCTTCTCCCCAAGAGGAGCGCACCTCCACTCAAGGTATATGCAGGAACTCACAGCTTGCTGTCACTGGAGGTTTATTCTTTAGACATGACAAAACAGATTATTGCTGCCACCATGTCAATCTCTCAATTAGCTGGTCATTGCCAAAGGATCACTTCCAAGACGTAGAGAGGAAAAGAGTACTATTATGTTGTTTTGGGGTTTGTGGTGGTGTTGTTTGAAGGAGCAACAGTAGGATATTTATAATTATTACCATTATTATTGCTTATGTGGAAGGAAAATGTAGCAGGAGACGGGAGATACCCAGCCAAGGCAGCACTACAACACCCCAGTAGTCTTTGTGCCATGAGAGCTCCTTGGTGTTCGCTAGAGCTGTGAAGAAGCCCATGAAAAGGTGGTCTCAGTACTCCCTCGTGCCTCTCAAGACAGCAGAGGAGCAGGATTTACAGAGGAGCACAGTCTCAGCAGCCACTTCCTAATGTCCTGGCACAGTTTCAGCAAGACAGCCTGATGCTGATAGAAGTAGCTGGACAAAATCCTACCGTCTCAACAGAGGAGGCAGTGGCACATGATTTCCTCAGAGCTCTGTGCAATGAGGGCAGAAAGAGAGATAATTATTTCCCTGTATAAATAAATGCTCACAGTCAATGTAATCCCAACTCAGCTGCTCAAATTCAGATCCTGGTGACTACTGAATACCCAGAGAAAAAGTCCCAAACCAGGAAACATCCACATTTGATTATCCTATCCCTACTGGCCTTAAGTAAGGACTAAAGCTCTTAGTAATTTTGGCTTTGCTGGTGTTGCTTCATTTCAAGACACGACAGCACAACAGCCACATCCCTCAAAGCACTGAAATCCCCAAGGTATCCTTAACTTTGTATGCATGGCTTGTCTAAGATCTCCTCAAGCACTTCTGCACTCCAGGATAGTTTTGTCTTCCACATTAGCAATCTAATAACAATTTAATTAGTTGCATTAAGTCAAAGAGAAAGCAAGTCTATTAATGAACACTGTTTTAAAAACAACTTTGCATATCTCAGGCTTCTTAATAATTTACAAAATAACTACATTAAATTCAAATGAGTAAATCTGAAAAAAATGAGCTGTTCAACATCACTCTGGCAAAATTACCTCAGATTTCTGTTACTAGCAATAAGCAAGACTTCATTATTTTAAATAATGGTGAATAATACAAGGTGCCTGAGCTGAAACGTAAAAATAGCTTTTTGCACATTATTACGCGCACAAAGCACCATCACAAACAACACGTGGAGATTTTACTTTATCTTATACTACTGATTGTGGTTATACCCAAACCACTAATAGGGTTTGAAGAAGGGAACATGATAGCACATTTCCTTATTTTTAAACATGATTCTAAGAATTCTGTCAGAACTCTACAATAACCCTATTTTACCTAAATGACACATGCTTGTGAGAATACACTCCCCCTGAGGTGTGCTGAGTAAGTAGCAAGGAGGTAATGTATAAGTCTTGCTTCTGCTCCCAAATCATTAAACAGAAATAGCTCCAGTCTTAAGAGAAAGACTGCTCTGCTTCTAGGGAGAAATTCTCCATTGCGAACAAAGAATTAAGCTGTGCCCATGCATCACTTTGACTTTCATATGCTGCCATCAGAGCCATCCAGTTCATCTCTGTGATAGCGGCTTTAAATGCCCATATTCATTTCACAAGGTAAACCAATGCCCACTGGTGACAAAGTTGAGGTTCCCAGACAAAGCCTTGGAAGCAAACAATGACTTAATGAACACAGCAGGAGGTTTTCTATGCATTCTTCAGATGCAAGTTTTTTTTTCCAGTTTACTGCCTGTAAAATAGGAAACAAGCAGCATGTGAGAAAATTACTACCTGCTCACCTCTAAAACTTCATTAGAGACTACTTTTTAGAGACAACGGGATTGAGGGGAGCCACACACAACTCTCCTAATGCTATAATGACAGAGAAGCCCATTGCAGTTGGGTTTAGATACCTGATTTCATTATTATTATTATTATTTTCCAGCATGTAGAAGTTTTATAATCTCAATGCAAATACACTCTTCAGGAAAGCAAGAACCCAAGGCCTGATGTGCACACACAGCAAGCAAACTGAAAGAGAAAACAAACGGATGCTGACTTTCTCGAGATCATAATCAAGACCTTTTCAGTAGATTAGACTGCTGATGGGTGAAGGCTGACTAAATATAGAGTGCTGAGGAAATGTTTAGTGCTCTGTGAACTGCAAGTTCAGAAGTCATACACTCTGAAGGCCAAGACAGTGAAGCCATCCACTGCTAATTTTACTCAGCAGCAAGAGTTTTTTTTTTTTCCTATTGCTTACACACTCACCAGCTTTCAATTCTGAGCTGACATTTTCCCTCTCAGGTGCTTGTTTTTAAAGAAGAAAAAAAATCATAAGTATTAAAATAATCCAGCAGTTCCAAGAGTAAAGCTAGGAAAAAAATTAAGATGTTTTGTTAACATTTAAGCACTTTCCTGACCTTGCTTCGAAAGACACTATTGTATACAAGGAAATACCCTTTGAGGGCCTGACTTAACAACTTTACCCAAGGTCTTATTGTAAGGTCTTTTTGCATGTAAGGTACTCTTAAGTGGAGATGCATGTATTCCTTAAGCATTCCTGAAGGTGTAGTTTACATGTGAACGGTACAATATGCTGCTGTTCTTGAAATTTGCCTTTTCTTATTGAAGTAGACAGGGGGAAGCAATCACTTGCAGAACGCTTCTCAGACTGCAGAGCATTTGTGTTTTCTTTCTGGATTTTGTTTCTTTTGAACAAAAAGCATTCAAGAACACTCTGCTTAGTCATGTTATGAAGCTGCCCAAGACTAGTAAACCCCAAGCAGAGTCCATCTCTGATGCTTGTCTTTCCTTGCAGGCTTCCAAGACCAGAGACATGACAACATTCTCTTTGAGAACAAACAGCAACACAAGGGACGAGGAAGCAAAGAATCAGCTCTCCTAATCTTTGTGCTGTAGCAACCCCAGCAGAAGCTGAGTGTGTCAAGAAAAAGAATGAGTAAGCAATAAGTGGGTGGTTCAATATGTTCATTTTCCTCCACTATTTCCATTTCAAGTGTCAGCTTCCCAAAATGTATTTAATTTGTACTATAAATTTTGATTCCAAAACTCATGCCATGCTGTTCAACAAAACAGTCTGCACATGCACGAGGAAATATTGCTTGAAACCCCAATGACAGCAAGGGCCCTTGTATGAAATCTGTTGCAGCTACATTGCTTCCAGATCTGAAAAAAAATGAAGTTTTTTGGCTGGATTGATCCACTGGCAAATGAGAAGCAACCTCCCTACCATTTTTCCTTCTCTGCCCAGCCTACATCAAGCTTTCATTCAGCAATGGTAGCAGATTGCTGACAGCTTTGTCAAAGAGTTTGCTACGGGCTCCTAATCACAATTTGAGATTTGATTACAACAGTATCTTTCTGATTCCTCATTACAGCTAGTTTTGTTACGTTACTCCAACATAACACTTTTTCTTTTACTTTTTTTTTTAACCAAAGATTAAATAAAATTTAGGATGTTATCTCCAAATGCAACTGAACTAATGAAAAAACTTATGTGGAAAAGAAGGGCTCTTTGTTGTAGAAGTGCGATGAAAGCTATCTTCTATGTCCCTAGAAGAAATGAGAACGCTTTTCAGAGCTCTCTCCTGGCTGCCATGGCAAGCTTCTTACCAGACCCAGTGCTAGCCATGTTGACATTAGCCATGAACTAGCTCACTGGGGGAAGGAGGGTCAAGTGTTGGAAAGGATCTTCACTCCATTGAGGAAGAGGAAAGAGAGCGGACAAAAGCATATCACACCCAGTAAAAGAACCTAACAGGAGACACTGCCAAATAGTGCTCTGCACGTATCATGCTTAACTTAGCATGTTTTCCATGAGACGAGACAGCACTGCATCCAGTCCTCAGCAGCCAAGGGTGGCTGTCACCATCTAGCCTTACATTTGCGAGCCTCAAGTGCCTGCCTACAGCAACAGGTGCATACCCACTGTGGAAGGATCTCTGCACAAGTTCCAGTATGTTAGGCATTTTCTTCAACCAAAACTTCAGAAGGGTCAGGCTGGCATGTCAGTGACCAAACTCTTCCCTTGATCTACCCACAGATAGAGACACCGTCACTAGACTTTTCAGAATAAAGCACTGCACAGATTTTCCCATGGCTGGACACCTACTCCTTTCCAATAAGCATTTCATAGCAGTAGACAAAGTGGCCATGGCTTCTGTAATTCATACCATTAAAAAAAGCCCTCATTAGTAAGAATCATAACCAACAGTAAAGAAGCATTAGTGAAAGACAGGAAAACTTACAGACCCATGCTCAGAACACATCCCCCCCTGTGATAATAAAGGAAATAAATCCCTAGCACTGTAATACCCATCTATCACAACCCATTGCTCACCCCAGCTGAGTAGGAGAATAGAATTTCACAAGGTTGTCACAGGGCAGAACTTATTGTGTCAGCTCTAACGTTTATTGTCACTTTGCTCTAGAAACATAATCAAAATGGCAAATAAATATTAACTAATGAATTGTAAAACTGAACCCCTAATAGCTGCAAAAACTGTTAAACTCTTCATAATTATGTTGTTACAAATGAGAAATGTCTGTTTAAGCCCATTCAAACACTGCTGCAGAATTATTTTAAAGCATTCCCAGAGCAGGAAAAACCAAGTGTGGAATTTATTATCAATATTGGTCATTCCTTCAGGTCTTGTATCCCAGATTGTTTGCATACTGTGCCAGAAATTGTGTATGCGGAATAATCCCCAGCATAAGGAGAGCCAAAGGCTCATTCCCTGAACAGGAAAGTCCTGCCAAAAAGATGAGGTGAAAAGAAGCATCGAAACTGCATGAGCAAAGGCCAACGCTTTTCTCAGATTCAGACATGGCTCTTTCTGAGCAGGTCTTCACTGACTGTCAGAGAATTACAGAATGAGCTGAAGAATAACAGAAAGTAAAGTCACTGATTTTCTTACTGGGGTACAGCACAGTACATCGTTCCCTCTGTAAGGCTGGAACATTGCCAAAGGAACGGTTAGGATTAACTAGTGTTCCATAATTAAGAGTTGTATGGGCAGCCTCCTTCAGCTTTATAACATACATAAAACCTCGAGTTGTCCTTGAGAACAACTAAAGGTTTCCAGAAGATTTTCCCTGCTAGCACTACAGTAAGTTCTCTATCAGCTGTGAATCTTGCACATAAACCACAATAGAAATTGCACAATGGCCACAAATGGAAAAAATCTACAGGCCCTATGTGCTGGCAGCTGCTGCTTACTTGTAGTCAGCAATTATCCCATTACTATACTTTAATCATTAATGTTGGTGAAAGTCATTTTGTCTAAGTACTTACAACATCCTTACTAGCAGCGCATCTGTTAACATGGTTTACAGTTCAGGTCTTGACATCTCTGGGAGTCAGTGACCTCAACTATTTTACAGGTCAGGTACCAGCTCAAGTACACACTCAGACACAGCTTCCTTATATGATGAAACACCCGATTTAAGGGTGAGGAAAAAAAAAATCTGCTTTTTTTTGTCCAGTATTCCATTGTCTAATGAGCTGCAAAACAGCTCTTCTTGCAGCACTTCACCCTTTTCATCTCACTTGAAAATTGGGCAGAGATAAATAATGGCAATTGGTATGGAGATGAGCCAAGTAATTCAGTCCTCAGGCAGATTTTACTTTAATTCAAATTCTCATGTGCTGCTCATACCCAAAAGATGTGCCACTTCACAAAATCAGGTTCACAGAACTACAGAAGTTGCACTTCTTAACTATGACTGATCCTAATTTCTTTCAGATGCAATAATAGGTTGAATTTAGAAGCTCTCTGCAGCACCTGGAGTGGGCATTAAAACAGGAAGTAAGAAATTGTGTTTTCCCATACAAAAAGAGCAAAGTAACTTCTCATAAGCCCTAATATCCTTACTAAGTCAGTTCCATATCTAACACCTCTAATATGAAAAATAAAAAATTAAATAAAATGAGAAATAGCTGAGATGGATGCAGGTACTCTATTTTTTCACATGTCCCTTGTCTGTTCAAAAAGTTGAGGGCTAGCATATACAGAGATCCCATGCTAAACTACACTAAATGTCTTCTGCTCATCTCTTCCTTCACTGGAAGGCCAAGAGACCTAAATTACACCTTGGAAGCTGGGCCAAAGTTACCTATGCAGCCCACATATCCAAACTGCCATAAATGTCTGTAGCACTGATCAAGCCTGTATTCTTCACATTCATTCATTCACAGTTCCATACTGAATCATTTGGCTTTGGATGTATGAAGAATCACAATCAATCTGCTATACCTGAGCTAACAAGGCAGAGGCTCTAAGCAAAGCAATAGGAAAGAGTTTTAGACAGTACAACATTTTGTTTCCACGTATTCTCTGCTAAATCAGTTGTTTCTTGTGATATCAAAGAAAGGCTAAACAAATGCAGCTTTTAGATTTAAATGCCTTCAGTTTTTAAATAAACGTTTGTGTACAGCAAATCAATCTTACACCCTTTCTTCATTTACTACACATCTCAAGTATTCATCACAGAGACCAGATTCACTAGTATGTAGAGCACACACTCAGAAAATTCACACGAAGAACTGGCTGACATTTTTAAATTTGTTTTGTCCTGAGAATGTTAATTCACTTACATCAATTCAGTTTTGACTGGAGCATATAATTTCATTTTTACCTCCAGAACAGACTTCTTGCCAAATATACACAAGATCAAGATCCTGAAGTTGCAAGCAAGCATATACATATTCATACTCGAAGGAAAATACTTTTTCTGTCACTTATCTTCTTTATGCATCTGTTCCCATTCTTAAGGTTACATTTTTGGCAATAAAAAAATCCTGGAAATGAGTTTCAAAGAAGCAAACAATATACTACAGTGCAAAGACAATGTAGATGTAGCAACCTGATGGTAAGTGTCCATGTGGACAAGCTATTGCAATGTCACACCTCCCCATAATTTAAAAAGCTGTCTTCATTAACACTTACACAGTCCAATCCACAAGTTTGCAGCAAATATAGAAAGACAGTATCTGGCACAGTTAATCGTATTTGGTTGTGACTTGCATCACAAATTCAGTGGGAGGTCATCTGTTTTTAAAGCAAGGGCAAAGAATGGACCCACTTGTACAGAAGTGATGCTTTAGAAGTCCATTTCCGTGATTACAATGAATAATCCAAGCAAAAAGCTTCTCATTTCTCAAAGCCTTCTAGTCCATGTTGTGTCACTGTACTAGAATATACTAAGCTTCATTACATGAATTGCTTGAGTAGTAATAAAAAAATACAAGTTATTTTTGCATTTACAGATTAGCTCCTCCCTGGCAATGATGACGTTTTCTTTTTTGCATATCCCTGATGAACATCTGTGGCAAAGGCTGGATGGTACCAGAATCTATCAGCAGAGGAGTATCATTTGGAAGCATTGTACTATCTTTTTATAATACAGTTGCCTACCAAGAAGGCTTACCTAGTTCAAATTTATCTTCTAAACTGACTTTCTATAAAAACGTACATATTAGCAACATAATTTGATATCCCAGGCTTAGTTTCCTTTCCAAGGCTAGACACTCCTACTACAGTAGGGTCCATGATCATCTGCTAATGCAGTGAGGTCTTCTTGTTGAGCCCTACTCAAACCTGGCAGCAAAAAAAACCATGCTGCCTCAGAAGGGCCAGGCAACCAAAACAGGGCCATGGGAATACCTGGAGTTGGTCTCAAATCAGCATATGGCACAGTGGGAACCACTGTAGAAGTCATGCACAAGAAAAATCAGCAGAGCTCATTGCTCCTTAAAAATAAAGGAAGAGTCCACAGGCCTAAGTTTTAATGCATTCCTATCACAGTCCAGACAACAGCAGCTATATGCCTGATGCTTGCTTCTTTCACAATACAGACAGTGTCAGCCACAATTGCTTTGCCCATTAACCAAGTGTGCCTGATGGATTCATTCTTCACCAAACATCATTTTTCCACAAACAACTGAAATAAAGCCTGTCCTCCTACAGATGCATGCCCATCTCTTCCATTCCAACACTTGAGCTACTCCAGCTTGGCAACCCTGAACCTCTGACATCCCTAGTACCCTACATCAGGTCCTCACATCCTCCCACAGACCCCAAGCACTTCCCATCTTCTCAGTCTTCTTTTTTACCCAAACATTTCTCAAATTTGAACATGGTGCCTAGCTTTGACAAAAAAGGGGCATAGGAATGTAGATCACAAGTTGCACCAAGTCTTATTTACAGCAGTAATCAAGTTAAATCACATCTTTGTTTGGCATTTCTATACTACCATACCTCCCCAGCACAAAGTTGGCTCCAGCAGTCTACACAAAATTTCAAGCTTTGCATCTATAAAATGAAGTTGCTATTTCTGCTACCTCATATTATTCCATTCTTTTTTTAACAGCTAATGTTATTACTGAGATAATGACAATGAGACTAAAAGTCAACCAGAAGCTCATTGTTATCAGTGGATTCTGCAGTTTTGTCTGTAGCTAGTTACCCAGAGGTTGCTTCGGCACAGAAGGAGTTATCCTTCATTGATGCCAGAAAACAAGTTATTTAAACCTAATCTCTAATTAACCTCGATCAAAATACATAAACACAATGTCAAAGCGCTCTCATAAGGCCTATCTAATCATTTAAAAATCTTCCTTGGGTTAAGAGCCCAGAGGGCAAGATGTTGCTAAATAAAAGTATTTTAATACTGACAACATCCATGGAAAGCCTGAAGGACTTAAATTTATAGCCTACTTCCTATTGTCACAAAAAAGAAAGAAAAAAGATATGACAAGGACATAATTCATCCATCAGCTTTGACGCTCCAGAAGAATCAGCGGGACAGCATTTAGAGCAAAGTTCAACCCAGCACAAGGAAAGCTGGCCTGATCAGTCCCTCTCAACACAGAAACTAAAGAAAAAGAAGCAATGCTGCCCGATGGTATTTACAGGATAAACTGAGAAATAAAGCCATCTTATGTGTTTGAATCAGATAATTCAGATTTTTCTTAGTATTTTAATATGAATTAGTTAGCTAAAACACATTTTATCCAAATTGCAAGTGTGTAAGAACTACTGATCGCATCTGAACTTAATTTAACCAAATGGCTTCTATGTGATAATAAAGGGATTATCAGTAAACTAACCCAAGCAAGAGAGTTTGCTCTAAATCATCACATTCCATTAAATTAATGGTTGCACTACTCAGGAAAGCAGAGTATTGTTTTACAATGAAAATTTATAATACTGCTTTATGAAGAAATACTGCTTTATATTAAATCTGCTTTAAAGCAGAAAGTACATTCTGCATCCAAGATTCTGTAGCCAACAGGGAAAAAGGGAAAGTACGATAACTTCCTTAATTTGGAACCAGATTACTGTCACAAAACATTCTGTAGTAATACGTTGCCTGAAAGATGCAATAAAATTACCTACCGATTCAGCCACTACAAGGCTAGGATCATGTTATGATGCAAGTTTCATAACACTTCTTCTGGAGGGACAGTAAACAAAAGGACAAGAGCACAAATGGTAGAGAGGCCCAACATCACAACACTGCAGTGAGGAGAAAACCAAGGCAATTGGGATGGTCACTATAAGCCAGTGAAAATTAAATTATCATGAAGATAAGAAATGACAAACATCTTCTGAAAATTAGAGATGGAAATCAAGTAGGTCATTTGGTGGAACAAGAAACTTTGAGTAATGAACACAACTGAGCGTCCTACACAGGCTGCCCACAGTTCCACTAAGCACCCCTGGCCTCCCCATTCTTCTTTGCTTACAACAGTGAGCCCCTGCTACCCCTGAGGATCTGAAGGTGTTCCTCAAATCCCCTCAACGTGCCACCACACTCCCTCTCCCCCAGCTGGACTCAGCCACTATGCTAAGCACCCTCCAAGTACAACTGTGAGCACAGACCACAGCTGTCCAGCTCCCATCACAGCCTCCCCACCCAAATGCAGAGCTGCTGGGGTTCCTCCTGAAGTTGCCAACTCTTGGCCATCCACCCTCCAGCAACATCTGCAGTAAGGTCAGAAGAACAGACAATCACCAGGAGCATTAGCAGCTGCACCTTACTTCTTCATGAATCCTGGCAAAAAAAAGCACAGAATATTACGTAACATGCACCTTGCACAGCTTTCCTTACGTGATCAAAGGATGGTAATTACAAATGAGAAAACAGTTTCCAGAAATTAAAGCCTCCGGAAAAATACATGCACTTGTTTACCTGAATGGTTTTATAGGCTGCTCAAAAAAAACAATGCAAACTCAACTTGCAACTATAAATTGCAGATAGACATTGAGAATTTCCTCTTGGACTTAAATTACATGCTGCTCTATGGCAAAAGTTAGGAAATAGGAAGTTACTTAAGTCATTTTCTTATGAAGCACCACACTTAAAGCTGTTACACAAACTAAAGTCTAGGGTGGTTTAGTTTTCTGCTTTGTTTCTAATGCTCTCTGGTCATGCTGACAGTTCTTTAAGGGAAGGAACAAAATCTACTTTTACTTTTATTATGTGTCATTACTGGAAAAGACTTGAAGGGTGTTCGGAGGGTGTTTTAACTGATATTTCTCCATATTTTAACCATGGAAGTTAGAGCTCTTCATGCAAAAAGTACTCATCATGATGAGTTGCAGGAAGAAATGAAATGAGGATAAACTGCAAAATTTTCAGTTCTCACTACTGCATTCAGATCACTCACTACCTCCAGAGCTGAGTTTTGATTTACGTAACAAAAGACAAATCAGGTGTTGCAAATGAGTGTGGGCTTGCATCTCTATAAACAGGTTACCGATCCAGATAGTCAAATCTGTCAATGAACTGGTTTCAATCCAGATAGCCAAAACATAACATGTAGCATTCAGACACCCAGAATAACATCTGTTTGGTGGCTAACCCTGAACACACTTCCCCCATGGAAGGAGAAATCCTGGCCTTCTCACCAGTCGCATGAATTTCACAGGATGGGAAAGTAATACACCTTCTCTATAGACACACATCCAAGTATTAGGCAAAAGCAGCAGGAATAGCTGTGTAACAGACAGATTTCCGTTCCCATGGTTATAACATGATAAAAACACATACAAATTGAAAAATGAAATAGAACTACAAAGATTTGTTAGCAGAGTAATAACTAGCTGAATTTTGGTAACAGTAGCCTCAGAAGAATAATAATTTTTTGGCTGCAGATGTGATCGTTCTGAAATCCCTTTCAATTTATATCCAGTGTAAACTCGTGAAAGTTTATTTCCCCCATAAAACTGCAGGTTGAGATTTTACCACTGCTTGTGACACATCCAAATAACTCCTCACATTGCACGATCTGTGCTAGTCCTGCCATTGTTTTGTAGAAAATTGGTTAGCATAACACCTACCTTCCAGTTACGTTTGTCATCTATTTAAATATGAACTTCAGTCTGAAATTCTCCTCAGTCTCACTAAGCACACGCAGTATTTTTGTTTGTAGTCAGAACTTATAGGAACTCTAAAATGTAACATGGTTTGGAGACTTTCATTAAAATAAATGTAATATTAGCAGTGCTGGCAAATTTCAAAGGGAACGTGGGAAGACAACTAAATTTACTTTTGATGCAACTCTACAAAGGAGGAAAGCAATAAATGGTGACCAATTTTGATTACTTACGCTGCAGAAAAAGGTCTTGATTTCAGGAACTGATGATCAGTGTGTCTATGAAATGTCTTACCCTTCAGTTCCATCCTTCCCTTGGATGGTTTTCCACATCTCCATAAGCCTTCTTACTCACAGATAGAAGGATTTTACAATGAGATAAAAAACATTTGTTTTAATTCATTATTCTACTGAAAAAGGAAACATTTGAGGAGAAAAATGTTTCCAGTCTGGAAAAATACTAAACCCCAATAGCTTTAGGACACAGTCCAACAAAATGTAGAAAACTGAACACATACAGTAGGATCAGCATCCACAGCTTTTCATGTTAGCTGAGCAAGTAACATGTACATAATCACCATCCCTACATGCAAAAAGCACGGATCATTTGCAGAAAGATAACAGGACGCATATACTAAGTTTAAAACTAGACTGTTGCTATAAAAGTAACTGGCAAATCAACTCATACTTAATGTTTGCCATATTTATGACAAAGATGTTGACATTAATTTCAGTATATACTGTTCCAAGGGGAGCAACGCTTCTGCCCAGCCATGCAGACCAGCTGGCTGTGGCCAGCAGGAGACATGCAGGCTGCGGTTGCATCCAAGAAGCTCAGCACAAGAAACATGGTGAGCTCTTTCACATCCCGTTAGCAGACAAGAGAGACAACTCTGACATCCTCAAAGCCATCTGGAGAAGAAAAAGCAATTTCTTCCTTAATACAGTTGTTTAGAAGTCACATCCTTCTGGAGAGGGATGCTCCTTTCCCTCAAGCACTCCATTCACATTCAAGGAAACAATCTGTGCCATCTTCTTCCACGACTTCTCATTTCTCTCTTTCTCCAGACTTGTATTTTTAAATCAGTGTTACACCTGTCATGCTTTCTGGAAAGCAGATTACACCAAGAAAAGCAACTCTTACTGCACTGTACAGTGTCCTCATAGGCATCATCATCAGAATCTCTGCTTGTCTTTGTGTTACCAAAGTTAACTACATACAAACTATTTTATCTTTGTCTAATGACTTGTATTTTCCTTCCCCCAGAAGACAAAGCATGGTGTATTTACTTTGGAAATTGCTACACGGGCTAAAAATTCACCACTACATCACTATGGCAACAGAAATAACACAACTTTAGCTGACACCAAGAAGGTAAACAGAAACTAGTAAGTTAGCTTTCATGCAGAAATGGTGACTCCACATTCTGAAGTATTTAGACATTGGTAGAGTCTCCTACAGAAACTAACCACAGCTCTATACTTGACCAAATACAGCACAGACTTTAAGAAGTGCGATTAAAAAACTTGTAAGATCACATTAGTACTTATCAAGCCTGCTGACAACACAATATTGTCACCCTTACTTGCTCAGTAGTGACAAAGCAAGGAAGCCAATACTGCAAGTCTCTGCACCACAATGACTCACTCCCATACATTTCAACAGGCCCTGATCCTGCAGCAATGACACAAGGTGATGTCAGGCTGAACCCAGGAAGCACTTGAGTATCTCATTTGATACCTAGATTTGAGCTACACCAGGATAGTCCAGAAATAAGACAGTAACAAGGATATGGCAGATAATGAATGAAAAAAAATCCTTATGAGTTAAATCCACAAGTTGGTCAACACCATGGAGACTTAGACCAGCCATCACACTCTCAGAAGTTTCAATGTAGCATAGATTTCACACCAACATAGCAGGTAAAAAACATTACTGCATGGACAAAAGCTCGCAGATGTATTGTTTATTTGACAATGTAATTGATGAACTTTGTCATTAACTGATGGCCATTTTCTCTGCAATAAAATAGGAAGTTTTAAATGGCAAGCTAAAAATAGACAAGAGCAGCAGCATTTGGATGTAAAAACGATATGAAGCCCCTATTTATAAGTGGCTGCAAACCCCAGCAGAGGTTAGAAGTATTTAGTCAAAGCCTCGTTAAATCACACTGCAAGCTTCCCCCCACTGCTCTCCTGCTGTACGCAATCCAGCATACTTAACCAAGCTGGCAGATGCATCCAACAGTGCCAGCATCATCTGTTCTGACTTCAACAAGGAGCTTCACAGAAAGAAGAGTGGCTAAACACAATGAAATTTCCACATGCAACCTGCTCTTCTTATGGAAGAAGATGCTCTTTCTCCTATGCAGGAGAAATACTACTCTAAAATTTTAACTCTATTCATGACGCATTTCCCCATTTATGTGCCCCAGTTCAATGGTAGGATTTTAAAGGTTTACTACAACCTTTAATATAGATTAGAAGATACTTCTATATCAAGCAAGCCTTCATCTGCCTCAAAACTGCACATTCTGCTCCATCATTTTCACCTGTTCATTTTCCCCAGAAAGTTACACTATCATCTTGCTTCTTCAGTGCTCTGGCAATACAGCATTCAAAACCTCCTCAACTTTAGCTCCAAGCAGGCATTACTTTAATTAACACAAGCATCATCAGCAGAATACCTACACCAGGCTGCAGGAAAGGTTCCTGCAGTTAATAACTCCTTACAAGCCCTGCTTTCTAGCTACGTAGTCCCTCCCCCACAAGCCCACTATTGTACTACACACAACACACATTAAAGAGCAGGAGATAGGAACATTTGTTCTCCTGCAACTCTTCCACTGCTTCCAGATACAATTGCTGGCAACTCAGTTTCTCTTCACACTTTCTAGAAGAAAGTACAGCAAAGTCCTCAGTGAAGAAGACACCCAGACAGATCTGTAAAATCAAATATGAATCCATCATCATCACAAGTCATTTAATTAGGCAGCTTTGCACGGTTAGAAGTGACCTGCTGGGAGAGACAGTGGTAAACTTCTCATATAGTGTACAAACTCTGATGGGGAAGAAAAAAACCAGAGTACAAAAGAGTCAACACCAAAAGGAGCATTAATCATTACTATCACTGAAAACACCATGAAGTTTCTCTTAAAAGTTAAACAACCCCTAGAGATGATTAACAGTCCTCCAGAGTGCATTGCCTGGATTATTTTACTGCTATTGATCACCAAATTATCACCGAAAGCGAGAAAAAGCTTTATTTCTTGGTGGTTAGGGGGTTCATCTGACATAATTAGAAGCTCATTTAAAAGCTCTGTAATGTGCCCAGCCACATGAGACCCTTCCAGAAGGATGCTTATTAAATCCCTGAGGTCTGGAGTCTTAAATGCTGGTGAAATTAGCCTCTCTAGCTTTTTCTAGAAGAGATTTAGTATTACAATGGCAGTAGAACTGCCACTACCAATACTGCAATGTGGCAAATACCATGAACGCTTTCCTCAGTGTAATTAGATCTTTTTACATAGCAGCCAACATACAGTGTCAAGATCCTAAAATCCAGCATGTTCATCAACTTGGAAAAGGGAGGAAATAATCAAGTTTGCTATAACTCGGAAACAGTAAGATCTGCCATACAGATTAATGAGTAGCCAGAATTCCTAAGTGAGAATAACTGATGAGATCAAGTCTCACAAACACAGAGCACATTTACACTCTTGTAGAATATTTTTCCTCTTTCATACCATTCATCCTCATGTTTACACTCACTCACTGATTATTGTACAGGAGCATAATAAGCCTAAAGGGTTATGTAATGTTGTGACCAAATACAGGCCAAAGATTCAGATATCAATCTGTAAATGGAAAATAAGCTAAGTTCCTGAAGATAAAATGTACTATGAAATACAGAAGGAAATGATAAACAAATCCTAAACAAAATATAGACTCGTGCTCTGCTGTATTAATCAATTAATTCAATATTGCCAGGAAAATTACAATAATTTCCACCACCCAAACTGCAAATTAGCATTACTTGCTATAAGGCAATGAAAAACGCAACAAGGATAGCACAGTAGCAAAGTCCTAGGTTACAGCAAGTGAGAATATGCTTGTATACAGCTGCCATAGACACAGAAAGAAAAGGAAAAATTCTGCTTACCCTTTGAAAGCCTCAGGTATGCAAGGACTTGCAGCAAGATCCCCTTGCCTCCCCTTAAATGAGGCCTGGGAAGGGGTGGATCCTGGCTCCAGGCCTTCCCATCACTCAGATGCACTGCATTGCATGCACCTGAGCTCCCTTGGGTTGGCCCTGCCTTCCACCAGGTGCTCAATCACTGCTTCAAGCCTTGATCAGCATTTCCACTACACTTGCCCTAAGAGACATTTATTGTTCCTATTCTAAAAAATGTAATTCCCTTACAACTGCCAATATTCATCACTCATGAAGATCAGCATTTGTTTCTGGTGCCATGAGGTCTGCCGAAGACTTCTGAAGTAATCTAAGTACACTCCAGATCAAGTCCTACTTTTATGCAACAAATCTAGAGAAGAATACCTGATATCTCAGAGATACAACCCCTCCACGCACCCAATTCTGATGGCACAGGAGAGTGCTCTGTACTAGAGTTTTCTAGAGCAACACAATATAGCCTATAGCTCTTCCTTCTCAGGCAATGAACGCAGCAGTTTTCTACAGAAGCTTCCAGCTCAGGCTGAAAGTAAGCATAGCAGTTTTCAAGCAAACCCACAGCACTATGAAGGCGACATTTGTTCTTTTGCATTCCCTGGTTCTTCTGGCACTCATTTCAGAGGCACCTTTCCATCTTTCAAGAAAAGGGACCTTGAAAATATCCATACACGGATTCATTTCAAAGAAGAACCATTACAAATCATTATACAGGTAGCCTAGTATACCACCTTTAATTTTAGCTAATTCTTGATGAGCTTGCTTAAAATTGATGTTGGTCTATACACAAATTCTCTTTTAAAAATCCTTTTAAAATAAACCATGGTAACTCGTAATTACAGTAGGCCAAAAAGAATAAGAGATAACTCCTAAAGAACTTGCAATGTTGCCAAGTTATTTGGCAGTGAAAACCATGCTTTGCCTTCTTATACATACGCCTCTGCTCCAACGCTCAATTAAAATAGTCTTTCTTCTTTGAAAATAATGTGTATTTTACAATAATTATGAAGTTGAGCTCCTAGGTTCACTAAAGGAAACAAAATCACCATTTCCCACTGCTACAGCTGTGCAATACTGCAGAATTTAGCCTAAAAAGTCAATGTAACATTCTGTAAATTTCAATAGGCATGCCGAGTATATGCGATACATAGATGGTGTTGCATTCAAGGGCAACATTCTAAGGGATGCCCAATTTGGTACTGTAAGTCCGATCACGTTCAACACAACCTGTCATGATTATGGATTCACAAGTAGTGCCCCTGCCAACTTGCCTAGCGCCGTTCCAACAGCTTTTTCACAACCTCTTCTTTACTGGTCTAGCAGCGTCCAGTCAGAACTCTCATGGCTAGGTCAGTGCAGGAATTTAGTCCATGCCCAAGCAGAACTCACACAGCTAGCTCAATAAATTGTGCAGTTTATTAGCAAGAGATAACAGGTTCTTTTGAATTGCCAATGATAATTCATTGTCTGCTAAGCATGCGAGGTCCAATTCAAATCGTGTGCCAACAGCAAAGAATAATTCAGCCTAGCCATAACTGAGCTAAGTTATAAAACCAACTCTATAAGGGTTGCAAAGTTTCCTAGAGAAGCACTCTCCATAGCCGCGTGTGCGATCCTTACTCAGTAGGCATCCCCGGTGGGGTCAAGAAGAGAGGTTCAGCCTGTCCACTGACTCCATGAGTAAGAGAAGGTCCATGTCTGACTTGTCTGCAATGGCATCTTTCCTGATCTTCGCTCTCTCTTAAGCCATTTTTGCACTATTTCTTATTCTACAGGCGGAACTTGAGTGACTCTAGTTATTACATGCCTTTGTTCCAACTGATGGAAAATTATCTTGCCTCACTTTAAAAGGTATAGGATAAAAAATTCAGAACGCATAGATAGAGTGGTAACACCACAGGTAGCTTTTGGGAGGGGAATGTGTTTTGGTATTATACTGAGTGCATAATAAGCAAAGTTGACTAGAGGACATCTTTTTTGTCCAAAAGATAGAAGACTTTTGGCTCAGGGTAGCAGGTAAACAGTTTGGTACCACCAAGTCCCCATCCCAACACTGTTCTAAGATCCAGTACATCAAGTTTTCCTGATGTTGCTGACATGTAAGGTTACCTAGGAAACTATTATGGACCACAGACCTTGGCCTGAGAGTCTCCACTCCGCTCCACTTCCCATGCCATTTAATGGCACACAGGCTGCACTCTGCTCTTGTACCCCTATGAACAGTCTGTACCTTAATTTCCAGTGAACAATGCTGTACCTTAATCAATTATTCCACAGACGGATGGGAAGATAATAAACTGAGCAAGTGGAACCATGTTCTTTTAAATATACAGGTTATCTAGACCTGTAAACACATCACTGTTTTGGTTAAATGGTATTTGGAGAACTGTACAATATGTGCTCCTGGCTGCAAAATGCCACAACACAAGTCAGAGACATTCTGCAATCCCTGAGTGGGCGTACAGAGAGGTGAACAAAGTAAATGGCGTTTCAAATGCAATAAAGAGTTCTGGATTATACCACTCATGTGGTTTAGCTGTGGTATATCTTGGTTGGGTCATGTCTTGTGCCTCACGACTATTCAAGCAAGAAAGGAAACGCTGCAACCTTTTACATGAGAAAGCTCATCTCTCCTCTCCCAGTGAATGGAACACTGTGCCCACACTGTTCCTTTCAAATCCTCAAATTTCTAAAAGGATGCCAAAAGCATTCGCAGTGGGATGGAGCTCGATTTATTCAAGATGAGAGCCAAGCATCTTTGGAGAATTTAAAAGCTGGTCTGAAGAAAGTTTGCAATTCCCTTTTTGCAGGGAACAGATACATATAAGGCAGAAACCAGCTGCAAGTCAGTTTTCTTAAGCCACGAAATATACTGTCCTTTCCTATTTGGAAGTAAAGCTACTGTGGGATCAGACACTTAAGGCTGGGGGTTTTTTACTTCAGAGACTGCAAGTCCCAAGTCTCTGAAAAGCCACAGCAAAATCACTCTTCTTCAGATGTCCTGGGCACTGCCCACAGCCCTGCAGCTTTCTGGCACCTCCTCTCTTTGGCACTGCTCTGCCATCTCACTACTTCATGTGCTCCTCTTCACTCTTCCCTTGGTCTTGTCTCTTTTTGGTAAATGAGACCATCCATCCAGCACCAGATCACATGCAAATCCAAGTCCAGGCACTGATGCTCAGAAAAGTAAACTCTTCAGGAAAAGGGACAGTTCTTTTTGATGAACTCCAGCAGCCACAAGATTTCATCAGAAGTACTCATACGTTAGCATTTCACAGCCTATGAGACAGTTATGGTGAAAGACACTTGCTGTCTTTAGACTGATCAAAGCAAATGAAGTTATTAACCACATCTCATTGGATTAACTTTTTTCCCTATTCCTTCAGCTTTCTACCTGCTCCCAACACACATCCTCCAAGCCAGGCTGCTGAGCACATGCAAAGCATGCTGCTTCACATCACTTTCACTCTCCCAAGCCAATATATATATATATTTTTTACTTACATTCCTTCTATACTGCTGAAAATCAGCTTCTTCTACAGAAAGGCAACATGCTTTCTTACCAGTCCAAAAACTAAGTCTTCAAAATCAAGAAGCATTGCTGAAGGGCACACTCCTACTTGGTGACCAAAGGACACCGGGAAAATGCTTGGCAGCCGATGAATGAGCTCTAATTTGATCTCAGTGGTATTTGGATCAGTCCCTTGAAACGAACTACTTGTTTACAAAGGTTTGGGGAAAAAAAATAAGTATGGAGTGCAAAGAAAATTTTAATAGGCAGTCAGCACACACCACAGTAGCACTGCCAAGGAAGTGACTTTCAGCAAGTGTATTGTTTAAGTCATTTCTGTGTTGTTGTTTTTCTCTGCTCTAATAAGAAGTTACTCTCTCTGTTTCTACTAGGAGCAACTGTTACCTGGAAACAATCCCCTAAAACCCATCCTTTATCAGTTGTCCAGGTTTAAATCAATACGCTTCTGCCATAAACACTTAATACAGCTTAAAAGTAGGATCACCGTAACAAAATTAACTACATTTTTAATTTTAAGAGCCTGAAGAATTAAATTTCAAAACAAAATAACTTAGTATGGTGACTGGATATTTGTACTGCAGAAGATCAGCCCAACCCACCTTCCAGTACGAGCAGTGGGAAAATGGCCTGGTTTCATAGACTGCAGAAGCTGTGTGTACCCAAAGCCTGCATCACTTCAGGGAGCAAGCACCATAACATACCATCACACTGAAAGAAACCACAAGCTGTATATACAGTATAACTTGCATTTTCAAATCATACAGAAGCACAACCAATTCTAAATAACATTAGAAAGCTGCAGCCTTCGGGCTGCAGCCACATTTCCCAGCACAAACCTATATAGTGAGCAGAGCACCAAGAGCACCAAGGCTCAGGGGTTAGGCACAGAGCAAGGCCGACCCCAGCAGAGCTCCTGCTGAAAGCTGTGCAGCTCCCAGGCACTCTGTGGGACAGAGCTCTGTCTGCTGCAGAACACTCAGCATTTACAAAAAGTCTTTTTCATTAGTTTAATGAATCCCAGTATCTATTTTTTAGCCAGTGCTCACAAATGCTTTCACTGCAGTATTCGTATCAGGTACCCTGGAGGTGTGTCATAGTCCAACAGAGTACAGTTCTTTTATTAACCTATAATATTTGTTAAATTAACTCAATAAAGCTTCTACATAATCTCATTTGGAAGAAAAAAAAGACATCTTCCAGTAATTCATTCATAGTGCTTTCCCCGATAGCCCCGACTTCAGCAGTCACTTCAGCTAAGCAAAAATACAACTTCTAGCCAGATATTTATGAAAGCTGTTATAAAATTAAATTGCAAGAACAAAGAGAATCAAGTTGTATGGCTCTTCCAAATAAAAGTACAGCTTATAAAGAACTGCAATGCTAGCACCCAAAAGTCATCTAGATTTGCAGTGTTTTACAAGCATCTGAAGAGAAAACTTCAGTAGAAAACAGTGTTGCTTACACTTTTATTCAAATAGCATCAGCAGCCTAAGACTGCCTGCTGGATCCAAGAACAATTGCCTCTTTTCTCAAAAAAATTATCCTGACAGCAGAGAAAAAACGCATTGAAACACTTCTGTGTTATTTACAATGGCAAAGCTTCCCCAGGTGCTATAGGGCACAGAGAGCATAGCAGGAGATGTCCAAATGGCTTGGAGCCACCCCAGGGCAGCTGGTGAGCCTTGCAGGAAAGAAGGATGCAAGGCATTAGCAGCAGCCACAGAGCTGGCAGGGCAGGAGTTCAACCTCTCCTTGCTGCCATAGGTGCTTATGGCAATGGGACCCACTGGTCTCTTCGCAGCTGCCTTGTGACCTCGTGCAGGCACCTCCACTACCTCAACACCCTACAGAATCCACCCAGCCCTTCTCTTAGATACCCACATACCCCCAGCTCCAAGGGGCCACCACACCACAGCAATTCACAGAGCAGGCAGGAAAGCATGTTTTTTCTGCCCTGTATGACTCCCTGGAGAAGCAGAGAATGGCAGCATCCCCCGGCTGCAGCCGTGCTCCCAGCCTGCTCCTGAGCCTGGCTCTCTGCCTTCCCTCCATACTCTCAGCCTTGTCCCTCGACTGCTGCCTCCCCTGCTAACTATTGGGGCAGGCTCCATGACTTTTCATCAGCCTTGCTCCTCTCCCTGACAGCCTCCCCTCCCAGCACTTGTTTGTATGACATTTACTCCCATGTTTTGAACTTGGCTTCAGCTTCTAAGCACACTCTCACCCTCAGCTTCAGCCCGCTCTGTCCCATGGCTTTCCTCGTTACCGAGCACTGCTATCTGAGCCCCGTGTCAGCAGTTTTATTCACTTTCTGCCTTTTTGCTCACAGACACGCTGTAGCTAACTTTCTCATGAGATCACCGCAGCACACACAATTTTGCTGACTTCGCAGTAGGATCCAACGTTACCCAATTTCTTAAGTTCATGGCACCTTTTTCAACAGTATGCGTGTGAAAAGGTTTTGGTTTGTCTTACAATCAGAAGCTTCCTAGAAGAGACAAAATACAAAGGAAAGTACAGCAGAATACACAAAACCAAGAAGGATAGACCTGTTTCCATAAGCAGCAGGCCCTCTTAAACTACAAATGCACCCCACATTCCATTTATCAACTCCTTTTTTGTTGCATTTTCCCCCATAAGATATGATCTTTCTGTACTTCACAATCAAAACAGAATCGCAATCCATCAGAACTGCCCAATGAATTCAAAACGTGCTGTTCATACCTGAAATACCCAATACAGGCAGTGAGATCCAAATCATGCTGGAAGGATCACTGCTCAGCACGGCTGGACAGACTGCAGGTCTGCAAAGGAAGAAGCCTCGAGCACTGAGCTGTATCGGAAAGGTATGTAACTGAAGTTGTATCCCAGCTACCAAAACAAATTCCCAGTGAAGTAAGAGGATTTGGGAATCCTAATTATCCAACATCCTAATTGTCTACCACCTGTAGTCACCTACAACCGTGCAAATCAATACATGACAACTGTGCAATACTCCAAGTAATCTCCACTCCCTATGAAGCCCAGAACAAGGTGCTGAGCAGCAAAGGCTGGCTCCCTCAGCCCCCCAAAGCAGCACCAAGGCAGGATGAGATAGGTCAACCAGAAGAGAAAAGATTCAACAAGACGGAGAACCTCCTGGGAATAATCACTATGACCACACTCAGATGTAATGCTTTCTCTGATTTACACGAGTTCAGGATTCTCTCTCTTGTCCTACCTCCCTGCAGCTGTTTGTGCCAGGATTATCAAAGGCATGGCGTGACTATTAGTACTGCCCTGAGCACGCAACTAGGAAGGAGAATCAAACATTCACAGTAACAGCTTTTAAATCCTCCCAGTACACTAACAAGGTTATACTTTGGTGTCAGATTCTAAGACTTCCATCCATCATTAGACATGCATGTCACAATAATATTACCTGACATATAACGCCCCAACCACATTAAGTGGTTCTGGAACAGGAATACTGTGTCTCAGTTTACCTCCGGATAATCACTGAAGTTAGAGTGTGCACACAGCCTTAATGGTCGCAACTTCCAACATAATAAACACACGGGTTAACAATGAGCTAAGACTAACAAAAGTCATCACAGTGATGTCAGTAATTCAAGCATCTTTCAGGAAGGGACTCAGTAACCATGAAAACTGCTCATCTCTGAGTTAAAAACTCCTCCAGAAACAGCAGTCTATATAACTAGGCTTCAAACTCAAACGTGTTTATGGTACAGAAAGATTAAAGAACAATGCTTCAACTGTAAATATGCTCTCACATCAACAAGCATCAAGATAGGTCTTTAAAACTCTTCAGCACCTAGTAAATGTATTTAGCCGTTCACAGAAGGTAACTTCTTAACCAAGCCTAGCTAGTTTCTAAACTGTAATGTAAGTCAGAGCCTCCAAGTTCTCTTGACTAAAAGAAAAATAAACAAGCTAGAATACAAGTACCTAAATATTTATATTAATCATCATTCCCCATTCCCTAATAAAATTATAAAGACATTACCAAAAAATTACACCTACCAGGTGCATCCTGGAAATAAAAAAAATATGCTCATTAGGTTTACGAGCAGGACCAGCTCAATGTTTCTTTTGCCACAGAGGATGCCTTACTGGCTCTACGGTAATTGCTTCCATTTTTTACATTTGCTGCAGGGAAGGACAGAAAAAAAATATACCATTAACTGAAATAAAGCATTTCTGTTGCAGACGCAGTTGATCTCAGTGGAACTACATAATGAATAAAATATCATTATTGTAAGGAATAGGATTTGCATCTCAGCACAGATATGAACACTTAGTTTTATTAACTGCTGCTGAGCATATTTGCAAAACAGTACAAAGCATTCCTCTGCTGCTGCCCTACCCACCAGGCCCATCACCCCAACAGAGCATTATTTCTGAACAGTTAATTAAGTACTTCGGTCTTTGGGTACACAACAAACAGGTTGATTTCTTTTTGACTTATGACCAATCTCGTCTCTTTTTCTCGAGAGCAACAACGGCTCTCTCTTATCCCAGGAAATCTAGCAAATGACTTCCTAAACAGATCTGCTAGAACTGGTGTTTGTGGATCAGCAGACAGGCTAAGTTACAGTTGCTGGTATCCTACAGAAAGGGTACTGCCCTACCAGCTCAAGAAAAGGTCACCTTTAGAAACTTTCAGTGAAAGGCATTCAAATAATATTGACTATTAGGACACCACAAGCACTGAGCTATTACTACCCTGGTTAACGAGTCCATGTGTTAACATCACATGCTTCATTGAACTGACTGACAAGAAAGCTGCTCTATAGTTACCAGTCAGCTTAATAGAGAAGTTTGCTACAAACTCTTAGGCAAACAGTTTGCCTTGGATGGCTTTTGTTTATTTCTAAGTCTTACCTTGAGTCCATTGAAATAAATGTAAAGGCTCTCGCTGATTTGTAAAAGACTTTTAGTCAGGTCCCAAGCTCTCTTTGAGCAGAAGTTAATCTAGAGAACTTGTGTGTAACCATGTCTGGAAATCACAATTATGGTACCATGTGAAAAATCTGACCATTGGAAACAAAGTAGGTGAAACATGAATGACTCCACGAAATGCAAAGTAAAGAAACCTTCTCCTATTCATCACAGGCAGACTTGGGTACAAGGTACATATCAAAATGCTCCATAGCAAGTGTATGAGACCTTGAGCATGCACTACCAAAAATATGTATAAGAACTTATCTGGCATAACATAGATCTCTGAAAAGCTAGAAGTGCATAAGAAGCTAGGAGAGCCTCCAGGTTGGTGCCTAAACCCCTGCCTAAATCCCATTTTATACACTTCTATGTCTTTGTGGAATGGCGGTATGCATTACCACAGAAAATCATTATTGCTAATTTGATTCTAAGAACTGCAGGGGACCTAAATCCTCTTCACTACAAAAGTTGTTATCTTAGGCACAGCAGTTGACCTACCTCGGTTCACAGAATCATAGAATGGCCTGGGTTGAAAAGTACCACAACAATCATTGAGTTTCAACCCCCCTGCTATGTGCAGGCTCACCAACCAGCAGACCAGGCTGCCCAGAGCCACATCCAGCCTGGCCTTGAATGCCTCCAGGGATGGGGCATCCACAACCTCCTTGGGCAAACTGTTCCAGTGTGTCACCACTCCCTGTGTGAAAAACTTCCTCCTAATATCTAACCTAAACCTCCCCTGTCTCAGTTTAAAACCATTCCCCCTTGTCCTGTCACTGTCCACCACCATAAGCAGCCATTGCCCCTCCTGTTTATACGCTCCCTTCAAGTACCGGAAGGCCACAGTGAGGTCTCCCCGGAGCCTTCTCTTTTACAAGCTAAACAATCCCAGTTCCCTCAACCTCTCCTCACATGAGAGGTGCTCCAGCCCTCTGATCATCTTAGTGGCCCTCCTCTGGACCTGCTCTAAGAGCTCCACGTCCTTCCTGTACTGGGGGTCCCAGGCCTGGACGCAGTACTCCAGATGGGGCCTCACAAGAGCTGAAATCATTTCATTTCAAAGGAAAAAGCAGGGGTCAGGCCCCAGTCTGAAATACCCATAGCCCACCCTGAGGAATGATCTTTGCAATAAATGCAACAGTTCCATAGTACTGCTAAAGATGAGCAGTTGTTCCACTTACTGGTTATAATTAATTTGAAAAAAGCAAGTCTGTAACCAGTACAGTTTCTCTTCCAACCTGTTTGAATTAGATGCTTATGAAAAAAACAGTGGCATACAGAACCCAGGTGCAGAATCATGACTACACGCATTACTAAGACTACAGCTATGCCTTTGCAATCCAGAAAACCTCTCCAAGATGCTTCCCCTTTCTAAAGCTGATAAAAAAAAATTCTGAATTATTAACAGAAAGTACTCTTTACTTCTAATCATTAGACTGGCAGTAACAGAAAACAGTCACCTGTGTCTCTTAATATTTCAGTTTTTCTTACCAAAGGAACACGGGGTTAGATCAAGGTCAGCCCAGGCTGGTATCCCAGCTACAGGAGAGCACGCACGTGGAGGCACATAAGAATGTAAAAGTGATCAATCCTCCATTGCAGCTTCCCTTGCTCAACAGCTGGTAGTTCAGTGACATTGTAAGCCAGATGCCTCTGGTGCTTTGTGAAGCTCTCCTCCACCAATTTGTCATTTTGAACCTGCTTGAACCCATTTACATTTCTGACAGCTTTCTGTGGCTGCTGTGAGCGTTGATTTAATTACATGCTGCATCAGAAAGTATTTTAAACTTGTTGCTATATAACTATTAATGGGTTTCCCCTAATTATTTTTCTGTGAGGAGAAAAAAAAGAAAAAAAGAAGAATAGTTCCCTATTTCTCTCTGCACAGTGTTTGGAAATTTGCTCACATCTAAAATACCAACCTGCAGTTGCCTTTTTCCAAACTGACCTAAGGAACTTCTCATTTCGTAGCAGGCTTTCCATAGTTAGGCACATCATTCTTGCTCTTCTCCGTAACTTTTCAGGCTCTGCTGTCTTCTTTACAGTGTTGTCTACCTACTTTTCACTTTCTCCAGGGTACCTATGAATATGCTGAGGAAAGCAACTGCAGGAAAAGCACCACTGGCCTATCAACCAATTAATCAACTACAATAAATCTCATATAGCCATAGCTTTAGACTATTAAGCAGCAGGTATCTAAATGTAATCTTACACAGCAAAAAGCAAAGCAAGAGAGTCCTGAAAATTCCAGTCTTCTGAGGAAAAGAAAGGTATATAGTCATGTAGCACAGACAGACACGTCATGTACTGAAAACGCATACATTCTGTCATGACATTTTAGAATGCAAGCTGAAAGAAACTAAGCCTTGCATTTTTTTTATTTATTTTTTCTTAAGTCTTCTAAAGCTAAAAGAAGTCATTAGGGTAAATATAATTTCTTGAAAGAAAACAAGTAGCTATCTTGATAAGCTCCTACTAATCCATCTGATTACAAAACACCGGACCTTGCAGTTCTTAGACAAGCAGCGCAAGATGAGCAAGAACAACTCAACTGGCCTTTAAAGAAGTATCCGTGCTTGAGAAAAGCAGCAAGTGAACTTTGGAAGAACTTCATTAAAAGGAAAAGTTCTCTGAGCTCTAACATGACTGAAGTTGAAGTCTGATTCCGCAGTTCTACTTCAAGTTCCCTTCATGGGCACAGCCTACTGCTATTAACATAATACAGAGCTGTGCTATCTGCTGCAGTATCTTCAGACAAAGATCAGGAAGAAGAAAAGCGTGGTCCTGAAAATCCCTATTGCAGGCAAACAAAGCAGAAAGAGAGCCTGATAAGCACTGACCAGAAATATGTTGGTAATAAGTTACAAAATGTTTCATCAGGCATTACATCACTAATTACACAGCCTTCCTACCCGTTTATTAAAATGCCCATACGTGGCAATGTCAGAAGGAATATGCTAAAAGGAAAACATTGGTCAACTCTGCCTGGAACTCTGCACAGGAAAGGTAGCAAAATTCCACATGTAAAGGAGGTATCCAACTCTCTGCCTCTGTTTTCTGACCTGAAAGCGGCTTGCACATTTTATTTGCAAACAATTAGGCTCACAAAGGAAAAAAAGCAACATGGAAACACTTGAAAAATAATTGAGCCAAGGTGTGCACTCCATGTTTAGGCTTTCTGGAAAATGGGGCTGGGTCTGCTCTGCCCTGCCCTTCCTCTCGTTCCGTCTCCCAACCATTACACACCGCTTCTTTCAAGCTCCTCATGGCAAACATCCTTTCCTGCTCCAGTTCTGTGGTAGCACTACTTACTCCCTTCTTGCATTAAGAAGAAAAAAAGACAACTAATGCACACGTAATAGGGACATCTTCTGAAGCACAAGAGCAGCTACAATCATTTCTCATGAATGCTGTTTCAAATTCACCTCAAGCTGCAAAGCTGTGAACATCAGCAAAGTAAGATGGGAATAAAATATTCCAGCTACATTTCATTCTTTTTCTATGAGTTCTCTTGTTTCTGAGGCCAAATATGGAGCACTCGAATGCACTGAAGATTAACTAGAAGGGTTCATATTTTACTAATATCTGCCAAATGCAATTTGCTGCAAGAAGTTTTTAAAGGAAGCTGCTGTTCAGCCCTTTGCACTTAACTGTCCCATGGACACCAAAGCCCTCCAACGTGAGCAGCTGCAGCTTGCTCTGGAATTGGGCTCTCCAAAGCTAAGCACCAAACTTGCTAAGCTCAAAAAGACTGCTGGGGGGTGGGGGGAAGAAAAAGGTGTCAGAAGTGTATTTTGATCATCTAACCCTACAGAAGTTTGACTTTGTGTTACACTCATGCTTTAAGTATACCTTTAGAAAAAGGAGAATAGGGCATGAGTGTTCAGTACCTGCAGAATGAAGGCTTGTTCTCATTGCTTTCACTGCTTTCTGAAGTCCATGTTTTCAGCTGATAACATCAGTTTAAGGAAAGCAGTGGAATACACTCTGGCTACGAACTGCATATACCACTGAGACAACCCTGCTGGGAAAAGCAACATTGAGCATGAAGCTCAAATGGAGCCTCGACAGAATAATACCTTCAAGATGAGTATCCTGCAAATTCTCAGGTTCAGATATCTGCTTTCAAACAGTACCGTGCCATTTAATTTAATCAATCACCTTAACAATTAACCTTAAGATAAATGATTCAAGATCAGAAATGCCAAGAACCAAACAGTCCCTTAACTACCGTAATACCGGTCCAGACCCCTACAGTGATGGTCCAGATTGGGTTTATGGACAGGCATCCTTTGTCCCAAAGCTTCCCACATAGCAGAGCTCCTCTCTGTAACATAGCAGTCAAGACCCATCACTCAGCCCCATGACCATTATTTCAGCAGGCTGAGCAAACCACTCTGTATAGTTTTCAGCCCTTTACCCTTCTGAGCCCATCCTAGTTGTTGTTACTTCCACCTGTTCCAGTTTGGATGCACAATTCCTAAACACAGGAAGCAGATTCTATCCAGTATTTCAGACGATGTGCTACCAGTTCCTCACATAGCATTAATACTTTGATCTGTCAGAAATAGCTCTGTCAATTAACGCCACCCCAGGATGCAGCTCAAGAAATGTTCTCCAGCTGGAAAACGTATCACTTCGCCCAATAATACTGCTAAATGTCAACCTGTACTGAAAATGCCACACTAACATTATAACATATCTTGCATTTGTGACATTCGTATGGCTGGTAAACTCTGCAGAAACCATGTGTTCTTTCCTTTATGCCCAAGATTGTGCATTTTCAGCTTTCAAATCCATCACACACTTCCAGATTTCCAAACCAGAGCACTTTCAGAACTTTGGTCCTGATTTAGTAAAGCATTTACGAGTTGCTGTAACTTCACATTGGAAGCATTCAACATCGTGCACGCTGGATGCCCTTGGAAGACCAGAAGTCACACTTGGTTAGACCTAAGGAAGTAATATTTCAAGGTGGAACTTCTAAAGGATCCTCGGGGCTCTTTCGCACATCGCTACTTTGGTCTCCTCTGAACGTTAAAGCTTTATGATGCAAAAGCAGTCCTTTTGTTTATCCCTCCCTACTCGGAAGGGACGCACTCAGACCTAAGTATGCACTCTCCCCTTCTGGCACAGAGCTTTGCCCAGCGCTTTCACACGTTTATAAAAATGAATACTCATTTCCCAGCGTTCCCACCGATGTCTTACAGAGGGCAGATCGCTACGAGAGAATCACACGTGAGCGCACGATGAATTAACTTTGCCCAGGAGGCTTCCATTCATCGCCTTCCTAGAAGCCAGCGATCCGCCTATGTACCAGCAAGGAGATTCCACCTAATCGCAAACCACGTACCGCTAAAAATTAAACGGCAAAAGAAGCACCGGTAAGCACGGTCCGAAGGCCGCTCTCCTCACCGGACTGTAGCGGAGACAAAGGCTGTAAGCCCACCGCTCGAGCCGCTAACACCACACGCGGGTGTGCAACCCGCACCGCGCTCCTCTCCAAACACGCCCGCCGTTAACTTGTGACACTGCGTATTTCGCTGCTCGGGAGCGACCCGTTCTGCCTGGGGCTCCTTCAGCGGCGCGCCGCAGCACAGCCCCGCCGCCGCGCACCAACTTCGCAGCTCCCGGGGCGGCGGAGGGCGCCGGGACCCCGCCCGGAGCGGCACCGTCCCGACCCGCGGCCGCCCTTCCTTACCTTGATGATGCTGCTCCGGCGCGGGGTGGCCTTGGCCGCCTCCAGGAGAGAGGCGTCGGGCTCAGCCGCCGGCCCCAGGCTGCCTCCGGGGAAGCGCTCTCCGGCACCGACGACCAAAACGCCGCTGCGGCGCTCCCTCCTCCTGCCCGCCGCCTCGGGCTGCTCCTCCTCGGCGCGGGCGGTGGCGTCGGGAGGGGCCCGGCCGGCCGGACGCTCCCTGCCGCCCGCAGCCTCTGCCATCGCCCCGCCGAGCGGCGGCAACTTCTGCGGGGCGCTGCGGGGGGCGCGGGAGGGGAGGGCGGAACCGCGTCCCGCGGCTCTCCGCTCAACGCCCGGCGGCGGGGCGGAGGCCGGCTCTCCGCGGAGCGGCCATGCCCGGGGCGGCCGGGGGGGGAGTCGGCTCGGCGGGGCGGCGCGGAGCGGAGCCGGGAGCGCAGGAAGTGCGGCCGCAGCCCCGCTCTGTTGTGACAGGAGCCCGGGCGTGCTGTGACGGGCGGCGCTGACGGACGGGGCGCCGCGCCACTCAGCGCCGCCGAAGCCGCCCGCGGGCGCCCTGGCGACCAATAGAAGCGAGGAGGGGGCGCGCCCGCGGGCCGCCTGGAGGGCGTCGGGGCGGTGCGGGGCAGGGCAGGGCAGGGCAGGTAGGGCTGCGGGACGCGTGCGGCGCGGGGCCGTGCCGTTCCCGTCCGTAGCCGTAAGCAGCGAGCGCGCGCGTGCGGCGGGATGGGCGCGTGAGCGCTGCCGCGCAGGGCGGCTCGCGCTGTGCCGGCGCGAGGAGGAGCGCACGAGGGCAGCGCGCAGCGGTCGCCGCAGTGGGAGTCGCGACGGGCGGCCCCGGGCGCGGGACGGAGCGCGGTGCGGCAGGCAGCAGGCAGCGCCGCCGCTGTGCGAGCGCCTCGCGTCGCCGAGCCACCAGGGGCGAGGGAGAGCGATCGCCGCTCCGCGCCGCGCGAGCCTCCTCCGCCTGACCGCGGTGCGGAACGCGCCGGCTCAGGCGAGATCACTGTGTTTCGCAGCGGACGGGACCGCCGCGGTCCCTTTGCGGCCGCGGTCCTCGGAGCGGCGGCTCGCGCCGTTGCAGAGCCAAGAGCGCCCCCTGGCGGGAACGCGGCGGCGGTCCTCTATGGCCTCTGCGTGCGAGGGGCTTGGGACGGGCGGCGTGCACGGCGGTGCGCCGGCTGGGAGGGCTCGGGAAAGGGGAAATAGCAGCCAAGGTGAGAAAGGAGCGTACGGAAAGGGTGGCAGGGCTGGCTGGTCCTCACCAGATAGGTGAGACTATGCAAGATAATCGTTGTCAGCTTAACGGAGATGAGAACTAGGGGAAAAGTTTGCCTCTCTCTGATTTCTATAGCAATTACAATTATATACTGTATATTTCCATCATACCTCCACACCATAAAAACCACAGAACAACTGTCAGGGTGATACAGACATTTACTATAGTCAACATAAGATGCACGAATTAAGGAGTAGATTAAAGTCCTACTAACTTTTTTTTTTTCCTTCACAAGATCCCAATTAAATTAAACCTAAAAAGATATTAAAACATAATGTAATGCTAAAATGGGATGGAAAGTACCGCAGTAATAGCAGGGCAGCAGTCTCCAGCTACAGCAAATGAGAGCAAACCCAAGTACAGCAGCTACAGAAATGAAGGAAAAGAGCCACTTACCTTTAGAAGGCCTCAGGTATGCAAGGATCCCCAGCAAAAAAACCCCTCACCTCCACTGCCAACCCTTAAATGAGGTCTGGGAAGGTGTGGATCCTGGCTCCACCTCTTCCAGACATTCAGGTGCACTGCACTGCACTCGTGCTCCCCTGGGTTTGCCCTGCCTTCCACCAGGTGCTCAATCACTGCTTGAGGTTGTGACACGTATAAATGGAACTGCTTTGTTTTCAGTGAAAAAAGGGTGTGATAGAAGTAACCCTAGAAGAAGGTAACAATATGCTAAGGAAATAGCTATTCTGGGGCACTTCATTCCTCGTGTAGATAGGTTGTTGAGATAACGGAGGCACAGATAGTCTCACAGTAGACTTCTCCATGGAGTTTCCTGTAGCCTGTGTTTCTCAGTTTCTGCTTCGTATTGAAGTAGCTTATCTAATGCAACTTTCTGTGTTTCAAGACTGCATGAAGTCTGCAACACAAGCATGCTGAAATTGCATCAGTCTGACAAAAGCAAGGTGGTAGATAAAAAACATCTATTTGTATTTGAGCTTGCAAGCTAGCAAGTACCTGCAGTGTTTCTTTTCGTATTCTTTTTTTGCATATTCTGCTCTTAAGGCATGCTATTGTTCCTTAGTGGGTGTGTTCTGTAACATAAAACAACTGAAAATACAGTCTCCTTGGAGCTTACATAAACCACTAGCATCCCCCTGGAGAGCATATTTTGGGAAGCTCTTAAATGAAGTGTTCTGCTGGGAGCGTGGCAGTGGTGCTTCTGTACCAACTGACCGTGGCTGATGAAGTGTGAAAACTGATGCCTTCTCCTGTGTCAGCAACATTCAATTGGCAGGACTGGGGAAGAGCAATAGGGAACAAGCTGTCATTTTTTTCAAGTATGCATTCAGAGTGATAGCAAATCATAATTTGGTTTAGAATTGTTGAGTCTTATACAAACAAAATTCCCTGCTAGATAATTCTTAAAATAGTATTTTTTAGGTCTTATTATTGCCTGAGGTTGTTTGGTGTTGTCACATCCTGAATAGGCAATTCTAAAACAGCACAGGAATGTTATAATTTATTTATTAAAAAATGTACTTGTTGCTAAGCTTCACTCAGTGTTTTGCAAGGCAATTACAATTCACATTTTGCCTCTATATTTATTATGAAGTTACTAAGCTGGAAAAACAACAACGAAAACCAAACTGAGTCTGTATTTAGCAAATAGAGTTAAAAGGTAATAATCTTTGATGTATAACTATGCTTTCCATGTCAGTTGATTTTTTTTCCCCAAATGTATTTATATTACTTGATTTGATGTCTCCTTTTTGGTGGCTCTTGTTTCTTCTTCTGTCTTACTTAGTTTAAAGAAAAAAAAATCATATTTTCCAAGTGGTGTAAATGTTGTGTCATCTTTAACTTAGGAAGAAGTAGCTTCTGATATGCCTCTATCTTAATGATTTCTTTGTTGTGGCTGAAGTCACTGGTGAATTCTTTCCTCTGCCAACATTTTTAATGATTAGAATACATCAGTTTTGGAAGAGACTGCCAGTTCTTAACTCCTAGAAATAATCCCTTATTTTATCAGTGTTGTTCACCCAAACAGATAAACCAATTAAGTATGAGAATAGGTAGAATCAAGACCCAGGGTTAGGTCACATTAAATCCTATTTTACAGCCATTGCTTACTATATAGATGCATGCCCAAGCACTTGCAGTGGGATGTGTTGACTTCTGTGTGGAAGTCAGTGCATATGAGAAGATCATTAGGACTGCAAAGAGCCACACACAAGTTACCAAACACCAGCATTAAGGTTAATTCTGTGCAGCGTAATGTCCTTTGGTGCACGCATTGCAATCACTTAGAATGCTGTATGATGGTGGATCCTCCCACTCCAGAAGGTCACCCCTGCGAATGAGACTGTTCCCTTTGTCCCTCACCTTCAGCCCTGTTGCAGTTCTCAGCTTTCTCCAGATCCTCCAGCTACCCATCTCCTTCTCCAGTGAGCCAGGACAAGGCATTCTGGCACTCAGTACCTCTTCCTTCCTTCTCCTGCTTGGATCCTCCCTGTTACTGCTCCTTTTTTTGCTCACCACCTGCCGTGGACCGCTCATCACAGGAGGCCTGAAAGGACTGCTGTCTCCCTTGAACAGAATCGTTGTGGCTTTCTTTATTTTTCTTTAACAACCATTGGGGGGTTCTTCTTTCACTGCTATTGCTGTGCACAGTGATGGGTCGCTGTGGGTAGAGGAAGAACGTCGCCGCTCTGGCTCTGCTGCTTGACTTTTGTCACAATAGGGCACAATGCCTGTTGTGAACAGGGGAGTAAGATCTGAGAGAAATTGATTCTCCAAACAAACTTTTCAGAGGCGTAGCAATAGCATCATTTGAGCTATTTTATTTTTTAATTGGGAATCTGTTCTCCCCTTTTGATTCCTCTACAGAAGTTCGGATCAGCTGTGAAATAAGACGACATTTGGACTTCCTGAAGGTAGGATCAAAAGATGTCACTTGTTGGTTTCTTGTTGTAAGTACTTAAAGAACGTTTTTGTCCTATTCTCAACTTCCAGGAGAGGGTCCTTTCCCTTCACATTAACAAGGAGTCAGGACGTGAGGCCTGCACCTGTCTTCACATTTCTGGGAGAAGTGACTGAAGTTCAGACAGTGAACAAGTAATTGAGAACAAGCATCAGATAAACCCAGAAGCTGTGCTGCACCTTTGGGAAGACATTCTGATGCACTGAAAGACTTCACTCATTGGTGTACCTAGAGAAGCTTTCCCTATGGTTAGTTGCTGGCTCCTGAAGTTTGGGGGAGGGAAGAAAAGGCATACTGTATACATTATAACAAATTATCTGGAGGATTTAGAGGAGTCTTTTAAGCATCAGTTCATATTCAAGTCTGATGATACTTAATAATAATGGCTCCTGTTAAAGGTGGGTGGTAATTCCATTTAATGAAGGTAGTTACTGGTGACAGTCTTTTTCACAGAGCTCTTTTTAACTCCTGCTATCATTGCTTTTATTATTTCCTTGGCTGTGACACATGCATAGAAATCTAATTGTAGATGCTGCTACTTTTCAGGATATTTGAACTTGCTTGTTAACCTCTATGAACAATATCATCCATTTCTTCCTTTCTGTGCTAATTACCTACCAACAGGTGCAATCTCACGCCAGCATACTATTTAGCAGAGCTTCACGTCCTTGCCAACTCAATGGATATATTCACTGTTAAAATGTGTGGCACTGTGGTTCCTGAGCACTTACATGCATTTTATGGGGGAACGTTTGGCTTATCGTGGAGTTTATGGCTGCTGGGGAAGCAGCATTAGTGTAAAATGGTGTTTTCAGTCAGGAATTCTTTTTACTGATGAAAGAAGGCTTTCTGGTAATATCCAAATTAAAAAGCTCCCATTAACACCTGTAATTTTGCCATCTCAGAAGAAGGTTGCTCTGATACACAGAAGAGCTGCACAGTATAGTAATTGCAGTTTACTTCTGTTTTAGTTTCAACAGAGATAAGGCAGTTTACCCAGTCAGAAACTGCTCTGTAATGTGAACCAAGCAGGGGTAAGTTAGGATGATTAGGATATATTTGCTCCAGAATTGGACTTCTCATCAAAACAAAAACACTAAGCCACTGTTAACCCAAAGCACGTCAGTGATAGAAGCGCAGCGCTTCTTTTAGATCTCCAGTGCTTGACTGGCTACCCAGAAAAAGAGTTTAAAGAGCTGAACTCTCATCTGCCTCATTTCAAAGACATCTGACGTCCTGTGAAGAACATGAAGGCAGTTTTTACCTGTGTTTCTGTCAGCTCCTAAACTGGCTTAAAATGGTGGCAGGGGTATGTGTGTGTGTTATGGGGGGGGGGGGGTGGGGTGGTAAAGAGACAGGAACCCTAAGAAGTCTACACATTCTTATGCTGGAACTGAAGTTAGGCACACTTTGGCCCAGTCCTTGACACCACTTCTAAATACAAGCTTCCATGTGGCTAGGCTGGTGGTTCTGAAGACTTGCTAGAAACACACGTCTGTTTCTCATGCATGCAAATTTGGCCCTTCTTAATTCATTAGAGAAAGTCGTCCTAAAGAAAATAGAAAAGATGAAATGTAATCCCCGAAGTAACTTACATTCCCCTAGCGTTAATTGAACAGGATTTTAAGAAGATTAAAAATACTTTCAATCAGATATGAAGTATGTTTAATCTTTTATTGCAAAATCTCTTGTTGCTAAATGTCAGGAAAGAAGCTATTCTAAGGACATGGAAAAGAACAGCTAATGACTAATCGAGGTGAGCTTATTTTCCTGAAGTTTGGTGCTGTGGGAGTGCTAATGTGCTTAAGTTGAAAGTATCGTTAACCACTGTTTATCTACATCTCTTCTGAATCGGGTTAAATAAGCCTGTAGTTAAAATCCATACAGTCTATACTAACTCCCACTGTAGCTTACAGCAGCATTAGCAAAAGTGAAGCATTTTGCCAATACTCACAAATGCAGTGCTTTACATTCAAATGCACAAGAAAAGTGAAAATTCTGCCCCTGCTTAGCAAACTTACAAGGCACCAACATATGCTAAAGAGCACTGTAATGCCTGCAGAAGGCCTCTTCCAATTTCTTGGACACATAAGAGCTCCTGTTTTTTGATTGCTCTGGTTAAGGCTCATGATGTAAAGGACCCGTTCACAAGCAGGTAAGAGAAATCACCACGTTGATCTTCATAAATTGCATTTCTATTTTAAATAAAACTGCATTCTATGCGATAGAGGCAGAAGTCCATCTCTGAGTTAGAACCCGTGTGACATTTTTATGAATTTGAGAGCAGGAAGGAAGTATATGAATGCTTGTATTTCTGTGAAAGGATCAAAAGGTGCTGGTAGGTAAGGTAAGCTAGCATTACCTACAGAGAAGTAACAGCAGCAAAAGAGGCAGTACGTCTTTTTGAAGGTCAAGCAATCAATCAGTGGAAGAGTAGTCTGTTGCCAGGCCCAGGTATTTCTCATAAAATTACACTTGCCTTTTTGAGCCTGGAGACCTCGTTTCCTCTTTTCTCCTCCCAAATAATTTTGTCTCTCTATTTTTGTCTTTTGCTCTTTTCCACTTTCTTTCTTTACTTAGCCTCTGACTTTCTCTGATGCGATAAAAAGGACAAAAGGAAGAGCCTACAGGAACCAGCGCAGCCAGACTCTTGTCTTTGTCCAGCACTGCCTTTTAATTTGTGTGAGAGAACAGCAGGAGAGATCACTTCATGCTGTGTGTATTGCTGGCATGCGGAGTCAGGAAAAACAGACGCTCCTGATTTGCTTTGAGAATGACTCCCTAATCCAGGATGCTCTTCTGTTAATGAAGCAGCCCCATGGTGCTAGGGCAGCCCAGTAACTTTTGTTGTAATATTTAAATCCTGTGCACACGGCAGCATTTCTTGCCAGCTCTGCTCTGCTAGCTCTTGTTACGTTTATAAGTGTGTTAGGTTTTCAGGTTTTCATTTTTTAAGTTATCCCAATAAAAAAAGAGATGAGTCTTTCTCACTGATTTGTGATCATCCTGTTTTTGTCACAGTTGTCTTATTTTGAATGTAAATGACCTAGATTTAATTTTCTAACCCGAAAAGGAGGTGTAACGTAGAAGATCCAACAACTAAAACTATGCAGAATATACTTTTATGTCCTTGAATGTTTTGGTATTCTTTCAGCTGTTGTTACTTTGAATTCCCTACATCGAGGTACGAAGCAGGTGAAAAGCTCAGCCTGTTCTTCTTTTACAGATCATTACAAGGTATGAAATCTCCTAGATATAGATGTTAATTAAGATCAGTGTAATTAAGGCTGATGTAGTTAGAAATGTGAGTATCCCCAACAGCATTTGATGCAGCTTAACAGATTTGCCTTAAATTCAGGTGCTCGTTAATGCAGACTGAATTTCTTTGTTGACAAGCACTGAGCTGGAGGACAACTCATGGAGTGCTGGGCAGCTCCCAGCAAGTTAGCACACAGCTTCTGCTCAGCAGTGCAAGGTGAGAGCAGAGTGGTTAACCAAGTTACTTTGAGATGAAGAAGACACAGCCTGTGAGGTTGTTCTGTCTTCATAATCCCTCATGCTTTGGTTGAGCTATATGGCACAGATTATCCCAGGGCACAGGTGATGCTGATTTCCTGCTTGTGAATTAGCTGGTGCATTGATGAATTGGATGACAATGTGAGCTGCAGTGGATTACTGCACAGTTCCTCCCTAGCAGTCAATGGAGCATAGTACTTTCATTGCTCTTTGTCTTGACAAAAGAAAGAGAGGAGGGCAGAGTGGTGGTTGGGTCTCTCTCCAGCTCCAACTGTCTACAGATGGACGGGATCCTGCTTTTTAACTCAGCAGGATGCACTTTTTGGCCACGTGAGTGTAGGAGCAGCGTGCAAAGCCACCTCCTTGCTGATGTGGTTTTGTGGTGCTGCCACTGCAGGTCCTATAACCAGGCCCAGTCCCCCACTGCTCACCAGCTCCCAGCCTCCCTGCTCCTGTCAGCACCTGCTGAGGAGACCTGTACCAAGACTTTACTCATCAGAGGGCAGAAAGGCAATCACCAAAGAGGCTGCAGCTGCAAGGACCCAGCTTGTTGCAGGGATCCTGAACCAGCCCTTGGGCACATCAAGGGAGATGATTGCCTCAGCCTCTCCATCTCCTCTGGCACCAAAGTGGGGCAGCAGGTCCCATGTCTGTGCCATGTTGATCTGCCTCCTTTCCATAATCTCTGGTGAAAACTTTTCCTTGCTCTCAGCTTGGAGGGAGGTTGGGATGATGCAGATACTACACCTCAGCCTAGGAAGCTTTGCTCTAGGTTTTGCTGGCACTACATGGAAACTGCTCTTCCTAAGAGTCCTTAAATTCACTATAGCGAAGGCTGACAAGCAGGTCAGAGCTGAACCTCATTCAGCCTCGAGTAAGTCTCTGACCTGCTGCTCAGCTGGCAGCCTTTTGTTGCATGAGCAGCAGAGAGATTTTCTGTGCTAAGTGAATGTCCTCCTGGCTTGGAAGAGGCTGCGCTGTTAATTCCTCTGCTTGGCAAGGCTCCTGCACTTGCGTTCTCTTCTGAATCATGGAGTTCAACGGTGCAAACCACTCTGCCACTATAACTGAGAAACTCAGGCAAATCGAGCACCCGTAGCACATACACGTAAAATTTTTAAATGAGTTTTTTCCTTTAAATACTTAAAGAAAAGTTCCCAGGTACCTTCTACCACACTTTTCTCTCAAATCATTAAAGCATATAAATGATTGCTGACTGAGAGGAGAGATGAAAAGGGAGATTCAGATAGGACATCAGGAAAAACTTCTCTGAAAAAATGATCAGATGCTGGAATGGGCTGCCGAGGGAGGTGGTGGAGTCACCGTCCCTGGAGGTGTTCAAGAGACATTTAGATGTTGTACTGAGGGACATGGTTTAGTGTGAAATATTGGTGATAGGTGGACAGTTGGACTGGATAATGTTGGAGGTCTTTTCCAACCTTGGTAATTCCATCATTCTATCTATGATCATGGTAGGAGTCCGCAGGTGGCATGGACCAGGCACAGTAGGTTTCCATGTTAGGAGGGGTATAAATTCTTGTACTGTGACTATGCGGGGTGCAAAGAGTAAATTTTTCACCTTGACTTCCAGACTGAACAGAGTGGAAGTTTTTTGGATGAGAAGAAGCTGAACAAACGTAGCTAATTAGAATCAGAACTGCCTTTTCATTGTATTCTGATGCTTGCTTAGCTTGCTCCTTGGTTTGCACTTTTTCAGTATTTATTTTACATTAATTCAGATAATTTCAGCGAATATGATTTACTCACCTTCTACTTGGCATCTTTATTTCAGCTTAATATTCATCTGTGGCTCGAGTTAAATGAATATTTCAAGTGCTAAATTACATACACACTGCAGCACTTCAAGACCTTTGTGCAGTTTTCTGAGTCTCACCCCTTTCTTGGCATCTCCTAGAAAATGATGGGGAACGTTTGCTGGCCTGTCAGAGAGCAGCGCCTGGCTGCAGCACGCTGCATGCTGTCACACATGGATAGGAGGCTGATGGGGCTGTGCTGGGAGGTGAAGGCTTCTTCCTAGGACACTGACCCTGAGCCCTTTGCTTTCCCTTTCAGCACGGGTGGGCTGTGCTCTTCCTCTCCCACGTTTTTTTCCCTTTTGCTGTGAGTTTCTCAGTGCTAAATGTTTTCTTGGCTGTGCTTTCTGGGTTTTATCCTTCTCTCCTTTTTTTCCATCTTCCCCAGTGAACATGGTGTGGCTCCCTGGCAGTTGCCATAGAGATTGCAGAGCACTTATCTGTACCTCTGTTTTTCCGTCCCTCTGCAAAGGCACTCCAGCCCCTCTGTAGCTTGGCTGGCTGCACCAGCTGCCTCAGCCTACACATCAACTTTCCCTGCTCCCAGCCATGAGCAGACAGCCCTGCAGGCTGGTGAGCTGCATACCTCTGTCCTGGGATGGACAGCTGTGCTACTTCATTTTACTTCAGGCTCACAGTAAGTCACAATGATCTGTGCACAGCAGTGGAGGACACTGCATCTCAATCTACTTCTGCCTTGAAGCTGCTGAGGACCCTGCTCAAGCCAGAGCAGTGAGTGTGCCAGTGCCTGTGAATGATGGCACTATGAATCCTTGCTTGCCTGGGCTGACAAACACAAGAGATGCAGCTGGACAAAGAAAGGGTAAGGGAATTTACCACACTCAGTCCTTTTATTTCCCTTCTTCTGTGCTCTTACCATAATAGAGGGTTCCTGCAACCTGTAGCTGGCTCATTAGTGATGATACAAGAGATGAGAGAGAACTGCTTTTGGCAATGTATTGTATAAGACAGAAGATATAGCTACCACTGATCAGCTTTCAGATCACCAAGAAAAGTATTGGTCACAATTCAGTATTAAGGAAGGAACAGCTTAACCCCTTTCTGAGGCTCAGTGCTCACCCAAAAACTTCCAAGGGAGGTGATTTCCAAGTAGAGGTGGACATTTAGGAAACAAACATTTAGGAAAAGTTGTGGCATTATGTGGCAAAAGGGATCAGAATATCAGGGAACTCTGAAAGATTCAGAAAGAGGAGCGTATTTGAATGGAGTTTCTCAATCACTACAAGATGAAACCAATCCTGCTTCCATCTAAATCCGAATGAAGGAGGAAAGTTATGAACCAAGTCTAATGTAACAGCTGGATGCTGCAGAAAATACTACCTTTGTCATCGTCAGTGGGACATGGGATTTGACTAGATTTGACATGGGAGATGACTGCCTTCCCTGGAAAGATTCAGACAGAAGAGACACTGTGACAGGGTAAATAAGATAGAGAACAAAGGCTTTCTGATCACAGCTGGTTTCGCTAGGCTTATTTTAATAGGATAACTGCCAGCTGAGGGTGAGCAGAGCTGATGACTCAGAGTTCTGTGCAATAAAGGAGTTGTAGTTTTTTTATTTTCAGTAGTTACGAGATTTCCTGTTCCCTACTGAAACCGCTATTAAAGTGTTAAAAGATCTGAAGAGATGGAAAGCACCCCACTAGTAATGTTTGCTTTCCACCCAGGTGGTAACTTACAAGGCAGTTTTACCAGCCGGTCAGAATCAAAATACATTTTTTTCTTAAAGTTTGTGAAATCTGCCTCGATAATTCATGAGAGGAAGAGTTATTCTGTGGAGAAGGCAGTGACTTGGCCCTCGGAAGCCTAAAGCTGAGTTTGAGACATCCTGAGTTGTTGTGGGAAGAGTGCCTAATCTTTGTTTATCCCTTTAAAACGTGATTGATACTTTACTGGCCAGCCTGGGCTGTCTTCTCTTGCAAGTCCTTTCTGATGGTGGCAGTGCTGTATGTTCAGTGTATTGCCGCCACAGAATGCTGATCCTGTCTGCAGACTCTGTGCTCCAACTGAAGAATAGCTATAAAAATCAGAGTGCAGGATGTTGAAAGTACCTATAGAAACAACTGGAGAGTAACCAGATTACTCTTCAGTACGCTCGATTGTTGGCCAAGGTTATTCAGTAATGTGCCAGCTGTCACAACCTCTGGCTCTCACTGCTTTTGAAGGTCGGTGCTTGTCCCGTGTCTGATGGGTGAATGATTTAGGTCTCAAAACTATCCCAGCAGAGATTCTGGGCCACTGAGATTATAAATATGAAATAGTTAAAAAAAATTATGACTACTTTCTCCTCTCGCTGTCTTGAGAAAACAGATCGACTAGATAACAGCTTTGAGTTAACCCAGATGTGCATATACTTCCCCCCGGAACTGAAGCCTTGCGTGTGTTTATGATCACAACAGCTGTATAAGTGCATCCCCTCCGGATGAACCTGTTATCCAGCGGAAGCAGCTGCTGGCTTGAGCTCCTATCTGGCACCCAGAGCACTGGCTGCCGTAGAGGTGCCGGGGCTGGGAGTGCCGAGTTTCATACTGTCAAGGCTTTGCTGAATGGTGTGGCTGGAGCTGAAATAAAACTGCAGCAGCTGAAGCCCATGGCACTGCTGGCCGGGTGAAGGATGTTCCAGCTGTTCTGATCACTGTAGTTTCCAGAAAGTTATCTGCAATTCTTCTCCTAGAATACTCTGAAAAATGCTGCAGGGCATCAGGAAAGGACACAGCTCCAACACTGCTCCAGTCCTAAGGGAGGAATCAGTTTAAATGTAGGAGTCTGTGAGCATCTGTGCCTGCAGCAGGCACGGAAATTCCCTCTTCTTTCTCGTGCCATTGAGCTGACCTAGCTCGCTGTGAGTGCTCGGGGCCTCTGGGGCAGCTGAGTGCCAGCTTGCTGAGGGCCATTTTTGGGAAACTCGCCATGACCCTTACCTTTGCAGCTCGTCCTTTTGTTCACGTCTGTGGTGTCTTCGTTGTCCCCACCTAGTGGCACGTGGGGATATTGCCACCCTCAGCCATCGATGGTACTCTGAGTGGGGATGCACTTGATTTCTTCCAGAGGCAGTTCAGAAAGTGAGCAAGAAAGATCGATGTTCCATAGTAACACATCACCAGAAGCCTAAGTATACAAAGAAAATGGAGGAAATCATCTGAGTGAAGTCAAAAGCGTCTCTAAATTTCTAATTCTTCTTGTCAAGATATTCCTCATAAAAGGAAGATGCACTTTGAGCCTAATTTTTGGTTGGCAAATCTTCCTGTTTGTTTTCTGTCTTTTTATGTTTAACCTTATTGCACTGATTTCCTGGCTATTCCTGTCTGAAAGCCTTACTGGACCGTGACTGAATCCTTTTGTCTTGCTTGCCAAATCAAGCAGATTGTCACAAGCAAAACGTGTGCATCAAGTTTTGCGGACAAACCAGAGAAGAACTTGGATGCTTCACTTCCTCCAAAATTGCTGCCAGATCTTGTGGGCTGTCATATTTAAGCTACATGGCAAAAGACTGCTTTGCAATACCTTTATAGGAGCCTCGCTGAACTATCTTTTATAGAAGCTGGGCAGTACTTCTGAGCAGTAACTTGCACACAAGAGCTTCACAACTCAAGTACTGTGGTGACTCTGTTTCACGAGGTATCCCACAAGGTTCGGGGCGTTATGTGATGAGTGAGAATCTTGTGCAACCAGGTGTGCAAGGCTCAGCATTGAACACAGGCTTTGTAGGCAGCCTCTTAGGTGCCAAGAAACAATGCATTCAAATCCTATTTATAACATCTGTATTCTGAAAAAAAAAAAAGTTTTACAAGAAACTTGACAAAAAGCAGGTTTTGGATCTAATTACTTGTAATGCTAGCTCTTCTGAGACAAAGAAATGTACTTTGTGCACCAGGCACCTATGTATCTGTCATGTAAGTACAGATTTTAGCACCAGGCTAAGTCTTGCAGCAGGTTCTGAAGACCTTAATGTGTGATGTGGTCCTGAAAGCTCGGGTCTCTACATTAGAACAATTTCTACTGGAATATTGTGATGATGTACCTGGATTTTAATCTGTTTTACAATGATCTATAATGTTTGTATTAGATACTGCCCTGCTATGCTGGGTTACCAGCCTCTAGGCCTGCCCTCTCAGTCAGGCTTACTTTCCAAAAGCAGAGATTGCCTCATCCTGAGCTCTAGACCTCTATGGAGGCCTGAGCATATGTAACATCAGCTGGGTTTTCTTTTTGTTTGTGGTTGGGCTGGACAGATGTGCTGTCTGCCTGTAAGAATCCTCTGCTCAGCTCTTGCAAAGCACAGTGTGCCCTCATGGCCACGTTGCAACTGGTCTCAGTAAGGAGAAAGCAGACAGGCTCAGTGAGCTCAGCTATATTTTTGAGGCTGCTTTTTGTTCTGGAGTGAATGCAGGTTACTGATACGCATTTTGCAAAGGAGACGTGTTGCATTTCACTCCCTACTCAGGATGGAGACGAGTTTTGAGTTTTAAGACTGTTGGAATTTGAGTGTAAGGCTGGTTCTTCAGAGGCCGTGTCTTTTCATAGCAATATCTCAAAGCTTTCTGCAGATACTGTTGGTAAAATTTCCCAGTGAAAGTCTAACCACCAATGAGCAGAAGTGGTGAAGGAGAGTGGGTAGGTAAGAAACTTCCTCCCCTCCAAGCGGTCTATTTTAATTGCATGTTGTGAAATAAGGGGGCTTTAAGTATGCTGGCCAAGTATTCTCTGAAGAACGGAATTATCTGCATGTTTTGTCTTCTCTGAGACTTTTTTTTTCACCTTTCTATGGGGAAATAAGCTGTCATTTGATAAAGCGGATCTGTGGTGGTGTGTGCCTGTGTCCCAAATTCTTGTCAGAGTGGGAGGAGTTACATAACTGTCAGGAGGAGATCAAAATTGCCGCTGTGCTGGGCTCACTGCATGCAAAGGGTATCAGGGGAATAGACACACAAGCGTAAGATAAATAAATAGAGCAGAGGGGATGGATCTGAATGATATACAGGGAAGAAGACAGTAGTTTTAGTTGTGATTTAAGAGTTTAGAGGGGCAATGACAGAATAGGGGTAAAACCAGTTTTCTTCCTTATGTTACAAACAAATGAGTATCTTCCTTGAAATTCCTTTTCAGTCCAGTCTGAGCTATCTTAGGTGAATCTTTCTGTCTCTGAACTCTGAAGTCTTGCAATCTTTCCAGGTTCTAGTCAACTTTTGTATCAAGTTCATACACCTTTACAGTAAATGATTCTAAATCACTGATATTATCCTTGGAGAAGATAACATTTGTTAAGAAAATACTCCTTAAAAATTCCTAACAGGTAGTACTCCTGTGACTGCTAGCCTCCTAAACGCCAAATGGAACAACAGTGCAGCATCTGACTTTATGCGTGCTAAGAAATGAACTAAGAATGCTAAATATTGGCCCTGTTCGGTTTGAAATGGACCCATGCACATGCTGGAGCATGCATATACATATGCAGAATACATATTTAGAGCAGAACTTCCCAGAGGGGCTCACACTGCTCACCTTCCTCAACTCCTGATGTAGATATAGATGGGAAATAGCTCCTTTCTAAAAGAACTTCAGTTTCCACCAGGCATTTAAAGAGTTCTCCTATAACTGGTAAACAAAAGGGGAAACCTGTAGCCTCATCTTATATAATTGTTCACATATTAATACTCATTCATGTGTGCTGTACTTTCTTGCTTCTTCAGAACTTAGCGTAACAGAGGTAAATTTCCATCACCCGGACATACCTCTCCTTTTCTTAAGCCTGATATGGGCTAGGTAACAGCCCTACAGTGCCTTCACAATGGTAGGGCACAGCCACAGAGGATGTCTGATGGGCAAATGTGGTTGGCAAAAAGCCAGACTAACTTGAGTTTGTGTAACAGCAGCACTTGAAGGAAATCCAAGAGGGACCCTGCCACAGATTCATGTGAAGAGGCAAAATCATCTTTCAGCACTCAGTAGGAGCAGGAAGTCTATGGACCCTGGAGGATCATTGACTTTTCTTGCTCTTTGCCTCCCACAAATCATGTGGTTTGCACATCATCCAGGGCTCACTCTTTTCACAGTCTTATCCGCATGGTGCATGTTGCTAATGTGACATGGACATCACTGCAAAAAGCACTCTTCCCTGAGAGCCTCAGTTGTCTGTGGAATGCAGAGAATCAATGGAAATGCCCCTGGTGCGTATATTAGTGGATACATCTAATATATCCCTAATATATAACTAATATATCCACCAGGGGATGTCTTAGTTCACAGTAATTCCTTAATGTCACCTATAAAAACGAGAAAGTGCACAACTTCATTAAATGTAAAGGTTTTCAGAGAGACAGAAAAAGATAGAAAAGAATGGGGGGTGATTGGAAGAAGGCCCTTCTCTCCATTTGCGATTACAATGGCTGAGTCTCACTGAATTCTTCCGAGTTCTGCCTCCCCACTTGATAATGAAAAACAGGGCAGGAAACAGTGGCTTAGCTGTAACAGCACTGCAGCTGGGGAACTGCTCATTACTAATAGCCTGTGCTGATATGGTGTCGTGGAAAAACTCTTCAGTACCTCTTCTATATTTCAAGCGCTCCTTATTTTCTTTCCTTCCTATCTGCACGCCGTTGTAGCCTGCAGCTAGAAGGCCCTGTGCATCCTGCTTCACATTTGGATTCCTACCCTTGCGCCTTGACTCTTCTATCAGCTGTTTTCAAACAACCTCTGGTGTCAAGCTCATAAAGACTAGATGTATAATCTTAGTGAAGGACTGATCCCAGATACTTTTTTGCCTTATATAGTAACATGTTTAATGAGCAGAAATTTTGGAAATCTGGCCTCCCTTACCTGATGGTTCTCATTTATGTGAAGAGAACTGTAAGTAAAAATACATGCCAAGATCTTTAATCACAATTGGAAGGTTAACACCAAAGGCTTATGATCTGCATTTCCCTCAGAGCTTAACAAAATACTTGATGCCTGTACATGTCACAATTTCTGTGCTATGCCAGCTGTTGTCTGATTATTATTGGGTTCATATTAACGAATTGTGTGGCTGGAGATAAAGCTGAGCTGTGATATGGAAGTGCATCACCATTAGTTGTATAGATGAACCAATGATGTACATACTCCTAAAATTTACTTTAGAAGACATTTTTGTTTTCTTCTTACCAGCCTTAGAGGAGGTGCCTTTTGAGCAATTTGCTCAGCCCATCAAGTATTTTGCATGCCTAAATGAAAGGAAACTAGCATCTGGCTGAGGGGCTGCATATGGTCTGAGCTGCTGGTGTGGCAGCAAGACAGTTCACCTTTGTAAGACTTGTAGCTCAGCAAGGTAAGCATACCCTGTTGGCAAGTGTGCATGGGCATGGCAGAATTCCCTTGCACAGTGTGAAATGCAGCTCAGAAAGCTGCCACTGGGGCCAAGCTAATGGAGGCCATTTTATCATGATATACAATTTTGAGCCTGTAACCAACTGAACGCATTCAATTCCTGGTAGTGAATTTAAGTGTAAACACCCTGTATAACTGAGCAATGACTCCCTTATGTCTCCCCAGGAGATTTCTTATCAGAAAATTGTAAACTATTCACATTGCCTTTCTCAAAGAAATTTGATCCCCTGCATCTTTGATGTTTGCTCAAAAATGTGATGTTCAAGGAGATCGGTTGTCCCTAGGCAGATGTGTGATATGCCATTTCTTTAAGTACTTTCTATGCATGCTTTAAAATCAAGAAGTACAATTTCAGGACAGCTTTCACATATACCACTGGCTTCTCTTTGAGGGTCTCTGTTAGCACAAGTCCTCACCTACTAGCACAGTATTTGAAATCAGTCACTGGATGCTCTTTTGTATGCATTCCAAGAAAGTGTACTGTTCACTATCCTGAAGTCTCAAGCCATAGTGGAAAGGTATGATGCAAGGGTTGTTTTGGCACTGTGCGTGCATCTGGTTGTGAATGCTGGGGTCTTGCCTCAATTAACCAGGGAATATAGTAGAGTTCTTCTCTCCAGAATACAGTACACCTTGCTGATGGCTTTCATTACTGTTCCCTCTAAATAGCAACATGCAGTGGTAGTGTAACACAGTGAAGTTTTAACTCCTTCGTACAGTAGTTTTTACTCCCCATCAGTAACATTTTTAGAGCCACCATTAAGCAAAACATAACTTAAAAAAAGCTTCGTGTTGTTGTTTTTTGTGAAATCTGAGTAGAAGGAAACTAACAAGCAAGCTCAGTTGTTGCACCTGATGTGGTAGCAGTACAACATTTGATGCAAAGTGAAGCTAACATAGTGTGCATCAGTGAAGAAAGAGTAAAGGAACAGAAGGTAATTCAGTATCTTATTGAATTAATCTTTTTCCTGTCTTCTAGAAGGCAACAAGTTCAGTGCTCTTTGAATCCTTGGTAAAGAAACAGTCAAATATCTGGTGTTCTAAAGGCATTTTCTGGGGCTCACTTATGACCATACTGCCTAAGAACCCAATTTGTGGATGAAATTGTTAATCAAACAAACTCCAAAATACTTAATCTATATTTTTCCACATCAGTTTTCACCCTGCTACAGCCCAGCTCCAGGAAAACACACAAACCTGCAGGTAAATCCATCCTTATTTAAGACTGCACATAAGCATCTGCTTAAGTTGCGCTTACACTCATACTGCTAGACCCTTTCCTGGTTTGGGAGTCTTTGCAAAAGCTAGGCCCTCCTGCTTTACTGAGGATTGCAGTGTATGAAAACAAATCATACATAAAATCTACTGGGAAACACTGCCTTTGCATGCCTCTGAGTGTGACTGATATTCAGGAACAGGAGATAGAGCTGTGGTTGTTTGACCAGGATTCGTTCACATGCAGCATAAATCTGTCAGAGGCTGAACAGTCAAAAAGCCTCACACGTGCTACCCATGCAGTTAAAAGAGGCAGGTAGGACTGTGACACAGGAGTTAGGACTGTGACTGAGAACGGAGAGCTAGGACAGGCTCCATGCTGTTGTAGCTGCCTCCCTACCACTGTGCACTCACAGCTTTGAGAAGCAAACGTGAGGTCTGGATAAATGTGTGGGTTAAAATATCTCAGCAGAAGAGGAGCCTGGGGCTAAGTAACAGATTACATAGTTTAGGCAGAGGTGAAAAAGCCAAAAGCATCATTAAGACTTGATAAGTCCACACACTATTTATTAAAAGGCATTAGCTTTTTTACAACATGAGTGCCCTTCTGGTGTCCTGTTACAAACCTGCAGAATGGGATGGGGTGAATGAAGAAAGAACTTTCTGTGCCTTTATTTTCTCTATTACTTGTGTGTAATTTTAAAGAGTTTTACCAGCAGATCTGTTCTTTGCTACCTATTAGTCTCTGGAGTACAGTTCCTTTCTGCATTAGTGTTGTAGCCATCATCTTCCTGCTGCTCATCTCATGTCCTAGTAAGCATCTAGCTTAAATAATGCTTGCTGTGGTTTAAGGATATAAAGCTCCTAGGTTCTGGAGCCTTTTCATGCTGCTCAAGATGGACTTCAGAGATTTGTTTTTGATGGTTATGCACATGCAACATCCATTGGATGGCAGTAACAGCTGAGCACCTAACTTCTGTGAGTGCCCAACAACACAAGACTTTCTCTAATAACTAACCCCCACCAACGTGGAAAACGTAGTCTAAAGCTTGCACAGGCTATTCGTATTGTTCATTCTTGTTAGCTAGAAGCATGAGGCTGAGATCTGACAAGAATAATCATTTCATTCTTGCCACCAAAGCTTGAACATTCAATTTTTCTTTTTTTGGGGGGGAAAAAAAAGACAATTTTATAGCTCTGTAGGATGTAATTGGTATTTGCTTTTGTCTCCTACCTGAACTCATACACCCTGTGATGACATTTGTTGTCGACACCTTTTTGTCAACTAACTGAACCTAAAGCATCTGTGCTGAGCTTGATGCAAGCCCAGCAGAAATGGATAAAATCCCTTTAGAAAGCTCCTTTCTTTTTTTTTTAATTTAATGTTTAGGATGCTTTCTCATGGAGAATTTGCAATGATTTAGAAGCATTCTTATAGCTAGAATGATCTAGTAAGGCTTGTAGGAAATGTAATAATAATAAAAAACTGTATTTGATTTAAGAAATAAAAAATGACGACAACAAAACCATGGAGACTATTAGGTGCTATTAAGGTAGGAAACTTCTGTTTCTCCCCGTTATATCAACTGGTTTAACAAAAGGCACAACTTTTCTAAAAACCGTCTTGGATACAGTCACCAAAGCTTTGCAAACAAGATGCATGCTGCACTAGGAATTCTTGGAAGGCTCCTTCTTGTATGTCCTCCTAGAACCTGAATTTCTCATTCCTTTGTTTACTTGAAGTACCTTGGGGAAGGAAGAAGCCTGACCTTCATTCACAAATGAATCATTGTTGAAGTACCTGGAGCAATACTTCAAGAGAAAAATAACTTTAAGCACAGTGAGTATTTCAGTGGCTATTCAAAAATCGAGCACAAAAGAATCTTTCTTGCCATCTGCTTTTCTAATCTCACTTTGAAGTCACTCAACTGATCTGCTGGGTCTGTAAATATACACAAATACCAGGGAGTATCAGGCTCTCAATATATATGCCCTCTGACTTCTTTATTCTTAGTATCTGTCATCCAGGATCAGCACAGTTTAACAAGTACTTTCATTACCTTTGCTTTTCTCATCTATTTTAGAGCCATCTTTTTAAGGCTTTTGTTTTGTTTTGCTGTAATGACTCTAATTCTGTAATAAGTCAAAATGTTGGCAAGCCTATGCTTCCTCTGTAGGTTTAGAGTTTGTGGGTGAATAGTATGTCTCTGTACCACATTTAGCTTTGTGCTTTGCTGGAACAGACTGTTCCAACACTTTTTTTTTTCTAGACCTCACCTTTCTGCCCATATGAAATACAAGCTGCTTGCTATTTCCTATCTCACTCCTGTATAATGAACTAATTCATTTCCTATGCTGTCTGCCTTCTACTGTCACATCTTTTCTACATTGTGATGATCCTTCAAGTTGGAAATAGCCTCTTCAAACAAAGTGCTGTGCTTGATTGCTGCTTTTTACTTTGCATAACTGTCATGATCTTGTGGCCTGGGGTCTCTGGAGAAGATCATGGAATGTGATGCTGTTGCTCCCCAGGGAACTGAAGGGTGTTGGATCTACATCCCGTGATTCAATGCCAAACTATGGTACGAGATTCGAGGCATTTCTTAATGTCTCTGTTTTCTTTTAAGCAGGAGTTGCAGTTGCCATGGATATGTGTAGTCAATGGAAGATGTATGGGAACAGTTGAGTCATGGCCTGAACCACTGATTGATCACCTGAGGCAAGCACTGAGTCAGCCCTGGGAGCACAGGTGAAGGCAATTCAGCTGTGTGACCTGAAGGGGTGGAGCCTGGCTGCATCCCTCCTAGACTGCATTGAAGGGCTGACTGCCAGTGGGGAATGATTTCTTCCTGGAGATCCCTCTCTTTGGAGTTTTCTACTGTGAGCCTATGATACGGGCGAGCATTTCATTTATTTTTTTGATTGTCTCTTTCCACTGTGACAATCTTTCTAACTATAAACCTGTAAAATACCATACTAACCATGCCACTCTGATAACTGTACATTTGCTAACTGTACAGAACAGGAAGAGGATAAGGCACGTGCTATGGTGATGTCTGGGCATTTAGACAGCAGTCTTATCAGACTACTGTAGCCAGTTAAACCCAAACTCAGAAACTCAAACTCAGCAGAAGAAAAAAGTGCACATGCAGTTCCCAAACCATCTCCAGACTGAAGTGCAGATGTGAGAAGTAGAGTTGAACTAAAAATACCTCAGAATTTAATTTTTTGGCAGGCAAAACACAGCCAGCTGAGGAACAGTTTGGGTAGGCAAGGCTCCTGAAGAAGGCTTGTAGATTTGGCTGAGAGCAGGTTTGTGCAGCTGCTATTACGTGCTGCTATTGTTTTCTCAGTAGTACTAGATTTTTTTTCAGTTCTTGGTGCTCATTTGTAGACACATTTATAGTTGATGTTCTTAGAATTTAAGATTTTCTTTGAGGAAATAGACATATACATCTTTATAGATGTTTTCAGATATTGAAGAAGTGCTTCAGTAAGTAGCTATTGTTCTTTTCTCCATAAGTGTATTGATGTGCTAAAAGTTTAAGAGTTTTCCTGCTTTCTCCGCAGAATATATTCATATTTCTTTGTCTGATTTTGTATCTATTCACTTGGTTTGCCTATTCTGTTTGAGCTCTGAATTGAGAACACATTTCTGTGGGAAGCCTAGGATTACACAGAGGAAGTTATTGATCCAGATGCTTCAGGAGAATTAGTTTCACATTTGTGTTCTTAAACCTGAGATTAAATGTTTTTATCTTCTCAAGCGTTAAATGAAGCATTTAATTCTCATATTTTTTTTCTTCTTCTGTGAAGAATAAAATATGCACAGAATTTGCAGTAGTCCGCTTCTTTTTCTTCCAGTGGTCCTGTGAGATATTCTGGCTTTGCTAAAAGTAGTGATAGATTTCCAGCCTTCAGTGGCAGTGGGGTTTACCCCACAGTCCTGGGATTTTTAGCAAATAGTTTGATAATCAGGTTGTGTAATTCTCACTTGCCTGAGATTTTGTTACTACTGAAGGCTTCAGGTTTATATGTCTGTCTTTTTTATGCGGGAATACAACTTAATGTAACAGAAGTTACATCTTCCATCTGTCTCTGGACTCCTGTGGATAAACAATGAAGGCTGTCTGGAACAGCCCTATGTCCCATGGTAGCAGGTAGACTCTTCTTATTAGATTAGTCCCAGCTTCTTAATACAACCTTCAAAACTGGAGATCACTGGACTGGAAAGCTCACCTTGAAAAGCCTTGCTGAGATCAATTTTTTTTGCTGAGTGAGTTTGATTTCACCTCAGGGATGCCTCAAGTGCCAGTGATAGCTCCCTGCTCACGATGATGTTGATTATGAGACCCGGCCCCTGCCTTCAGATGAGCCTAGCAGATTTTTTCTGTTGTAATTTGGAATACTGCCTCCTTTGGTACCAAGTATTAAAAAAGACAATTTTCTATTAGAGAAACAAACTGTCCGTAGTGCTCTCCTGCATCTATGCTCACGCTGTTCTTCTCCTCTTCCATTATCATGGATATCTGGCGGGACCTAGAAACCTCTGGGCACTCACTCATCACTTGTTTTAAAGTTGTGATGCTTTGGGAAGGACCAAAGGACCCAGGGATTCTGTAAATGCCATGTGACCCTTTCCCTCCTCATTCCCAGTGTCCTCAGACGTCCCCTTGTCTTCCCTCTGTCCCTGCATCCCACCTACAGCTCCTTCCTGACATACTTAGTCCCTACTGCAGAATCAGCTGGGTGCCTTTCCACCTTGCCAAGTAAAGTTGATATTGTGGTTGGGGTCATTCCACAGCAATGGATGCAGGCGCACCTGGGTCAGTGCCTCCAGCACAACCACCATGTCCTGTGGGCAGGGACTGTGCAAGTCCGTAACAACTGGGGTAAAAGTGACATGTTGGGACTGTCTGCGCTGAGACATTTGGGCAAGCCAGGAACCCCAGCATCAGAAAGGCCCACCAGTCCACAGGAACCCAGACAACTAAAAGACCCACTGTGGGGATCCCCTTTTTTAAGAAAGAAAAAACAAAACAAAACAAAAAAACTTGATACTGAAGAAATAAGGGATATTTTTAAATACTGATTTTGAAAAACATTTCTTTGCGCTACATACATCACATATATAAAACACTGCATTTAATAACAAGTTCTGCCATCAAACAGGAAAAATCATTTTTGTGAAGCAGTGCAGTTCTAGTACTTAGGATTTGTCAGACCTCTGTCAGATTAATACTTATTAAGTGTGGATATATAAACTGTATTATTTAATATGTAATGAAATTCTTCTGATGGATACGTGAGATGAGATTAAGGCTCTTAATTTAATCACTGACAGTCTCAGTGTATGGAAAATAATACTTTTACATTGAAACTTTCATTGCTGTTAATTTTTCCATGTGATTATTTTACTTGCAGAGATCCAAAAAGGGCCATTTTCCTTGAGGCAGAAACAGAACTACAGAAGCTTTAGACATAGCTGGGCAGAAAGCCGTGGGTCTGACTTTGCTGACAGAAAAAGTGATTTTGGAGAGAAGCACAGTCTGACTTTTTATTGGGAAAGTCATTCAGGTGGAAAAATGCTGATCAGTTATACCCTCGTGATGTTTCAATTGAGTTTGACCGTCTTATTTCCTAACTCCCAGTGCTAGCTTCAGGTGCCTGGGGGAGAAGTTCCTTGCTGGGAAATGGATGACTCTGTCATGGTGTTGCCGGCTGATCCTCCACCTCCACCACGCTGATGACTTCTTAAAATTACTGCTGATTTCTCAGGAGCAATTTGTATAGTTTTGTATGAGGGCTGCATCTGCTGAATGTTAAATAGATTTTGTGTGTACCGGTGTCAGGAGACAGAAAGAATAAATAGTCCCTAAGCAGACAGAAAGGCTATATTTAGGTCTAGACTGAGTATGCCCTCTGTCTGCCAAATGAAAACATGAAAAAACGAAAGAAAATCCCAAACGAAAATGCCTCTTTGTTTCCTGTAATTTTTTCACCATTGTGTTTTAAAACTTTCAAATGTAGATCCACAGTCTAGCGTTGGGAAGCTGTATTGTCCTGCCTCTACGGCAGTCCCAAGAACGTACAGGTCCTTCCATGCTATCAGGGACGCGGGAGGACTAAAAGACCTGCCAAGACTCCTCTGGGGCATCACCCCCTCCCTGTTCATGGCCCAGGGCCCTGCTTCAGTCCGTGCACCAGCAATGCTCTTGGATGTCAGACTCCTGCCCTGCCTGGCCACCATCCATGGGCTGACATCCTGACCTGGCCTCAACCTGCTTCCATTCCCAAGGATCTGCCTGACCATCTAGAGCTGTGCCTGACCCCGGTTGCCTTCACCAGGCCTGAATGTAACTCTCACCCACAGGGGTACATCTCAGCCAGGCCTCATCCCATCCCTATCCCCATCACCAGGGAGACGCCTGCTCCCAGACAAAGGTGTCATACGATTCCTGGCTGTGAGTCCCAGTCCTGCCAACACCAGAGGTGCCCTCGCTCCTCCTGGTCTTCACAGTGCCCTGACACACAACACGTCAAGACTTTCACATACCACTCTGCCATGCTTGCAACTAATGGGAAAGATTAATCCACAAAAGTCTTAGGCTAAAGGAAACACAAAGGATTTCCATGATTCCCGCTTTATGATTTTTCTTGAAGAGCAAAAGCCTTCCTTTTTAAAGAGATTTTGGTCGTAGGACTTTGTGAACCCTGGGGAATGTGTCTGCGTTGCAGTGGAGTACAGAAGTACCTGAATTAGTTTCAAATGAGGCGCTTTGGATATCAAAGAGCAAGCCAGTCACAGAACTCAGCATGGGCTAAATTTACCCTGCTTCTCTGCACTGTGTCCGTGTGCTGGTTTAGTGGTTTGACAAATGGTCTGCAGGTTTGAAACAGCTTCAGAAACACACTGGCATTAATCCCAGGTTCGAAGAGGAAGAATAGAGTGCCAAGAGACACTGGAAAAAGTGCTGCTTGTGAGCCACACAAGACTTCAGCCCTTGAAGGGAAGATTCTGAGCTCCTGATGCAAGCAAACTTTTCTAAAGCTGCTTTCCAGTTTTACAATTGCACAACCAGGCTGTTTTCTGTTTCAAGCACTTCTGAAGCTGCTAAAACACTACCAGTTATTGGAAGCCTCTTTCCCTCCCCTTTTGCCAAGACTCGCTCTCATAAGTAATGCTGAGCCCCTGCACAGTGCTCTATAAGGAACAAAACTGCAGCTTACCGTGGGGAAACACAACGTATGCCCTTAGGAGGGAAAGAGCAGAGGAGATAGGATAGTGATTCTTATTTTCTTCTAAAGATTTTTTTAGAACAGACTGTATTCCCTGGCCTTCCCTTTTATATTTTGCTTCCTTCTGCATGCAGACTGCATAAATGTGAGCAGAGAACCACAAACTCTGTGAGCATGGGGTGTTTTGGAACGCAGAACAAGAAAGTTGTGTTGGTTAAGTCCCACCTAATGCCCAGCACAAAGTAATGCTTCTGAGGCTCTGTTTCAGCAAAGGATAGTGGTATTTTAATTCCTCAGCACATGATAATGACTCACTTGGTCATCTGTGTTTTGAATGTAGCAGATTCTGTTGTGTGGCTACATATGTAAGTGGTGGTATCAGGAAGAAAAACCTAGGGCTGAATATCTGACTTTTTCTCTGAGCTGGAGATGGCTATTGTTGTCTAACTTGCTGCTAAAAACGCAGTAAATACTGGGTGATGGAATATGAAGCTTTCTACACAACCCACTGCAGAAATAGCTGAGAGTTTTTGCACAACCACATGCTTACTGCTGGCATGCAGCACAGTGCTAGTCTTCCAGCTCAACTGCAAATTCAAAACTAACAATGAATGTCCAGATAAATGATAAAAATTAATTTAACCAGACAGTTAAAAGCACTCAGATCTTTTATCTTGATGTCCAGAACAATGCTCCTCTGATTCAGCTGTTGCTTAAATGGGTGTATATCAGGAACAGTTCATGTACATCTTATACCTGTGCTATAACTTCTGCTAAGTCTCACGAGCTTGATGTGATGTAATTTAAAGTGTCAATGAGGTTTTATTCAAAATGGATTTTACAAGAGTACTCTGCAACACTTAGCTATTTGGAAGAAAAAAGCTAGATAATGCGCAAGGAAAAGTTAAGGCAAGAATAATCAGCATGAGGGCCTAGTTAGACACACCACAAAGTTTAGTCCTTATTATTCCTAAACCTTGAGGCCAGGCTTGCAACAGCGAGAGCTTTTCTGTACTGTCTTCAGAAGTAGTAACTGCTTGGAGGACAGAATGGTCCCAGCTCCTCATTTTGTGTCAGGTTAATAGGAACAATGTGAAGGACAAAATGCAGCACATGTTGAAAGTATATGCCTGTGGGCTACGTATTTCATGTAGCTGGAAGGCTGCTGCCTTATAAATCCAAGTAACCATTAAGAATGAAGCCAGACCCTGATGATGCCCAGTAACAAGGCCAAGAGACAGCCATTACCATCAGGCATATGGGCAGCCAAGTGAATAATACATCCAGGAGGAATGTCTACAGTGTAGCTGTTGGGAAATGCTTATTAAAAGTCCTAACATGGCTGCTTGCCCCTGACAAGTCATTTTTGCTGAAATAGGCATCTTTCCAGGTTGCTAGTGACATTCTCTGTTTTTCAGCATTGTGTATTTTGGATATGTTTAGCTGAAGCCGGTTGGTTCTTCCTATCCATATCTGATGCTTTCTATCATACCCCTCATTTCAGCTTGTCATCACCCTCCTGGGAAGCTTCGGTTCCTCAACAGAAATGGGTGGAAATTTCCCCTCATGCATTGTTTCCTTAGCAGTTCAATCAGCTTAGCAGGAAAGGCTGAAAGCCAAAAGCTACAAATAAGCCAGGTTTTATTTTAGTAAAGGGAACACTAAATTTATCTGCTGCTATTCCTCTTTTTCATTCCTTTTGTATATAGAAGGTGAGGATGAAGTCTTCCTCTGTAAGGCTTTGAATGCTGTTAAAAACCACCGGTGTCTCTACTAAAGGGTCTGGTGTATGTGTGGTATTTTTTATGTGTTCTCTATGCTATAGTTAAGGATATATTCGTGCCAAATTTCTGGCAAGCTGATCAAAGCTATTGCTTTGCAATCTTTTACTTTTTTGTTTTGTTTGTTTGTTTTCTTCATGCCATGAATACACTGTTGCTCAGAAGTTTCATTCCTTATTTGAAATGAAGTCTTTGTACAGTACAACCAGAAAGCTAAAAATAAAACAACTTGCTATACAAGGTTCTACAATGACTATATGATCCAATTATCCCATTTAGTCAGTATTAGAACTTTATCCCAATAATATTTGATCACTGTGAGCAAAGTCCTACCAATGATATTTAAGATAAAATGGAAAGTAGAACTTATTAGCACTACTGCTTCTACAAAACCCTGTCTGCTTCAAAACAGCCTCAGAGTCAACCACATCTCAGTCAGCACAGCCGCATTCTGATGCATAGTGTTGTGGGCTCACAAGTATCCTTTTCTTGCATTCCAAGTATTAGGTGCTCATTTTGGCAGTCTGTTCAGCCTATCACTACCAGAACTGTCTGTGAGACACATTTTGTTGTGTATATGGCCCTCTGAGGTGTCCTGGTCAGAGAAGTGTTAAATCTACGTGATATTCATAGCTGTTGACAGCTACAAGATGTTTTCTTTAATCACAAGTGGCAAGTTCAGAAGAGAGTTGTTACTGCTGCCATTGCATGTTTTAAATTTCATTATGGTAATCGTGCCAATGTCACTATTTGAAGAAGGTGAAGTAGCTGATGAGGTAGAATTCTGGGATCATTTTACTATCATAAAATGGTAAAGAGTCACTGCAAATGTTCTTCATGAAAAATGAATAGAAGACTTGTGTTTCTTGTTCCTTGTTCTACTTGAGTGGAGGAAATCCCACTTCACAGCGGCAGACATGAGAGAAGGGCCAGAACCCCAGCCTTCCATCCTACATTAGTCAAGAAATGAGAAAGCTGAGAGCTGGCTCCTCCTTGCAAGGAGACTTCCAATTATTGTATACTTGTCAACTAGTGCTTAAAGCCCCATGCAGCAGCAGTGCACTGCTGTGTCCTTAGTGACATGCAACTGTTAAGGTTTGTCAGGTGCTTCTTCTGGACCATTACTAACATCGTCTTATTTTCTATATTGGTAAAGCTGTCTAGAGGCTAAAGTGATTATTTTCCTTAATGAGCATTGAGATACTGATGTTTAGTACAGCAAGTCTGTAATAACAGTATTAAGCCATTGAACCAGCTAATTTAAAGTTTGATCAAAGAGCTTTTCTTGGTGAAGTGGAGCAGTAATATCTTGCTTAAAATCACCGTACAAGGCCATGTATTACAAAGACCACTCACATGAGCAAGGAGACTCAGTTATATAATCTGCTCTCTCACCCATGCATATCTCTGTCAAAGTTCATTAATCTGGTACTGAGAGAAAATAAGTGTATAACCCCATGGTTTTTAACAGATCACAGAACCAAGAATAAGTGCTGATGGAGGGCGTGTGCAGAACCTGGAAGTCTTGCAGAAGGATTCTCTGGGTTGCCACCATGAAAGCAGCAGAAGTTCAGAGATTATACTGACAGAACTAATAATGCACTTCCATATGGTATATACCCATATACTATTTAGCCCTGCTGTTTTCTCTTCTCTTCCCGTGGTGCTACTGGTCAAGTAGAAAACAAGCTGCCTCATCATCCAGAAATATCTGCAACATCAAAACTGAGACAGGGTCTCCGTTTACGATGGTGCTAACGAGTAATGATAATGCACAACATTTCTATGTGCAGAATAACTCGTTTGCTAGAGATCCGTGACTCAGTGCATAACTTTGCTAAAGATAAACTTTATATTAGTGCTAGCTAAGCCTTTGTGATTTTCACCAAACATGAAACAGCTACCACATCAGTAATGCCACACCGCGCTTACCAAAACCAGAAATAGAAATCCTTTTCCCTTTAGCATATTTAAGAACACACTGCTTATAACAGCTCTCTACATGGTTATAGGTGTTGTCTACATTTTGGCACTAACAGTGGCTGGCCACATTAAATTTCTTTTGTAGGTTTTATTCTGGTTTGTTTGATTGTGGTTGGTTTTGCTCAGATGTTGTGCTCACTGATTGGGAGATATCTGGAAAGTCCTGAGTGGAACTGATTTTACTCAGAGTGCTCAACTGAGGCAGCAATTCATTTGCAGCTATTAAATTCATTCTTCTAAAACAATTAAACTGTAGTGTTGAAATTGAGATTTTACTGATAGATACCTTGATCTGGATGGTTGCTGTGCTCCTTAAATCTTTATAGGGTGTGACAAATACAGGATAAAACAAAGCTGCCAGGTTTTGTGTATGAAGTGAGAATATAACCTGCTACAGAAGCCACCTTTGCACAGTAACAGTAATAAACTGTCTCTAATTGAGATGAGCAGAAGTGAAACAGAGCAGTTTATGTATACCCTTCAATGTAGTATCCTGTAGGTGAAAGGCGCAAAGAACCCCAAATATTCTTCAGATTTTGTGTGTTCTCAGCTAGATGGAGACAATGCCTGTGAGGGTGAGGCTTATCAAAAGCTAGGTGGCAACAGGACCTTCTGTCCATAAAGTATTTGCTGCTTGATGGTGTCTGTGTCAAGAACTGTGGGAAGCACAGAGCATGAAAAAACAGGCCTGAAAAATACGTACCTCTTGGATATATGTCCATCACTTTGGAGGAAGACAGAAGGTTCACATTTGAAAAGCAAAAGTTATGTAGTGTGTATACTACTGGTTCTCTGACACATGATGATTTGCTGCAGGAGAGCAGCCTTGCCCATTGAATTTCTCCTGATAGCAGTGTGATGGTTACAACCAAGACCATTGCTCTCCAGTGCCAGAGACTTCAACAGTTGTTTGATGCAGCTATTAAGACTTGCGTGATGCACAGGTAGGAGCAAAAGTACTTTTGAAGAGATAACATCTTGCTGTAAAGACCTCTTTTTTTGATAGCTGTAATACATTACGGAGCTGAAGCCTAGTGTCTGTTTCTAGTTCTTTATTTAACTTTTATATCTAGCAGCGTGTAGCAAAGTCTGCAATTATAAGTCCATTCCCTACCATGCTTTTATTATCTCCTGTATTACAGGATTAGCTGGGTCTATAGCAATGAAGTGACATGCCTCCTCTCTTCATTTGTGCTTTTAGGTGGTATATCCCTGCTTTTCAGATAAAGAACGGAAGGAAGGAAATAGGGTAGACTGATCTGGGTGGCCAATATTGTCCTAAAACACAGTCTAGTCTAGAAATAGCCGTTTTTCTTAGGTACACCAAACAGAGGTATGACTAGGCTAGTCCTCTAAATTGCTTGTTGTCTTTTGAGAGCAGTAGGCCAATGAAGAGTTAACTGGCCTGACCAGCAAATTTAAACATCTAACCTCTGACTTTAATCTGAAGTTCAGCTTATCCTCATACAATTTCTGTGATCTCTTACACTTGCTTTCATTCAGAACAAGAAATAAGTGATCACCAAGACAAAAATACTATTGACAGGTATTAGGCCATTGGAGAACATATGTATGTTACGCATCTATGTTCCTCAAATACTGTAGCTAATAAGGAAGATGAATTCCCCCTTTTCAGCCTCATCATGAAGCTGCTGCTTCTTATATAAGGATTGCACAGTTTAGTATTTTTTTTTAGATAGGCTTTTCCTTCTAAAGAACCACAAGGCAAAACTAGAATTATTACTGGAAATCTAGTAGTTTGCACAAGAAAAACTACAGAGTTTAAGTTAATACATAAATAATGTGAGTATTCTGTGTCTTTCTCTGAACTCTGAACTGTCTAATAATTAAAACCTCATGTGCTTGGTGGGAGCAGAAATGATAACTTATAACAGAGATCATAGAAAAAACAGCTTGTCTTCCCTCCAAACCATTAAATGTGCCAATATAATCTTTGAAGCATGAAATATACATATGCTTTTTAAAAATTTTATGTATTGCTTACACTTCTTATGCTACAACTAATATGCTTTAGTCAGCTATTTAACATTACCTGACCCCTTAATCTTGCATTCCAATGTCACCAGTGTCAGCTTGTTAAAGGTTAACTGCATCTTGAAAACATAACCTGACTTCATTAACCTCTTGCAAAAATGCTTAATGTTAGAATATGCAATTACCTATTTTCAGACCTGAAGTGGTGATACACTTTATGCTTTATTGCTCTTAATATTCTATTAGCAGACACAATTCACCCTTTCTTATAGTAAAATAAATCATTATATATTTATTTGACTCTTGGTTCTAAGGTCCAGGTTCTCTTATGTTTATTAACGAAGCGAACAAAATGCTCTCTGAACCTCATCTACTTTCTCGTTAGGGCTATCTATTAGCCTTTACTGCTGAAAACACCAAGACCAATAACACTCTCACATCCTCAAATGGGCCAAAGCTAGGCAGCTCCCCAGATTTCTTGCTAATATTCAGGAGAGCTTTCCTGTCCCAGAGTACATTGTACTGAATAATTGGTCTCAGCCACCCACTTTGGCCTCTTAATGACTTTAAAGATTTTATGATCTAATAACAGAAATTAATAAAATAAGCTTGATACCAATTTCTGCCTAGGGCTTTCTTTCTTTCCCTAATGAAGCACTCTGCACCAGTGGAGAAGATGATTGCTTTTCTAGCAGTAATATTCTTCCTGGGCATCTTTTCTACAGAGTGTTGTAGAGTTCATTGCTGTGCTCTGAATCCCTCTTATTTGTCTAGGGACTTTGCTTTTTTGTTTGTTTGCTTGTTTTTCTTTTATTTATTGTAAGACTTTAGCTCTAGGCCAAAATCATATATATAAAGGAAATTGCATGGGTTTTATTTCTCAAGGTGATTTTACTTTATTAATTTTTGGTATAGGTGGAATCCCAAGGAAGCTCATTATTTGGTGGGTTGAAAGGAAGAAGTAATAGGTGAAGAAGCACCACCACCATTGGTAGGATGGAAAGCTTCTTCAAGGAGCTTTAGACCGAACTTAGAGAGGCAACCGATCTAGGCAAGAGCAGGGTGTCTTGGTAGGTACAATTCTCCAAACTTCCCCGAGATGTCCCCTGTGACAGGAGTTCATGAGATACTGGTGTCAAGGTTGGATCTGAATGTTGAGATGGAGAGAGAAAAGCTCTCATAAAAGGCTGCTCATCTGCAGCTCTCTTTTCCGTGACTCCTGCAGTGTGGCTGAGCTGGGTTCACCAGGAAGCCTTCTGTCCCTTATCTGAGGATGGGCAGTAGGTTTTGTGTTGTGAATAGTGACTCAGCTCAGTAGTGATTAGCAAAGTGGAATATAGGAAATCCCTGAACAAAACAACGGAGAGCAATTTTTTTTTAGTTACTTAAGGGGAATTATACAAGTTAATGGAAAAAAAAATAGTTCTCTTTTAAAGCCTCTAGATTTGGCTGATCATATCATCATCATAAAAAGGCTTGACTTAGAAGGGACCTTAGTGATCACCCAGCTCCAACCCCCCTGTTCTAGGCAGGGTTGCCACCACTAGCACTAGATCAAGCTGCCCTTGGCCTCATCCGGCCTGGCCTTGAACACCTGATCACTTCTATGGCTTTTCTGTTTTTGTGTTGTTGTAGTGGTGGTGATGGGGGGGGGAGGGGTTGTTTTTTGCTTAATCTGGCAGAATAATACGCTGACATGTTTCTTTGTAGTGGAGCTGTGAGCCTGATCTCAGGAATGGAACCCTAGTTCTGTTCCCTGTATGCAGTAGGAAGTAACTGACCGTCTAGAGCACACAAGAACTGGAATTTTTTTGTGCACCATATGCTGTGTTTGCTCCTTTTGTTTCCTAGTGCTCGATGATAGAAAGGCTTTTTTTCTCTCTTGCATTGGTCACAAAGCTTGCAGGTGATGCTTTTCTGAAATAGAGTGAACCTTCCAGCAGAGTAGTGCATGTGCATGTTTCTGGATGTCATTCTCCAAATGAGAAATCAGGGCACTGCTCCCATTCTTTTCTCCCATTACCCTAAGTGTTTACATTAGGGCACAGAATAGCTCAGGATGATCAGGAATCAACCACCAAGCTCTGCCAAAGGTACCGACGCAGAGCTCAGCAATCTCTGCTAGCCACAGTGAAGTGTTGAGAGTGTAATTTCAGATATAAACCTTGGTTAGAAAACGCTTCTCTGCATGCTGATCCCACAGAAAGCCTCAAGACTGAGACACAAGAAGTAAGAGCAGATAATCCTACATCTTCCACTCCCCTTTCCAACGGCATCAAGTCTTCTGTGGATCTCTCCAAACAGATCCAGATAACCTCTACAGAGCTGGGCAGGCAGTTAAGTGGCGCTGGCAGCCAGGCAGAGAACAGGCTGGCTGTTCTCTTCCAGACTTTCACAGCTGCACAGAGCATAGTGTCTCCCTGTACCACCTAGTGAATTTATGACATCGCTAGCTGTTACCAGGGAAACACAGAAACTACAAATCTGGATCTTGGCAGCAAGATATAAAGGAGAAATATTTTGCTCTTTAGGAGGTCAAAAAGGAAAGCTGAAACAAACACCCTGAACATCTTTGAATTGGAACAAAATTGGGATAGGTTAATTATTCCAAGACATACAGTTATAGCTGTGAAAATGCCAGTGTTGTCCTGGTTATGTCACTCAGAAAACAAACATGGAAGATCAAGTGCAGAACCTCTAACTTCACGCATCCGAACATACCCCTCAGATGTTAGATCATTATCGCTGCCCTAGAGCTTCAGCTCTCAGCACTGGATATAATGAGGTGCTGTTAGAAACGAGGTATCGACTGACCAATAATTTTTCAGACAGTGCTGATAATTGCCACTTCTCGAGAAAGAGTTTACTTGTGTTGCACAGCAAAGAGAAGATGTAGTGTGGAGTTCTGGTTAAACTGTGTGCAAATACCACTACTGTTATGTAGACAAGTACTTTTTATAGCTTTTAAAAGCTTTTTTGTGTGTGTGTGTGAGAGAACTCATGCCTTTAGACATGTGATTTATGTCTTTTAAGTGCTTGAGATTTTTGAAGTTATGGAAATAACATTTGTCTTGTAGTAACGTTAGCTGACATTTTATTTACGTTCCACAGTTAAACTTAAAAAGCGCTGTTTTCATTTATTTTTACTGAACTATTAAGTAGTTGAGAGACAGCTAATATTAGCTCTTACACAGGCCTGTTTGATTTCACTCACATTGCATGTGATGTATGAGTTTGATATGTACCTGTGTTGCCTACAGGTGCTTGCATCCTTACTGCTAAGTTAGATGGAACAGGAACTGACCTCAGCTCTGGAATCATCACAGTCATTTTTTGCTCCGTGCACACCTACAAGGCTGTATGTGGCTGTACTTCCACCTGGAGATCCCCAGATGTGGGGGAGATCTGATGCAACCTGCATGGTGAATGAAAGGCCTATGGACTCATCTTATTTTGCTGTCTCCACGCTGTCTAGGAAAAAAAATCCCATGTTGATAATCTGGTATGAAATATATCCACGATGGAGGTTCTTACACATACTCTGAGCAGCATTGTGCGTAGCACTGTTCCATAAGTGTCTTAGACAAGCACAGGAACATGTTTAATCTGATTCACATCCTCCATCTAAAAAACAGACAAGACCTGCTCACCAAGCAATAAGTCTGTCTTTATTTAATTGGTGGCCTTGGCTCCTGGATTGCTGTGCCACAAGAGCACTTTGAGTACAGTCAGGGCCTTGTTATCTGGAAGATGGCTCAATGTTCACTGGGATGATGACCAAGGAAACTATTGAACTATTGCAGGGATACATGATGAGAAAGATGCCCAGAGTCATCTGCCCACATGCTGTGATGCTGGCTCACATTTCCAAAGCAGAGCTGCAGACAGAAGAGATCATGACAGCTCTGAAGATCTTTGCTATCTATGCAAGTTCCTTTTTTTATCCTCTGTAGTGAGTCACTTTGGAAGGCTCCTTTTTTGGTTCTCTTTAGTTAGACTGCTGATTCCTTTATCTTGCATGCCTGGCTTACCCTGAGACTTGCGACTTGGATGCAACAGTTACTGGGGCTGTTGTCATATTTTTTCTCTCTGGAATGGTTGAAGTGTTATCCTTTCCCCATTTTATATTTTTATTTTTAAATGAAAGATGCTTCTTACAAGGACGGAATTCACTACCTGAAAAAAAATCTACATACAGCCAGGTAACGTCTGCCACATAGCCTTCAGGCTGGCAGAATGCTATGGAATTCCCATGAAAACAACAACATTCAGCTTTGAGTGGTAAATTCATGGTGGTTATGATCTCTACCGTCTTTTCAGAGCTCGGTGTACATCTGTGGCCTGTGTGTCTCAAAATTTTGACTTCTCTGGATCTACTTCAAAGTACCCACAAGTGATTGGTGGGAAGTACTGAGGCTCTGCCCGATCCCCTTATGGGCCTTTTAGAAAATAAAAGAATAAATGCAGCTCAATAGGGCGTACCGGGAAAGAAAGTGAAGGAGCTGCTGCGTCTTGCATTCTTCAGCACAAATGTGTTGACTCCTTGATTCAGAGAGAGGAGGATGAAGGGAATGCATTGTAGAGAATCCTTACAGAGTAAGCTAATTCTCTACCTCTTATTTTCATCCCCTTTTTTCTTTGGAGGTAAATGCATGCCCAAGCCTGAGAGACATTCAAACAACACACGTATTTATTGAATTCAACTGCATGGGAACACTGTCTCTTGAAGAAAACACTTGTGCAGAGACAGAAAATAGATCATTACATCTGGTAACTGCATTGAGGGAGGCTGGTAATAGCAATTTTCTCCATTCCTTCTGGACTGCACTATGATGGGGCTGATGATAAAAAAAACCAATAACACACAAAACAACAAACAAAAAACAACCTGATATGCAAACTGTAATTGTGATAGATGAAAGCCCTTCTAAAGATAGCACTTTCTTGATCGCATTCATCGCCTTCTGGTTGCATGTCAAAAGTCTTAGTTGCTGACTAAAGTTGCAACACGGATAATGTTTTTAAAGGCTCTAATTCATGAATCTAATAAGAACACTAAGAGAAGTGAATGTACACTGTCATCTCACTAGTGGACCTAGTTTCACATTTCCCTTGTAAAATAGCTAAGTATCTGTGACCAAGAAAGTATCTGGGCTAACTTTCAGGCTCCACCGGGCTTACTACTAGGAAAGAAGCCTTCCCACTGCCTTCATTAGGAGGAAAGGGGCACTGTGTGAGCTGCTTGCCAAAGCAGAGCCTCATCTTCAGCCCTCCATTGGAGGAACTGTGTCCAGCAGCTGGGACCCATGAGGCTGTGGTGTCACTCAGAAAGGAGATACACTGGCTGTGAGCTGGCACGGGCCAGTTGGGAAGCTGCTGTGCTCCTCAAAAAGGACTTTTCCAGGAAAGGAGAAGAACTTATCATCTGGAATATATTTTGGCTGTATTACACAAGTAAGTCAGTAGTGCATCTGTACATGCTTAGATGAGTACTGGCACTCTTTAAAAATGAAAGAGGTAGGGTTGCTTTGTGTCATGCAAGAATTTTTGCTATTCATTTTGCTGGAGCCATGATATTTCACTAAATCCTTATCATGAAGGCCTGAAATGCCCATAAGGGGCTACTGTGGATTTATAAATCAAAGTCACAGGCCCCAGTTTCTAGGACACCTGGCACCACACCTCTATAGGATCTAGTGCTGCAAACCCGTGACTGTATCCCATTCAGTAGTCACTCATGAGATTCATTTGTTCTTATTGTTGACAATAAGAGCATCTGTTTTAAAACTGTTTAAAAGCAGGTTACTCTGCTGACTGCCTAGGGCTTCAGCATTTGGGCTTCAAACATTGAGACATGCTGATTTGTTTAAGAGCTGCAGTTTTTTCTGGAATGTTTTTAAATTGTATAAACATTCCTACTAGTTTTATGGATTCCTAAACTGTTATCTTTTTATGCAGGCACAAATCTAAGTTGACAGTGTACTTTCTAAACTTCCACTACATAGGGCCAACTTGCTATTGATAGAGGAATATCTATCAAACAGCTCTATGATGTCTTGCAAGGGAAGACTTTGCATCAACTCTGATTAGGAAAACAACCTACTATGTATATGTATCTTTTGTTGGATCTTACTATGTCTGGTGTTTGTGGGACTCCTGGTGGTGGGAAGGGGAAGAGGAGAGAAAGAAAAGTGCAAGGATTGTTTAATAGAGAAAGGAAGGTGCTTTCACTGAACGTTATGTTTGCCAGTTGCTATTACCATGCAGCCAACAAAAGCCTCAGTGCTTTTGAACCCTCTCACTTACAGGCTGCAGTGTGCTGGTGCTTTCCTTACATACGTACTTCTTACCTCTCCTTAAGAGTGTCACTGCTGCTTTAGAAGAGCAGCATGGAAAATATTTGCAACGACACCATCTGTGTTTAATTGTCCTTATTTTGGTGTCAGACAAAATCCTATGGTCCAAATGATCAAAAGGGACAAAGCTAAACCTGCTGCATTTGCAGAATATATATTTTCTCAAGCCAATTCATTCTAATAGGCGTTAGATTATGATGACATTGGTAATGTACAATCTAAAGAAAGTACTGGATGTCTGTGACTGTCCTGACTGGAGCAGTTCGCCACTAAAGAACGGTGTGCTTGTGTTGGGTAGGATGCTCTTACTTGCTGTCTTCTGCCTGGGTCCTGAAGGCACTGGAGGGAGTAAGGGCAGCCTCCTTTACTGAGGAACTCCATGGGGAAGGAAGATATGTTGTGCATTAAAAAAAAACCTGCTGTAACCACTTCCTAACTGTCTGTCCAATTGTAGGGCTAAACAGATTTCAGGTGGTATCGATCCACCACGTGCACTGGTTTCCTGTGTTCCCAGCAGCACGGCTGAGCCTTAGAAACAGTTGGTCAGCGGTATCACTGGGGGGCTTGATGAGCTGTCAAATTCTTCTCTGCCTGGTTTCTCTTGAATAATTTGCCTCAAATTATCAATGAGCTTTATTATTTTACACAGGCAACATTTCAATCTGTATAGGTGACACTTTTCATGCTGAAAATGCATTACACTGTTGTCAGGCTTTGCAGCTGGCTGAGTAGCAATAAAGGACATTCATTTGGAAACTGAGCGGGGAGGGAAAAGAACTTGGAAATGTATTTTCTAATGCTTTCATTTAGATATCCCCATTGGACCACGCTAACAGCTCTTCCATCTCTATTATGAAAGAAGCCAAGAGAGTCTTTTTTTTTTTTCTTTAAAGTCTTTTAAAATTAAAACCTTTGAGAGCTTAATTAAAAGTACCATAAGAAAAACGTGCAGTTCACTTACAGCAATTGACTTGAGGTTTATATACTATCGCCAAGTCCTGGAATGAAGAATGTTTTAATGTTGAATCAGGAACAATTGTTTTGTGCATTGTTTATGTTAAGAAAAGAAATACTTAGATTCCATATAAATACTTAAAAGTTTTTTTTATTATTATTTTTAATTTGTAAATAATGAACTTGAGTTTTTTATGGACCAGCTGGCAGATGGGGTTAAGTGGCTTGAGAAGCAGGCCTGGGCCAGGTACAGATGTGTCTGTGCCCAAGGAATGGCCACTGGATGGACCATGAGGTCCAGGACCACTTCTAGAGGGATGGTGTTCTGAGGGTTGAGTAGAGAGACCCGTTTATGGGTGTATGTATGACTGTGTGTGTGCATCTCTGTGCATGAGGCAGCTTGAGACAAGATAGCTCAAGGGTCAACTACTAGGAGTACTGCCTAAGGCCAGCTAATGGGGGGATTTTATTTTGTGCATATGCATATGTTTCCCACAAACATGCCTTCAGTCTGATCAGCCATAAAGGGGAATAGGATGAAACCTGTGGTGCTGTTTTTGTTAGTGTGAATACTGAGTGTAGGACAGGAACAGGACAGCAAGGCTACGGTTGGGTTGAAGCAGACCTTAAAGCGCATCGTGCTCTGCCTGCTCAGGCTGCCCATGGCCCTGTTCAACCTAACCTTGAACACCTCCAGGGTTGGGGTTTCTGTCTGTGCTGACCTGCCATGCCAGCTATGTGCATCTGGTGGGAATACGTGCTCAGCCTCCCTGCTGGGTTCTGCAGGAGACATAATATAGTGACCTAGGCAGAGCTTTGTTGCATCATTACCTGCATCTTTCCTCATTTGTGTAACTCTACCACACCTAAACGGTTCATTTCTTCCTCTGCATATCCCTAAGCGCTTGTTCTAAGACTGAATCCTCCCCCTGTGCCTCCACGGATCACCTGGGCACCCTTAGCAAGGGATTTCCGCGCGCACTTTCCCGGTGAGCCCCGTGTTCCGACAGCACCGCGGGCAGCCCACGGCCGCTGCCTCCCCCGCCCTCTGGCGGCGGCGCGCAGCCACGGAGCCGCGGCGGAGCTGCTCTGCGGGCGCCCGAGCTCAGGGGAGGCGGTCCCGGCAGCGCCTTGCGAGGGTCTTAATGGGGGCGGCTCGCGTTTCACCGGGAGCAGAGTGGCAGCGATCCTGCAGGGCAGACCGCGGTAGTTTCTGCTGTTTCTCCACGAGTTGTGATTTTCTAAGGCCAGCGTTACCCGGCGTTGGTTAGAATTCGGTTAAGCAAGATAAAGGGGGAACTGTTCAATCCCCAGACTTCAGCTCACGCCCTCTCAACATCTGTTTTTCCTGCTATTTATGGTGAGCTTTGCTGTGCTACCTGCTGCACAACGTCGTGACTCCTAGCAATGAGCAGCACTTGTGTTTTCCAGCTCACTGAGTTGTCTACCTGCACTGAGTTTTATGTGTGTTTTAAATTAGCCTCACTAGCTCCAAAGCCTATATTTTCCCATGGATAAAGTGTTTTTGGTTGCCATGAACAGAAAACAGTAAGAATTAGGGAGCTGAGCTGGACACAAAACCGGAGTGATGAGAAAAGGTAACTATAGAGACAGGATTTCCCCTGGCACAGAGGAAATAAATTAGCATCATGACTCAATAAACCTGGGCAAAGGTTCCTGCCAGAGATCAATTTCTAAAGTCTCTGTCTATATGACTTTCAATTGATTGTCTAACATGATGGTGCTAGTGGTTTTCAGCTCGAGTACACCACCAAACACAAAAGAAACAGGCGCAGAAGTGACATAATGTAATACAGATTGATTCATCCAGCAAGGAGTGCTACCTGGAGGTGAGGCTTGGGGAAGGACCCCAAGGGTTATTAAGGCTGGCTTCCAAAAAGTGGCCAGAATCTGAGTTCTCTACTCAGTACTACAGAGCAAGCCTTCGTATGGTTACACCTCTGTGCACTCAGTGTGAACTGAGGGCTCAGAATCTCCCCGTTTAATGATCAGCAGAGCCAAAGTGATTGCACTGGAGCCAAGAGGTCAGGCAGTGCTGGTCTAGAGCAAGAGAGATCCTACATCCAGACTGCAGTCACAGGTGTTGTAACAGCTCAAGTCCCTGCAGTGATAGCAAGTCGTGCAGAGCAGCAGCTGTACCACACATGCAATGGGGAAAAATCACAGCTTAGAAAGCTTTGCTGGGACATTTCTTCTGAGTTTCAAAGACTTGACCAGATTGGAGCAACGAAGCTCAGTGGAGCCCTGCATTTGACCTGCTGGTGTTACAACAAGCTCACAAAGCATTGAAGGGACTCCCTGTGCACAAACAAAACGTTCATTCGTCACACTGTTTCAGAGAGCAAGGCTCTGAGCCCAGGCTACTCCATTGTCAAGACCACGTTCCCAACACACCATTAACGATCATTTATGATTCCCTTGATGCACAAATGCCCCGAACATCAAACGCTTGCCTGATGAGTGGCTGTAGGGTCCTCACACCCTGAGCAAAAGAGGGTAACAAAAGCACACATATCAGTGAACACTCAGGAAATAAACATACCATCAACACCCCTCATCATGGAAGTTTCTTGCAACAGAGAACACCGGATAGGACACCTGAACCTGCTTTGTCTTATCTCGATTACAGGAATAGAAAAAACAGCACACTGGATTCTGTCACATTCATATGAGCAAGACCTGCAGAAAGGCTACGCATGCCTAAATGAACAGCTAGACTGCCACAGCTCCTTGCTGGCCTCTGCCTGGGCTGCGTTCATACACTGCTGAGTATAAGCATCAACCACACTGCGATGCAGAAACAAACACAACACCTCCAAACCCTATAACCAAACGAGCAAAATGCAATTAGGACAAAATATTGTAATAAAACCACTCTGCTGCTTACCATGAGATGCTTTCATGCAGCAGACCTGGTTTGGAGGAACAGCTCTTGAGCTGTGTGAAAGTAGAGGGGATCTGGACACCAAGAAACAGGGTCTTTTCTGCTCTGGAGAGTGATAAAGCCACACACCTGTGCTTCCTCACCGGGAGGTTAACGCTTACAGGGTAAAACCTGTGGTAAAAAGGCAGGCTACAGCTGGAGACAGTCGCAGGTGGCAATACCCCAGTGTTAGCAGAATGCATGCCGTCTGTGTAAGTGCTCCGGCCCCGCTGTGTGCCCGTACAGCACGCTGCAGGAGCACTGCAGCACGGATTCACTTGCAGGGGGGCCCTGCAGTCACAGACATTACGGGCCCACGTTCAGAGAAACCATTTCCAGGCTTTTCCACCAGTTTGAGAGAAAATCATGGCAATCTTTGTCACGTTTTACAACTCTGCCATTGTCTAGGTGTGACTGGCAGAGATAATGCTGAACTTTTACTTATACTGCACAGTTATTGGGTGATGGCTTTTACTACTTCAGGGAACCACGGATTCACCCGTAGCTGCTACAAAGGCAATGCTGCAGCGGTGTCTTGTAAAAGAAAGCTCGCTGAGGTGACGCTGGCACCGTGCAAACACCACCTACTGTCCGCATTCTGCCCTGCGGAGCTTCCCTGCGTTGTGTGGGCCCATGGGCCGGCCGCAGCCTTCATGCAGCTCACGTTTTCCTGGGGCAAATCGCTCGGCTCGGCACGGGCTTGCCCTTCGCGCCCTCTCTCCCGCCCTGAGGAGCGGTAACGGCCGCCCGCAGCGCGCGCGGAGCCCGGCAGGGGGCAGCAAAGCCCTTCGGGAGAGCGGCGAGGAGCCGCGGAGTTGGGGCTCGCTGGGCGGCCTGCTCGCGTCCCTCGGGCGCGCCCCGCGCCTCGCAGCCGCCGCCGTGCTGAGGCGCGGAGTTTCCCGGCGGAGCGAGGCGCCGCGGGTCGGTCGCCACGCACTGGGGGCGCCGGGAGGTGGCGGCCCCGCCCGCGAGCACCGCCTCCCGCCGCAGCCGCGCGCGTGGGACCGCGTGCGGACGGCGGCGCTGAGCGGGCCCGGGCTGCCGGCGCGCAGCGTGAGCTGCCCTGCGGCTCCACTGCTCTGCCTCTCGTTCACCTCCCGCATCTCTCCGGCAGGGCTCGGGGTTCCGCGTATTCGTTGTCTCTTCTAAACCAAGCGCTACGCTCGGGCGTGTTGTGAACAAGCACAGTTTACGAGCCGGCTCGATGAAGCGACTGCCCCTCAGCACAGGGCGAGATGCTGAGCTCGGGCTCGGGCTCGCACGTGGCAGCCGAGCTGCAGAGCAGCCGTCCCGTCCCGTCCCGTCCCGTCCCGTCCCGTCCCGCCGTGCTGGCAGCGCCCTCTGTTCGCACGCGGCTGGCGCGCAAGGCACGAACACCTGTCGGCACAACGTCCGGCCGTGCCCTGCTTCCCCTCACCGCCTTCCCTTCAGCCCCTCAGTTTCCTCCCCGTAACCCGAGGTGCTAACGGGTTTCTGTCTATCTGTACGTACAAGTCGCTCTCTGAGCTGAGTGTCTAAGCAGCACAATTCCCTGCGGCCGCCACCTGCGTGCTTTGTGTTGGACCGGCGGCCTCGTCTTTGCTCGGGGTGATTCTGAGCTGCCCCGCAGCCGCTAATGAACCCGAGCTTCTTGCTGGGATTGCACGCAGCTGTCCCTTTCCACGCGGCAAGGAAGGCTGCAAGAGTTCGCCTCAACGACTCGAATGCCCATTTCCCACACGCCTTCTCTAGCACGAACTAAAATAGTCCACTTGCAAAGAACCTGATTCAGCTTTCTCGGTTCCACAATAACAGATGGATTGCTAGACTGTTTACTGTTGCTTCCCACAAACTTCCTGTTAGTAAACTCCTGTATTATTTATGAAACAGAAAAATTACAAAGAAGTAACCTAGCAGATTACTGCCTGCCGATGAACCGCTGCCAGAGAAACTTTTTGTACAAGTATGTGTACGAGAGCAAAGATCGCTCCTGCTGCTGCTTTTTGGTGCTATTCTCACAACTGCTGTTGCACAATATCCCGCAGCCCTGCCTGAATGGGTGACCCCGCTGAGCCGCGCTCTCAAGTGGCATTTCCAGCCCCCAGCCATGGGCAAATCGAGGTATCAAAGAGTGGGTGACGGTACGAGGGTGATAAAAGCAGGAAGGAAAGCGTGCATGCATTGTCTGCTCAGCGCAAGGGATGTTTGAAGCCTTTTTCTTTTACAGGGACAACGATGAGAGGTGTTTCTAATGCCATATTAATCTCTTCTGCCCTAGCGCGTGAAGCCTGCTATCTGTCGGTAGAAAACAGAGGGGTGTCCACCACCTTCATACCACTTCTGACACGAGTAGGCAGTAAATGCAAAGGAAATATTTTCCTCTCTGTTTGGCTGTTCGATACCTCAAACCACGCGAGCTGAGCGGAGCACTTTGTTAGCACGGCATGCTGTAGGGTAGGTTGATTCCTGACTTTGAGCGGAGGGGAGGCCAGCCTGGAGCCTGCTGCACAACTGCATCGACAGAGCTCGTTAATGGAAGGATTAGTCCATAATGGAAAGGAACAAGACTTAGAAATAGAAATCCTGTATGTTACGTGAGGTATTTGTAGTGATTCTGGAAATAACTTGACCTAACACAGTTATTCTGTTTTTAAAATAGTTGCTATTTTACTTTCCCGTCTTTCTGTTCCATTTATACATCCTGTGTGAACAAATTGGCCGTTCCACCTGATATTTATGATCATAGACATGCATTATATACACATACAGGAACAGACTGAAAATGTTCCTGATCTGAGATACAGATAAGTCTTCCTTGGTATTTTTCTTGGATTCCCAAAGCTGAAATCAGAACTCCAGCGAGCACTGCAGACCGGCTGCTTTCTGTTGTCAGCCGTGCCACCACGGATCATTTACTGCAAAAAGTTTAACAGCAACAACAGAAAGCTGCTGTGCATTGCCGGCATCTGCAGGGCTCTGATTTAATAATGATACACCTTTATAAGAACAGCGCCTGCAAAGAGCTGAGACCGAATGGAAGGGGGCATTTCTGATCCCGGGGCAGAGCTCGTTTGTGCACATGAATCATTGAGACGGCACCACGTAACTGGTTGCTCGTTTCAAGTAATAACGTCTTCTGTGGTCAGATCCTCTCTTCGCTGCCCCTTCAAACACTCTCACTCCGAGCTCCTACTGACAGAAAAAGAACTGCATTTTATTAAGGGCAGACGACCAGCCGCAGTGTCTCGCTCCTGATGCTCGCTCCTCTGACAGGGAGCCCGTGACAGATGTTTCTGTGCTTTATGCAAATGGGAACTTCATGGATCAGTTTTCCTTTCCTCTGTGGAATACACGTAGCTGGAAAATAGGAATCCAGCTCCGAAGGGCACGAAGGGGAAAGAAAAAAAAAAATAAAGCAAAAGCCACTGACCAAACAGGCAGCCGAGAGCAAGCAAGTGGTACACGAGCAATCAGATGGCTGTACTGCTGGCTCCTCGGGTCCCCTCTGAGTGCCTTCAGTCAGGCGGTGCAGGTTTTGTGGCTTGCTCTGCCACCATGCTGTTGCTCACAAGTCGCTTCTGAAAGATGAACAAATCTTTCCCAGGCTGCGTGTGATTGCTCCTTCGCAGATCATTCCTTTACCCTCTCCGGCGTGCTGCTTTCCTTCTCACGGTAGTTACGAATATCTGTATTAGATTTAATATGGAAGTGTAATAAAAATAGTGAAGCTGAATTTGCATACGAAGAAAGGATTGCAGCCTATATGTTACAGTGTATAACATATAGATGTAAAATATAAGTGTCAAATAAACTATATGGATTTAGTTGTGCTTTTAATAATAGCACAGAAAGCCGGGTATGTGAAAGTGATTGCTGAGCAAGAGATGGAAAATTTCCTCCCTATTTATTTAAATAAACAACCCCCAAAAGTAGCAAATTAGTGGAGTTCTAAAGAAAATTTAGTTTTACAGATTATTATATGGTATAGAAAATTCATATTTAGTGATTTCTAAAATACCATGTCATAAGGAGAGCTCGTTGCATATTCCCTGCTATTACCCTAGGAAATCGTGAGAGGTTCCTAAACGCCAATGACTAAGAAAAATGTTGGGTTCTTTATTACAATTACTAAATAAAATTAACGCAGTTCTTTTAAACCGATCTGGTCTTCTTGCATTATTTCTAATTTTATATTTTCAGATTTCTGTGCAAGTATTTTTTACCGTCAGACGTCAGATTGTGTCTAATAGATCCTTAGTCAATAAATACGTCGGCACCCGAATTTCTCAGTGTGCCTTTTGTTCACCTTGTGTATTTTTGGTGTTTTAAAAGGTACCGAGGGTCACGGAAATATTTTATTGGAGATTTTTATTCAGAATATAATCTAAAATCTGTATGTCATACGCTGTAAGCATTCAGCTGGGAGCTGATAATTTTTCCTTAACTGAAGCCTGGTTTTGTATCGTGATATTGTACAGAATCTTGCCTCCACTTCGCGACTGCTGAAAGCTGGGAGGAGAGCTTCATCTGATTCACATGCACTGTATAGTTCTGGGAAAAATTCCTTCCTGTACGTCTTTTCTTTCAATTTAAATTTACAATAGGATTACTGATTTTGCATGGATTTATTTTAACTGAGTTCTTTAGGAAAAAAAACCAACCACCCAAAGAAGAAGTGCCAATACCAGAAAAAGAAGCAGGGCTACACGTGTAAATGACTATCCTGCTACACTGAATGTAACTTAATTGGACAGCAAATAATTAGCAGTTTGTTGGTACATCTTATATCATGTCTGCCTTTGCAGGCTGCTGTTCTGCAGGTAAGGTGCCGTTTCTGTGGGACCTGTGTCTGAAGAGTCAAATGTCATCCCGGAATCAAGTATTAATAGAATAAATTTAATTTTAGTTTTTCATAAGTGCAGCTGCATTTTCTATTTAATTATAGGTTCCCACAGTAGTAATTTTTCCATGACCTGCTCAATCTCAAAAGTCAGAAAATTGCTTCTTTTTTAGAGCTGACAATAGCACGGTATGTTTCCAAAGGAAGAAGACAAATTACAGAAAATCATTACTTTAAGCGCATTTAAATAGCCAGGAAGAAATCCTAATTGAAAAGTTTGCTGAAATGTGAAAAAGTTAGCAGCATTTTTTTTTTAATTATTATTATATATTTTTTAATGATCTCACGTTGTTTGTATCTTTGGAAGTTGTTTGTGATCCAATGCCTTTCACTTCTCGGCTCACTCACCATGTCTCCAACCCCCCCACCCCCCCACCTTTTCTCTCTGGAAGGGTTAGACAGAATGTTTTTAGGAAGTGATGGTTTTAACTGAGGGGGAATTAATTTGTAGATGTGTTTAATAATCCAAACCGTTTGTTGAGAAGCTGATGTGAAGGTAATGGGAATCTTCATATTTCTTTGTGTAGATTTCAAAGCAGTCCGTGAGCCTTTATTTTCCAGCAGTAGCTAGTTTCCCTAGTTTCAAAGGGGAAATTGCTGTTTTAAAAGAATTTTGTAACCATATAATTATCGTAATATATGTACAGGTGATATTGTAGCATATTTATGTTAAAGTTTAACATGATTTAAGTCAATAATTGACCTAGAAATGAGCAACGTTAGAGTAATCCTTAAATGAGTATGTACTTTAACGATGTCAGCTTGGCTAATGGGTAGGGGTGTGATGAAGCCGGTGCCCAGGCCACCGCGCAGCCCTGGCTTAGGCTTGCTCTTTTCCTGACGTGTTGTGTATGGGGAAATGCAGGGGGGGGATTTAAGGATTTAGGAATGCAAAGACGTCACGCAGGATGGTCAGGAAACGGTGCTGCTGTTTGCAGGTGGGTGGCCATGTGATGGGGCAGCAGGGAGTCTGCAGCTGCTAGCAGCCAGTCCCCTTCTGTCCCCATTGCTGTCCAGCGCAGGGGATCTCGGGCAGGGCCATGTTCCCCATGAGATATCACAAAATAGGGTCGAAAATCATGACATGTAGCCCATCCGTCCAGGCACCTCCTCATCCATGCGTTAGGAGAAATGCGCTCCTGCACATGTTACCGCTGTGGGACACCAGCTCGGAGCAGGGCTGACTAACCATGCCTTTTCACTAACATCTGCCCTTCGCTCCTCGCCTGGCTGTGGTCTGTGCTGTGCAGAGCGGCTCCCATGGAGCAGAGCAGAGTACATGTGGCTGGTTCCGTGGGGCAGCCCCAGGCCTGCAGAAGATTTTGGAGGGGCCAGGGCCAGCACAGAGGGCATGGGCACCGTGGGAGGAGGAGGGCTTGTGGTGGAAATAGTCACTGGCATCTCCTCACCTGAAGGAAGCCTTTCCTGGGGAGCCTTCTGCTGCCATAACGTAACTGGAGAAGTGTTGCCTTCCCAGGTGGGTAGCCATGGTAATACATCTTGAGCAGTTTCAGCAAGGGAAAACACAGAAGAAGAAATCGCTCTTCCTCATCTGCTGAAGCTTTTGCGCTTTTCCCCACCCCTGTGTTCTCCATGCCCTGTCTTTAAATGAGTGTAGCTCTTACAATTAGGCCCAGGCTGTGGTCCTGTTAGAAAAAACGATGATTAGAGCAATCCTTATTATGAAGCAGATGACCATTAGAGGAGGAATTGGATGTATGCTGTCTTATTTTCAGTGAGCCAGTAGGTCAGCTTTACCCAGGTGGCTCTCGCTACGAAATGTACAGAGCGAGCTTGGAGTATTGTTGTCTGCACAAATGCTGGGGCAGCTCCATGGTGATAGAAATGGTTATAACTCTGTCAAAGCTGATTCCACCTTCATGTTTGTAACATAATGATCTAACTCAAACCATTTCTGCATGAGGCAGAACGTTTCTTTTTAAGGCTATTTAATTGTAAAAGTTTAAATTTAAATTGAAACTTCTGGTTTGGACTCTGGTTAATCGCCCAATACATTAGAGACAAAATGCTCACCTAAAGGAAAATTAATGGGCTAGTTCATGGTACAGAGGCAGTTCAAAGGGAGCGAGGAAGGCAGGACCACATCCACCACTTGTAGTTAGTCACGCTTGCCCGATACTTTCGCTTTCCAGCACTTTGTTTCCTTCTTTGCTGGCGTGGAAAAAGTGGGAGCTTCCTTATGAGGGAGGAATTTGATTTTTCTTGGATTTTTTTTTTTTTTGTGCTGTCGTGGCTTTAATTTTATTTTAATCTTTCAGTCACTTATTGAAATATGCTGTCATGTTTTACGACCCACCTGGTCCCAGACCACGCTGATCTGGAGAGCCTTGTTTCCCTGACAGCTGGCTGATCACCAACACAATCTGATGGGGACTGGGCGACTCAATGGAAGGGCCTTGACCTGCCGCCAGCCGCTCTTTGTTGGGCGCTTTCAGGCCGAGGCCTCCCCCAAAGACGAAGGTGATTTCTATTTGCCAAAGTGGAGAGACAACAGGAGGAAGAATAAAGAAAATCTTCTAAGCAGTCAGCTGAACTTGTTCAGACTGATACCAGCCTGCAGCATTCAGACGGCAGCTAACCCAAGGTTTCCCTAACCTTGGCAGAAGTGCGGGAAATAGTTGTAGGAGGATGAAGTGTTCTTGAACCGTTTATCCAATGTATCAAGCACAAGAAGGCTTTTCTGCAATATTAAGCATGTGCCTCTCTTTTCTTCCCCTTTAAAGAAACTTTTTATTGTAGACTATAAAAGGGGGGAAAAAAAATCAGTCTCTGTCTGCTTGTGGACCCCTGTGCTGCTTCTACATTACCCAAGGACAAAGATGCAAATCAGGACCTCCCCAGTATAATAGCATTTATAAGGCAAATTTCTGGCTGAAGTCTTACAGTAAAAGCAAAAGGTTAAAAGAAATAGCGGTACTCAAGTGTCGTTTTAAACAGAAAGAAAAAAAAATATTAACCACATTCTTAAAAACATCAGGCAGAGCTTCCCTGGAAGCATCAAAAACAGCATTCCAGATAAAAGCAGCATGATGTGAAAAGACCTGATCAGCAACAGATTGATGTCTGGGCTTGGGGACTAATGTAAGAACTTAAAGACTTGGCTAGAGAATATATCTTGAGAAGCATAAACATATAAGAGGATGCCAAACCATGAAAGGCTTCCTTTGCACTGAGAATTCAGAAAACGGCGTGTTGACAAGCGGAGAAGCCAATGCTGCAAGCAAAGCACATAGGGTGATGAATAAACTCAGCCTTTAGGAGCCTAGGGTGAGATCTAGAAAGGGGCCAACCTATTCAGGCACAGCCTTAAGTGTCTACGCCCAGCTTTTAGGTGCCGCCAAGCCTCAGACCTGTCCACCCAGCTGCCACCCGGTGCTGCCAGTGCCGCGTCCCAACTAGGGCAGCTGGGTTTGATCCCACTTGGCTGCCTCAAAGCCTTGCTCCACGTCAGCATGACCAGGAGGTCTCTTGAAGCATGCCTGCTGGCTGATCCCAGTGCAGGCACAACCAAAAGCCATGCCTCTTGTGTCACACCATAGGCAACACACAGAAAATACTTCTGCTTGACTCCTCCCGCACCTGATATTTGTCCTTCATGATTCAGAGTGTAGGCTGGTGCTGGGTCTTAAGGTGAGAATGGAGACTTCCAGCAGACTCCATGTAGCCCTTCTCCTGCTGTCCTTCATCTGGCACAGAGGTTGGGGTGAGCGCATGCCTCAGATCAGGCCATCTTCATGACTGCCTCGGAGCTTGGCTGGCTGTAAACCTCCAAGCAACAGGCAAGGCAAAGGGACAGATGTGGCTCATGTGGTTCTTCAACACGAGACCTGGTCACCTTTTATGAGCTGGAGGAGTCTCTCCAGCGTGCTGGTAGCAAAGCAGCATTTCTCTCTTGTGAGAATAAATCACAGTCTTCCTCCAGCTGAATTTAAAATTGTAAAGTTCAGTAACAAGCCTACAAATACACAGTGGATTTACATATGAAGTGGGCCAGCTACGAAAAAGCAGTTATTAGGAAGCTAAATAAATCTAAGCTAATGTGCAGTCTGATTTTTAATGGATAAACTCAGTTTAAATGCTCTCTTCTATGGAGAAGAGATGTATCTGCAAAAACATGGGATGTGCATATTGTAATCAAGTGGAGAGGAAAAAAATAAACTCTTTATCTAAAAGAGCAACTTGAGAGTGCAATCCAAAGCAGAGAACTCGGATGACTTTGTCTTTTTGCATTTAGCAATCCTACCACGCACCAACCCAGGCTAAACCCTGCCTTTCTCTGGTGTGGAAGAGATCTTGAAAGTCCTCTAAACTTGTTGACTCACTCCACTTTTGCCAGGCCTCCCACGTAAGCATGCGAATCCAAATGCATTCACATCTCGAGATGTGCCCCTGCTATTGTCAGTCTCTGGGAGGCTGACCACCTGCTGCGGGGTGCCAGTAAGTACCGCAGCACCTCTGCTTCCTGCACAGCCATTAACGACTGTGCAGCTGATGGCTCTCGCCTGCGTTCGGCTGGCGGGCATGGTACCACCAAACTTGAGCTCACTTGTCACAATGGCAATTGAGTTGGAATTTAATTATCTGCTGGAGAGAAGCCCTGACAGCTGTGGCGTAGGTTTTTCACTGTAGATGTTGCCTCGATCACAAGAAAAATATCAAGGGCTGGTGAGAAAAGCCATGTTCTAAAAGCATCTCTGCCTGGGTTAGACCACTGCCTACCACAGAGGTACGTGCGATTATCTTGAAGCTGTTTATTGGCTGTTGTGTCAGATTGTGGTTCAAGTTTGCCTTTACTGAAAGTTGTCCTCAGGAATCCTTTCACTCCACCAGAACTAACTTTTCTTTTCCAAGGCTGAGGCTGGGGGTGCAGTCTGCTCACTGCATTGGCCCTGGTGTTGCTAGAGGGAAGGCGCAGGCTCTGCCACCTGCCACCAGAGTGCCTGCTGACAGCATTGCACTAGCAGCAGCTGCAATGAGGTGAGACCTCCCTGTTTCCTTACAGTAATGACTATCATTAAAGGGCCTACAGTGGGAGCAGGAAGCCACCCCCTTTGACATTTTACCCTTCTATATCAACTCGTGAAGGTTGCTAAAATCAAACTGGGCTTGGCCATCATGGCCCATTTTAAAATCTCTTAGCAGTGGTGATGGGCATTGCCTCATGGGTAAAAATAGGTGTTTTCCTAAATTGCTGAGCTTAATTGCTTGGTGCCACATGTCAACAAAGTGTGATGCGTCTCTGTCAGGATGACCTGGCACGTTTCTCCTTGATGATCTCTCTCAGGTTCCCTCATGTAACTACTGGTTGTTTTCACAGGGCTTTGTAAAGCACCATCCTGCAGTTAATCACACTGCTCTCAGGTGCCTGCTTTGGTATGTGCTGGCCTTTGCCTACCATTTATCTGTGTCTTTCCTCTTTCCCAGCATAACTGTTCTTGCTCCCAGCACCAGCCTGGGAGGAGCAGCATTCTGACCTTGATTTGAAGAGGACTGAAGCCACCTTTGCCTTCAAAGATGCTTTTCTGCTCGCATCCTTCCTGCTTGGAGCCGTTCTCTGTCTGCAGGCCACCAGGAGATGCAAGCATTGATGCAAGTTGCTGATTCCCAGGCTTCCTGGGCTGCACCTGGAGGTTGCACACAGAACATACGCGTTGCTCCTCTTGCAGTCTAGATATTTATTCTTTACTCATTCAGGTTTCCTTTGGCATAGAGGAGCTAATCCTGAAACAAAAAATTAAAAAGCAGCCCTTCTGATATATTGCATTTTACGTGTTACTGCAGAAGCCAGAGTAACGTGCAGCTTAGTGGATGGCGAGAGTTAGCCACATGTTGAACTGCCACCTACCCTTGTGTACTGGGTGGCACCTCTGCACGGCCCTGCCCTGTGCAGCAAGGGCAGCGTGAGCAGCAGTCTGTGAGAGCCTGGGGAAAGCCTCGCTCACCCAAAAAGCTCATCCGCTGCAATCTGTTTCATGCACTGACAGCCCTTGCTGACTGCAATTAGGATTAGGGAAACATTTGGAAATTCTGGAGTTAAAAGTCTGCAAGTTGCATGGAGATAATACTTAATAAACATGAATACGTGGTAGGACTTTTTTTTCCCCCATCTTCTTTATGTGACTTTTAGACTTACAAGCTTTTATCTTATTTTATGAGGCCATGTGAAATAAATTAAATGTAACACAAGATGCTGTTAAAAAAGATTTTATGACATCAAGAACTGGTTCTATATTAGGACCAGATCCCGCATAGGCTGATGCATGTGAGTAATTTTGCTCTCATAGATAAGCTATTGAACCAAGCGTGGCCAACCATTTGAATTTTCAGAATCGGGCCCTCATTTTGGAAACTCTTATCATTGTTAAATCAATGCGAAAGTGAAATCTGTCTCCTCTCAAAAGGAAATTGCCAAGACTTTCTACACCAAGATTTGGGATCTGTAGAAAATGAAGCCTTTTTATTTTTTCTTCCCTCCAATAATCTGTTCAGTGAACAAGCTGTGAAAAATAGTTCTATATTTTTTCCATGTGATGCAGCAGACGGTAAATTTCCATTTAAAAGAATGATCAGAGTAGCTGCTGGCACTGAACTCTGTTGTCTTAGTCAAATCTACTTACAAAGAGTTTACAGCAATACAATAGTTTATTATTTCACTCAACCAGAAATCAGATGAAAAAGGCAAAGGGGAAGCCTGAAGTAGGTTCATGGTCAGAATTCCTTTCTTTCTTAACATCTTCTTTTTTAAATGCAGGAGTTGAGATCAGTAGTTTTATGTGTAAGGAGGAGAATATTTCTTTTCACCTCTACTTTTGTATGCCATGAAATAATCAGACTTCACACTTCTATAGCGCCTTTCTTCCGGGGATCTGAAAGCACTTTACAAACATTAATTAAAGTCTCACAACACCCATGCGGAGGTAAAGCAGCATTGTTTGTGCATCTAATGCAAAATGCTTAACCTGATTCTTTAAGTACTATACAAGGACTACGGTAAAATAATGGAATATCCAGAGCAAATTAATCTAACCGAATTGCTGGGATATGTATGGATATATGTGCGTGTGCTCATGTGCATGACTGCAGGTATATGTATATTGCTATTTGCCTTAGATTACACTGCCTCTGCCCCATATATTCTGTCCATTGTTGTCTCAGGCGATGCTGTGAGTGCTGCTGCCTCTCTCTGCATGATCTCTCAGTTCCATCTGTAACTTGGTTTCTTCTTGGAAACCTGGGAAATCTCTTACCATCACCGATAAGGCTGGAATTACTTTTAAAAGTTAAAAAGCTTGAAAAGCAAAATGAACCCCAATATTTCCTCAGCCCGCGTCCCACCCTCTCTCGCAATTTAGAAATGTTTCTGGGTCACCAGCTTTAGTTTGGTTTCTTAATCTTCATCGTGTCTCCTTTCTGTAAACCTCGCTTTCTTCATTTGTCTGACGTCATCTCTAAGATCTTCGGCACAGAGAGAGCACTTTTATCTCTGTGAAGTGTCATGCAAAGTTGTGGTGGTACATAAATATTTCATAGTATTAGCGATGGGGATTAGAGTCCTGGAGGAGCATGATTCCTCCCTTGCAGAGGCGGAACATATAATAAGGGCATTTGTGCTGTTTCTGCCATGGCGTGAGTTCCTCTGCTTCCATTTTCCAGCAGTTGTCACTGCTGTGCTCCTGCTGAGGCTGCTGGGATGCATGGCTCCTGGGTGGCAATGGCTTGGTTGGTTAGTGCTGGGCGAGGACTGCTCCTTCAGTTTGGTGATCTGCGTGAGACTGAAAGTAAATCCCCTGTAAATGGGTTTCCCTTTTTTTTTCTTGTTTGCGACATGAAAATGTGGGGAAGCAGTCCAACCTTCTGACACCCGTCCTATGGTTGTAACCATCTATATTGGAAAAGGAAATCCAGTGCACCTTCAAGTAATCTCACAATCACTTTGGGGCAGGAACTTCAAAGTTCTCATTGACAAAAAAGCAGAATAGACGCATGCTGACTTTCCCAAGCCAGTTGTTTTGGGACAGTCCTGGTTGTGTCCGGTGATGCCTGCTCCAGCCCTGCAGAAGGATGTGCCCCGGATGGAGGCAGGGAACACGTGTGGGGTCCTCTCCCTACATCTGTGGGGTTTAACTCACGGCTGCACCCTTGCAGCACTTCTATCATACAAGAGCCCTTCACAAAAAATGTTTTCCTTTAGCTCAAGGTAAGCTTCATCTCTCAAGGGCCCTTCAGGAGTGAAGTACTGGGAGAAATCCACTTTTTATTTTGCATTTCAATAATAACCTTTTTGCCACCGTGCAGAGGAGCAATGTCAACAGCATGCTGCGGGCAGGAGCCCAGCTGCTGCCAGATGGGGACATCCCAGTGGTGCCCCAATGGGACAGCTGTGAGCTAGGTGTGACAGGAGCCGGGGGACTTGGAAGCAGCATGGTGGGACATGGGCTGCTGGCACGTGGCTCATCTGTCTTCTGACCTCCCCCTTCTGAGCAGCACAAACAGCGAGTCAGGCTGGCTCTCCAGCCAGATCCCTTTTCTAAGAGGGAGTTTATCGTCATACCTCACTGAAAGCTGAAGTTTTCTAATGGCTGTAGCAAATAATTTGAAATAATTGAGGCAAATATACACATCCAGTTGCCAAGCACAACATTTTTCTTATTCATTTACAACTTCATAGACTTCAGCATATATTTTCAGTCTTTACTAATTGCACAGCTGATCATTCTTTATGACTTTCTGTCTTCACTTCACTGGCTGCACCCTCTTAGCGTGATCATAGTCTTTATTTTGTTTAACTTATGCTAAAGCAAAATACGAAACTAAGCCACAGGAGGCACATAAAACACGTCATTGTACAGTCCGCTACGTTTTATAAAACCATTTTACAACAGGAGCCATCCACCCGTTCTGTTCAATGGAGTAAATGTGATCAGACCGCGCTTGAAGGGCTGCGCTCATCTTTACACTGATTATTTTCTACCCTCATTGCAAAGCAAAGGCGGCAGCTAACATCTCGTTTATGTACAATTAAATGGGTGAGCCCTGCTGCCTCCAGCAATTGCTGCTCTTCATTACTTACCTTGCTGGCTGAGCGGTGCGGTGCCACGCTCTGGGCAGGGTCTGGCTGCAACGGGACACATCCCCTGGCACGGGGCAGAGGGAGGGGACCCCATTCCCCAGCTAGGGCCGGGTGTCCGAGTCAGAGCTAGCGCTGCCAGCACCGTTCCAATAGTGTCGGGGATGCCAGAGCTGCAGGGGTGAGGTGCCTGTCCAAAGAAGGCAACAAGGAAATACGGGACAACTTTCTGGCTATTTCTGTAGCTCTTCTCTGCTTCCCCAGCACACCTCCATAGCAGAGGCAGCAAATAAACGCAATACACACGCATCAGGAAAAAAAACCCAACCAAACCACTTCAAAAAAAGCCCCCAAGCCCAAAGGCACTGGGCTGCACCCTGCCTGCTGCCGGCAGCCTGGCTGCAAGCACCCGGGCACAGGGCAGGGTGAGCCGTGGGGCTCTGCCCCGACCCCAGCCTGCCGCCAGCCAGGCTCGCTCCGCTCCCTCTCCCTCTCCCTTTCCTTTTATTTCTGGACGTCGTGTTTAACACTTGCACAATCTGGTGAAATTACAAGACCGAGAGGACAGGGGGAGAAGGCAGTCTGTTTAAAAAAAAAAATAAAAAAAGAGGACGTGATTACTTTGGCGAAGCTGTACTTTATATTTTATCTTCCAAAAGAGACAAAGGGAATAAATACTTAAAACCCAGTGGTGACGACAGTGAAGCAATCATGCAGGCGCTGGATACCTTTGTCTCGGGAAGGCATGTAGTCATTTTTACATGTCTGCCACTGCGTGTCAAACCTTTCTTTTCTTCCCCTTTCCATTTTGGATGGCCAAACTGATTATCTAAAATAGAAAATTAGCACACAATGGCTTTACTCTGTGATACCCCTTATGCAACTAATGGGCAAAGCTTGTTAATTGGTTGTAAATGCCAGCAGGTTGCCAAGATAATACTTCAGAAATAAGCGGGTATTCTGATAATTACAGCAATCTTCATCTATAAAAGCTTAAGTAGATGAAGTACTGGCTGGCTTAAAACCAAGATTTATCCCGCTGCACTCGCATTAAAAGAAAAAATAAGATGAAAACAATAATGTAGCAAAACAATTATATAGCAGGAAGCGTTGTAGGTTTTAGAGATTGTGAAAACTCAGAAAGTAAAACAGTGCTGTAATAACCAGTTATGGAAAAATAGGCCATTTACATTTGTGTATAATTAAATAGTAGGCTATGCAATTTCACTTTTTAAAGTAAACTGCCTTTTCCTTTTTTTATAGGGCAACGTAGCCATAATTGCTGCATTAAAGCTTTAATGAAAGAAAAAAGCAGCAGATCAAGATGACATGTAACATCCACATTTGTACCGTGGCGTTCTGCTTGTTTAGTAATGGGAAGCTACTGAGGAGATTAAAATTGCAGAATTCTTCCTAGGTTTTTTTCCCCCTTAAAATTACTATAGGAAGATCATTCAAAGTCTAAAATACATACAATTTATTTTTTTACCTTCAATCCACAAGGATTTAATGGCTTTCCTAACTCTCAAAGTGTTTGAAGAAATACTTTCCCGTGAATGGGGGTATTATTCCAGCTCATCACCATTATCAGAAGTAAGTGGCGCAAACTTAAAGCGTAGAGGGCTCACCTCATGTTTTAGAATATTACTGCAAATGCTGCACATCATTACTTTTTAACTTAGCGGCGCTTTTCAGCTTTCCTGTCAGAATTATCAACAAGTTGACACGTAATATTGTTATTTGGAGTTTTGATATGTCTCTTGTTAACTGTTACACCAGGGCTGGGCTCAGCCATAGCAGAGCTTCAGGATGAGGTTGAAGCCCTTGAGGCGAACGCTGGCTGTAAAGTTGAGACAGGAGCTGAGGCGGACGGCGGATGGGGTTGTTTTCCATGAGCCTTGGCCATGGGCACGCTCTCCCAGCACTGAATTGCATGGAGACGCCTTCTCTGTGTGCTCCTACACCGTCAGCCTCAAGACTTTCTCCAAACCTCACGTTTACCAGAAAGAAGAAGAGCTCATTGGGCAGCTGGGGCGACGTGCTGGTGGGCTCCCCTTTCAATCTGGGCATGGTGTGTCCTCGGGGTGGCTCTTAGTGCAGGGGACCAGTCCCTTACGGTACATAATACATGCTGCCAGGGCAGCTCCCCGGGCTTCTTAATGGATCCGCTCCCTTATCCTCCAGGAGCTAAATAAATGGGAGACTTTCTAGGCCGGCATGTATTTCCATTTATGCTTTAAAAATTCATGAGCATAGGTTTCATCCGATGGTGTAGTTACTATGGTAATTGTTTATTAATCTGGAGGAGCGTGGTAATTACCACAGTTCAGTTTATGTAACTCAGACCCGGAGTTGAAGTGCGGGTATGATTTCTTTACGCATCCATCTTTTAGACACTTTTTTCAACTTTTTTTTTTTTTTTTTTATAACAGAATATGCATTTTCCCCTCTCAGTTCTACTTTTATCCAAGTGCATACGTTTCTGGAAGTGTAGAGAGTGTAAAAAATGAGAGAGAAAAGCTCGCTTGGAGTTGGCAGGCCAGGATAGCCAGGAAAAAAATGTGCAGAGTTAAGCAGCAGGTGCTTGGGGGAAATTTTTTAATTAAAAAAAAAATGAAATTGTTGCTTTATGTTTTCCCTGCAGAACAAACTCCTTCCCAGTAGGGCAGCCAGGGGCAGAAGGCGGGCGGAGGGCAGCAAAGACAGCACAGCCTGGCTCTGTGCCTTGTCCCGCGCAGAGATGATGCGCTGCGGCCTCACCAGGGTGTTGGTGTGCCGAAGGGACATGTCCAGGTGTGTGCTTGTGAAACTTCATCTAAAAACAGAGTTTCCACGTGCAAAAATTGATCACTGTTGGCTGTTTCAGAGAGGCACCACCACTCCCGATGATAGGCAGTGCCTTTGCAATGGATGCTTCAGGGATGCTCACCAGAAACCTACAAAATGTTACCACTGTTTTTCTGAGAAACTTTTTTCAGCATCCAGCAGTTCTTTTCAGAGTGAAAATTTCTGACCACGGTAATGTATTTCCCTGTCTCTACTCTCATTTACACAAGAGTAATTGCTGTCAACTTGCTCCGTAACAAAACCACTGGAAGACCCAGCTCCCCACCTACCCACCACCCCTCTGCGCCCGTCCCAGCCTCACTCTTCAGCCGGCAGTGCCCGGCCCTGGCTCGACAAGATCCACATTATTTATATGGAAAAGGCACAGGATGCCATCTCCCCGCTCACTCTGCCTGCATAAATTGCGCGTGTTTATTATTCATTGTAACACAGCACATTCTCTGTTTCTGTGTCACTTGTCACTAATCACTTATGCATCTGATGTGCAGATCCAGAGCCGGTTCTCAAGCATTCTTGGCTTTGAAACATAAGATATGCATGGGTAAGAGTTTATCCCACCCCCAAAATAACAACTTTGATACATTTTCAAAAGGGAAAGTGCATATGTTACAGTACTCAGGAGCAGCAATAACCAAACTAGCTGAGAAGTGACATGGACTTGGGTTATTTTCTTCTTTTTTTTTCCTTCTTTTTTTTTGGGTTTCTCTTTAGTATTTCATGAAAGTGTGTAAAAATCTTAACATTTGAATGCCACACACTTCATTCTGCCTGCGAGATAAAGGACATTTCTCTAAAAGAAACATACGCTCCTTGTTCCTTGTTTTGATTTCTCATACAGCTTGTCATAATGCATTTACATTTTGTCCATACATTCGGGTTTTTCAGCCGGAGCTGTGCTTTTGAGGAAGGGATGCAAACTCTTCTTCTCCAGGGGCTGCTACTCGTGCGGGATGGGTGCTTTTCTGGCACCATTCTCTCCTGTCCTGTCTTGCTCTCTTCTCAGCCAGCCTCCAACCCTACCAAATCCAAGGCCGGGTGGATGGAGGCACCTGTTCTGCTCCATTTCCTCCTCCCAGCTCTGGCCAGCCCATGGTCTGCCCTGGGGGGTTTCATAAGATGGCCAGCAGCCCTGCAAGTCTTGTCTTGACTTCCTTTTCGCCATCCACACAGCTGGGTGAGCAGTCGCAATGGTGGTTGACATCACCTTACGGGGGCGAACTTGGTGCCCACAGCTTGTGATGGGGCCTCCTATACCACCAAAGGGCTTGAGCTCCTCTATTTGACACGTGTGTTGTGATGTTTGGCATTTGTGACATGGCTGTTCCATGTTGTATGTTGAGCTGTGTATCCCCCTCATCACATATCCATGATATGGGATCGGTGATGCTGGCCTGGCCTCATGGGTGGGCATCACACATACCAGCCAGCACAGCTTGAGCAGCCCATACCTACCACACTATTATTTACAAGAGCAACAGTGAAAAAGAAGTCACAGAACTAGTCAAGCTGTTCAGTGTAAATGTTTTCTTCTCTCTGCAATGCTGCTGAAAGAGAAGACTGTTTCCACTTTTATCCAAGGAGATCACGTTAATTTCTCCTTGTTCTGCTGCTATTTGATGGGAACACTGTTAGCAGAGACCTCCCATTACAAGACCTCCTCGCTGAGGGAAGTGAGCCCTACAACAGCACCAGAGAAGCAGCTTGAAATTAGGATACAAAAAACCTATGCCAAAAATATGTCAGCTTAGAAGGTCATTAAGAATTATCCATTTGTGCATGTTCACATGCCAGCAGTACCTTAAGTGATTACCTTGGAGGGACAGATTTGTCTAATGAACATATGAATTAACAATACAAAATTGTGATTGATAAATCAAATAGGAATTTGTAATTTGGCAATGAATCTAACTGGAGTGGAGTTTCACTGGATGTGGATGCGAGGTGTCGTTGCTCTGTGCTAAGAACAGCTCTCGGTGGTATTTTTCTGCTTTATGACACCCCAGCTTTAGGTGCCTGATCTGAACGCCAGCCTGCCTGTACTTTGGGCAGATACATCTTGTACTAAAGCTCTTGGCTCACAGCGTACAGCAGTTATTTTTTAGAGATCCCCACCCACACCTTTATTGATTTGATTTTTTAAGTTCAGATGAGAAATTAATGTAGACTGGCACAGGAATACAAATGCTACATTTTTAAACTGTGTAATAGTTGGTAGAATTCTGGTTAAGTATTTATAAATTTAGGAACTTGGATAAAAGCAATAAAAGATTAGCTCTGCTTTTCTACGCTGATGTAGCTCAGGAAGAAGTTTTGATTTTTCCCTCTGAAAGTAAGTAGATCCTCTCAGTAGTTTACCAGTAGAATTGGTGACTGTTTCCTTCACAAAGATTTATAAAAGTCTCGAAGAGCAAGAAGTTTAGATTTAAAAAATGTCTTGTACAGGTGACTTTCTTTTTCATTCCAAATCTTTACGCTCTAAGTAGATAAATCAAAGTGATACACACATTGTGTTTTTAAATAAGCTGATTCCTTACGGTATCTCCATCTTTTTGGCTTAAGTCAAGCTGGGCTTGGGGCACTCCTAGCACAGAAGTGAGATCCGACAAAAACTCATTTGAGCTGCCACCACCTAGCTCTTGTCAAACTGCACATTAAAGATCCCGACAATAGGAAAATGTCAAAGGAGTTGTTGCATTTCATTGCTCCATGTGATTAATGCCTCCCCGTGTGTTAATGAACCAAAGTAGAGACTTAAAAACAAAGTCATTTAGGATTTCTCTAACTGGATGTAAAGGGGAAATTTTACTCTGTTGGGTCTGTAAGGCACTTAGTACCACGATTCTTGAAAATGCAGAATTGCTATAGCAAAACCTGCTTTTGGTTGAGGTGGAAATTTCAAAGGATGTTTATGCTGGAAAATGCTGCAGAAATGGGTTGGACAGTCACAAAACGGACAAAATCTGTTATTGCATCTCTGCCCATTGTGAGGCCAGACAGAAAAGTGCTAGCTGGGCACATGCACTGGGAGACAGCTACAACTCCCACAGCTTCTCCTGGCTTTGCCCAAACCCAGCAGGCCGTAGTGTTGTGGTTTGCTAGCATTACAGGATGTCCCCACGGCTGCAGAGCAGGTCAGGGAGTTCCCTGCCACATAAAAGTGCCAGAGAGTGTCACTTTCTGTCTTAATTTGCATGCCATCTTTAAAATAAAATATGCCCAAACATAAAAAAAAACCTGAAGGTAAATGTACTGATGTTTGCAACCAAAACTGGAAAAGAGAGCATTAAGACTCATCAACAGATGTCCTTGTGTCTGTGGACTGTATGGATAGCATAGCAATGCTGCATTGTACAGAGCGCTCTGTGACATGCAGGGCCATGAGGAAACTGAAAGGTAAAAGGAGCCCTGGTATGATACAGCCCAGTCTTGAAGATCTTTGTGGAAGCCACAAAAGAAAACCAGGTAAAAAAGTAAAGGACAGCATTTCACCAGGTAATGCGGAATTTACCTTGTTGACATCTTAGGGACTGATTAAATCCACGAGGAAGTGCTTTGGAGGTGCTGGTAGCAGCTCATCATGCAGTTGTCTCACTAAGCAATGGGTGCAATGGGAGGTAGCAGGACCAAACAGTGGGCAGCCCCTTAGAGCAAGAAGAAACAGCTGTTATTGCTGTGTTGGTGTGCTCTACACACACAGGAAGATGTTGGTTAAACAGATGACATCCATAAGCTACATGTAATTCACAAAACCTACTTTCACGGCCAAGTTTATCAATGGTTTCCCACAGACATACTGCACAAGATACAGTTTTGTCCCTGTAGCTGTCCCCAGACTCTGCAGGAGCTGACCAGAGCAGCAAGGGTGCTGCGAGGGCACTGCAAGGGAATTGCAAGGACAGTGGGGACTTCACATTTGCTGGATTGAGGATCGGCATAGCTCCCTGCAGCTCACTGTCCCGCTCACACCCCCTCAGGCCATGCCCCCATTCCCTCTGATGGTAAAGATCGGGATCGTGCCCACAGCGTGCAGGCAAGAAGCAAGTGTGTGAGTGTGGAGCAGCTGCCCTGGCAGGAGTGGGCGCGGAGAGGCGGGGGGTTGGGCTGCAGCCCCCAGCTCCGCCAGTCCCAGGGAGGCTGCAGAGAAAAGTATGACACAACCCCTTAGATATTTAGGGAGGGGGCATGTTATTTTAATATCCTTTTTTGTGCTTAATAGAAAAGGGGTTTGTGGTTAATTCTTTATTATCTCCGACAGCAGTTCTCGCTTCGGCTCCTCTTTCTTTAACTGCCAAGCTAGCATTTTCCTTTTTTATTGCTCCTTTCTAAGAGGTTTGCTTTGGACTATTGCCAGTTATCATTTCCCATTAGGGCAAATATTGCATCAAACTCATGATTAGGGATTTGAGGGCTTGGGAATATTATTTTTGAACATTTGTCTTTCATTTTCTGAGTGTCTTTCCCCTCCCCTCTTTGCACACACATATACGCACACATGCCTGTGTATCTGTGGATGTACATATGTGTGTATATATTTATAGAGAAGGAGAAGGAAAACTGCAGGTGTCTGAAGGCACATGTATGTTTGTGTGCAGACGTGCCCGTGTGTGGAATGCTGGAATCCCCTTGTTAGGATCAAGATCTCTGAGGATGCTGAAGGTTACCCAAAGAAGAGATCTGTCAGTGTGCTCAGCTCTGTGGCAAGGGAAGGAGGTAATGCGCACTGCCACGAGGGAGAGGACAGCCCGGTGAGGAGCTGCCACAAATACCACCTGCTCAACAGAGTGGACAGCGATGCCTGTGCTTGAGCCCACCATCACTGCGCCACGTGCACTGCCGGGGGCTTCCAGGTGATGGATTTGGACTCAGTTGACTGTTTCATTCCCTTGCTGCCAAACTTCAGGCACCGCTGCCGTGTTCAAAACCCTTTCCAGCTGCTGCCTTCTGCTGCCAGCTCACCATGCCCAAAGCTCAATTTTGGTAAAATCCCCTGGCTGGAGAAACAGCCAGCAGGAAGTTTTGTACTGCGGGCACAAAGTAACATGGGCGATGCTCAGAGCACGTGGCAGGCTGGGGACAGGCATGGCCTGCAGAGGCCACAGGGCGAGGTGAGCTGGGCACCACCAACCCGCGCCAAGAGCCACCAGGTTCCCGAACACACACGCATTTCCAGGCAGCCAATTTGTCTGCCTCCAAAAAAATTATTCTTCAAGGCTTGTTCCCATCTGCCAGAAGAAAACATGTCATTTAAGAAAACAACTAACGCTGACAGACAGGAGTGCGTTCTGGAGATAAAGCCCTCCGCTTTTACCTGATGCAGGCAACGGCACTGAGTGGCGAGATGGCTGTGCCATCCACATGCCTCATTCACAGGCAGCTTTTAATCTTCCTTCTCCCTGGCAGGCTGACAAATATTTTTCCCTTTACTCACTGTTCACCCTTTTATTCTTCCGACAAATACCTCACTTACTGCATTTAAATTTTGCAAAACCGAGTCCAGGCGAAGTGAGTCAGTCATTGTGCAGATGAAAGGCAACGTCACCTCTTTTCTTGCTGGTACGACAGTGGCTGCAAGTTAAAATCACTGCACGATGGTGTCGGCAATTCTTGCCAATGACAAACCTGACTGCGTGTTTCCAGCCTGGCCCTCCTGCTTCTGCCCTCCCTTCCGAAAAACAAAGCCATGGTCCCCACATGGGGAAGACTGGTGTCGAGAGAAGGTGCAGCAAGCTCTCAGCTATTTCAGAAATCTTAAAGTGATTAAGGCAAGCGGATGGTTAATTAGAATATTCTAAAAACACAGCTGCTAAAAAAAAAAAGTTTCAAACAGCCACCAACTTGTTATTATTTTGTCATCATCTCATGACATGCTCGTGACATATGGGAGAAAGAAGGGCTGCAGTCCCCTTCCCCGCAGCCGCGCTGTCCCGCAGCCTTCTGCAGGGCTTTGCTGGTAGCGCCCGGCTGCACCCGCGGTGAGGAGAGCTCAGGCTGCGCGTGAGGCTGCAATGAGCTCAGCCTGGGCTGAATGGCAAATATTAATAATAGCGGTAATAAGAGCAATACATTCACCCAGGCTCACAGTGTTGCAGCAGTGAAGCAGCTTTCTCCAGCTCTGTGCCAGCTCAGATGAAACGTGCGCTTCCCTTCTGGCCCTGGAAGAATATACCTGCTCCTCCACTCATGGGGTTTTCCCAGCACTTCCCCTGGAAGAATAACCCAAATAGCCTTATTATTTCAATATCTCATCTTATCTCTGTACAACACAGGCCAGCTTAACTTTATAGCGCTGCTTTTTATAGAGTAGCATTTATTTCTTGTACCAACTCTCAAGGATGTTTTATCTGTTTTATATCCCATTGAATCCTCTGTGAAACTGCACTAGTTTACAATAATTTTATTACTTTATTAATTAAACGTTTTCCAACAAGCTAGCTATGGCATTTCTTATCATCAAGGGTTCCATTAGTTTTTAATGGTGTGAGACAAAATTACCATTTACCCACATGCAATTTAAGAAGCATCATTAACACAGAGAAAGCACCAGGTGGGATTTCTAATAGTTACTGTTTCTCATTTTTGTTTTTATTTAAAAGGAATAACTGGTTTTGAGGTTTTTGCTGCAAGGTTGCCAAATCTCCACTTTGTTTTTATGTTTGAGATAATTTAAAATAATGTTCCCCTGTCTCCTAAGGCTCCGCTCAGCGATATCTCACTTATCAGCACATCGCTCTGCGCAGTGTCTCGGCACAGCCGGGTGAGTGTGTTGTCTGCACAGCAATCACCCAGAACAAAGACTTGTCTGCACGGTCTGTAGGCAGGCGGACGCGTGTGTGCTTGTGCACACTTGTGCACACTCACACTCGTGCACAGCGTGCGCCTGGCGAACGGGTCTGCGGAGTCGGGTGAGTCCCAGGCCACAGCCTGATGCCACCTTGTGTGGCCGGGCCCTGGAGGGGGCGGTCATGGCTTTGGAGGGCCTGTCCCCAGCACGGGGGAAGGTTCTGGTAGCGGTCACCGCACTGCATAGGGGCAACCTGCAGAGTTCAGGGTTTGGGGAAACTTTGTGGCGGGCCCTCTGTGCAGATATCGTCTTTCCGTGCAGGAGACAATGAAAAAAACATGGTAGTGGTAAATATTTACCTTAAACAAAATGGGAATAATTAAAAGGCAACTTAATTACTATATTCTATTCAATTATGCTGAGCGTTGACTAATTGCTGACTCAGTCCATTTGCATGTTAACAAATGCCTGCGTTTGAGGTCCTGCTCGGATAATTCTCTGGGTTCAATAACACAGAGCTGCCAGGATTGTTCCTCTTGTTAACTCACTGCCTTTGCTTAGCTCCGCCGTTCCCAATGCCACGATGTTGGCCACCTCGCCCTCCGTTCTCTGAGGCCCTGCCACACGTCGCAGTTACTCTCTGGGACACAAGGCCCCGTCCCCGTCTGTCCCACATGGGCGTCGGGGCACCGCGGTGGGCCATGCCGTGCTGCGCAGGGCCCAGATGGTGCATGATCCCACGGAGTGCGCAGGAGGGATATTCAGAGGGATGTGTTTGACAAGGTGTTTCCTTATTTAAAGGGGAGGGGAGGAGGAGGCAGATGGCATGGCTGCTTCTAATGACATTCCCTGGCTGGGTTTGCGAGCGGCAGACAGGAGAAGGGCAGGAGCACCTGACGCCGGTCTGCTGGGCTGCCATGGGGATGGGGACGCTGGCAGAGCCGCCCCGCTGCCGGCCCTCGGCCCTTCCACCCGACTGTTTGATTTCCTGCGCAGGAATCATAGCGTCACAGAGCCGTTGAAGTTGGAAGGGACTCCTAAATGTCATTAGTCCAACTCCCCTGCAATGAACAGGGACACCTACAGTAGGTCAGGGTGCTCAGAGCCCTGTCCAGCCTGACCTTGAATGCCTCCAAGAACGGGGCATCCATCACCTCTCTGGGTAACCTGTTACAATGCCTCACCACCTGATAGCATTATATATATACTCATATATATCTTTAGCATTATAAAAATTAAATGGATGGCATTATTTTACAGAACTCCTTGCCCCCCCAGCTGGTGCGTGCCGATGTGTGGGGGCACAAGCCAGGTGCTCCCCTAGGAGGATTTTCAGTGTGCTACAATCCACAGCACTGTGATGTTTTTCCATTCAGGAGTGTCTATTAGAACAGAAACAAATTTCACATTTTCTAAATGGGCAGATAATTGTTCCATGACGAAGAGCGCAAACACGGTCGCAGCAATGGCCTCTGTCTCAAACGCGTGCTAAACTGAACTTCTGGCCATATAAATTTCTAATTAATTTGCCTGTGCAAGCCATGGAAGAAAAACTCTGATTGCACAGCAGAGCAAGAGGGGCACAGGCACCCACCCCAGCGTTGTGCTCGCACGGAGAGCGGCACAATGGGCACTGCTGGGGCTGCAGGGACGGCACTGTCAGCGAGGTGGCAGTGGCCGTGCCGGGCTGTGGCTGCCCGTTATGCTAATGGCTCAATCATTATTTATTCCTCTGGAATTCATTATGGTGGTGTTATTTGGGATTGGCTCATTGAGCGTCATCGGCGCGTCCGTAGGATTTTTAGCACAACCTCATTAATAATGAGCAATTCTGCCTTAAAGCACTGCGGTGTCCCGGATTTTAAGGCAGCTTTAGGGCTGGCCAGGCTGCAGCAAAGCACCCCAAGAGCAGGGGGTTTGCACAGCGACCGCTCCACATTTGGGTTAATTCTGATTACTTTTCTTTCACGACAGCAGCTCTGAGCCGACTCCTCTACCAAAAGCAAAGATCGGCTCTACCTCTGCCTATAGCAAGTAAATCCTTCAACAATATTTTTGGAGAACCCTCAGTTTTTGCTGATTAATGTTATCATTGGGTACTGTAAAATTGTTCATGAGAAGAAAACCCTGACTGGCAGAAGCCTTATTCTATTTAAAATTAACTATTTTGTTTGAATATCACACGTCTTCAAAATCACAATTCTTAACCTGGAGTTCTCAGAATGGTTAAAAAGTAATTATATTTTGAAAGCACTGAAGAAATTTGTTTCCTTTCCCTCACTTTCTTTCCTTCCCAGTATAAGAAATGTGGCAATACCCGGAGGAATACAGTGACGTCGGCTCTGAACATCACACTGCCCACACCAGGGGTCAGCAGGTGCAGCCCCGCAGCACAGCAGGGGCTTCCCCACTCTGTGCTCAGCAAATTCTTTGCTGCAAAGGTCGCAGTCAAGCAGTAGGGATGTCGAATCGCAGCAGCCCCTGATGGGGCCCACGAGGGATGTGCTCCTAAGGGCAGGGCCTCCTGTCACGGCTGCACTGCTCCCAGGCCCGGCTGCTGGCATCAGCCCCTCGTGGAGATGGGCACTTCAGCAGAAGTTGAAACTGCAAGGCTACAAAAGCCTTTGTGTGGGCTGGAGAGCACATGTGAGTAAGTTAGGCGGTGGCTGCCTACTTTTGGCCGCACAGTGAGTCTTTTCAGCTCTAGTCCACATTGGACATCCCTGCAAGGATGCGGAAGACAGTGGTGGTGAAAAGGATGGGTCCTGGAGCCCATCACCCTGATTTCCCGAGCCAGAAGGAATTAAAGTCACCAGAGCCGATGCCCAGAGGGCATTATTACAGAGTAACATGAAATAAATCATTGATGGTGGCACTTGGGACTGGGCTCTGCCGCAGAGCCTTGGGTCAGCTGGCATCCTTCTTTGGCTCACGTTCTCCTGTCCTCTGTCAAACAAGGGTGACAGCACTCACCTCGCATGGATATCACAAAGGCAAATGCATGCTCCTGTGCTCCCTGGCCCGTGTCCTCAAACCCCGTAGTGGAAAGCCCTGATCACGTCCTGTGGGGTGCCACACTTATCCTGAGGACATGGCTGATGTCAGCTGCTCCTGGGGGTTTCTCCAGTGCGGCCACGGCCCTCCTGATTAAACATTTCTAAGTAAATATCAACAAACTACTCTGGCTGGTGTATAAAGCCACACAACACAATTAGGCTTGGGAGGAGACACATGAAAAGATGGCCTCCCTTGTGTGCCAATATACTTATATCCACACACGTACAGGTGTGTGGGTCCCCGTACTGCAGAGCTGCACAAAGTTGGCACGTGTGGGGAGCATCCACCTCTGTTCCTCCGTGCCATCACTGCAGCGAAACCCACATCAGACAGGGAACTGGAGACTGCGCTTCTTCCCATCAAAGCCAGCTTAATTTTAGAGCAAGCACTGCCACAGGAAGCGCTGCCAGAGACTGCCTTGCACAACTCCGGGCAGAATCTCTCGTAAAACAATTATATTTTTTTCTGGATGTAGTGAAAGCCTTGAAAAAAGTTTACTTGATGTCTAACCAAGCAATGCTGCATCTTCAAATTTGAAGGAGAGCTCAGAAAGTTAGTTTTTTATTATTCTTCATTTAAGTATTATTTTTTAATTGCAGCGTATTAAACATAAAATCTGGTACAATCTTTAAAAATAAATAGGACCTAACTATAAATGGGCCCTGTTGTGTTTTTATCTTTGACAAGCAAGTAATTGCTTCTCAAATTTATCAGTTTGTTTATGCAAAAACCATTTACCAAGCCTAGCTCAAAAGCATCAATTTCATCATTATCATCTTATTAATTTAGCCAAGCTATAACACAGCTGATTATTCCTGAGTAATATCCTCTGCAGCACATCATGTGTGGCAAAACCATCTGTACAGTACCTATTTAATAAATAAACCCTCGGCTAAATGTCTCTGTTTATTGAGAACTAATGTTTATAGAAAATATAATGGAACTCAATAAATAACTCAGCTTCATCAACCTGCATATGAATCAGTGCGAAGAACGCTGACATCATCACCTTTCAAGTACCAGAGAAAGCAAAATTACCCAAAAGAGCTATAGAGTCAATATTAAGGCATTAAAACTGCAATGAAGGCATATTAATGCTTAAAACTTCATTGTTGGCAGTAGAATTGCCACAACGGACATATTTTATAACTCTAAGAATACTTAGGCTTTATGACTGCTTCTTTGTTGAGTGCCTTGCACTTAATGTAGTTTTCCACTTTAAATAAAAAAAAAAAACAACAACTCAAGATCTTAAAAAAAAAAGAAAAGAAAAAAAAAAAAAAAAGAAACAGAAAATTGCTGATTCCAGGCATTCATTTTTAAAATAATGCAAACTGCTGATTCCAATTGTTCGGATGGAGAGAGACACAAACTTATTTAACTCCATGCTTCCTGAGCCGCGCTGTGGGCGCTGGGCTCCGTGGGCGAGGTGGGGATCGCACTGCAGTGCGGTGCAGGGATCACGCACTGTCAATGTCAGGTCCTGTGTTAGGGGGGGAATGAATGGTGTCCCTGTGTACACTGCAATACCTATGGACCACTGGCGGTTTATTTATTCGTTGCTTTGCAACCGTTCCGCAACAAATTGGGCATGGAAACCAAACCCCTCTGCACCCATCAGGGAGGGATAACAGAGAGATTTCCTGCGGCCCCTTTGTGGGCCCCACGTGGCACAGTGCTGTGCGTTGGCACCTCGCTGCCCACGCTGCTGAGCCCAACGCCCTGCCACCAGCCCCACCGCCTTCTGGGGACACCGCACCCCATGTGCCCGTCCCCACCGGCAAGGAGACGTGAGCTGGGGCCGTCCTGCAGCCCCGGCAAGTCCCAGCGTCGCCAGCGCTCCGCGAGCGCCTCGAGTCCTTCCCATTCCCGCAAACTTCTGCTGCACATATGCAGCGCTTGTTTTCCTTCCTGAATAAAACAGCAGATCTGCAGCGCGTCTCCGCCTAATGAAACTGAACATATTTAGAACATATGTGAGCCCGCTCCTCGCGAAAAGAACCATTTGTGGTTAACGAAGAAAGTATTCATGGTTTCGCTGCTAATTGCAGGGCGGTCTGAGTTTTCCTTATGAGAAAATAAGAAGGTAGTGCTGCTATTGTAGGTGCACAATGGAAGTAGAGCTTTGTAAAAAAAAAAAAATTGTTTTTGCTGAGTTTTGATGCCCTTTGATCAGCAGCTCAACCTGTGGGGTTCGCTCCAGCCAAGGAGAAAGATGCCACTGGTAGCTCTATGAGGCTGTACACCAGCTCAAAACCATATGCTTCTTTTAATGACTACTCCTACTGCAACATGAAAGGATGTGGTATTTTTCTCACTTGGAGCCGATGAGAGGTTTGCCATTTGTTGCAATCCGGGAGGATCTGCCCGCTGCCAGAAGGGGCTGAGCTCTTGCTGGAGTTCTGCGACGTCCCTGTGGCCAGCAGAGCTCTCCTCCTCACCTCTTTCCCTTCCTGGCCTGAGGGATGTGATTTCTTCGTCTTAAAGGTATGCTGGGAGCTCAGCCCGTGAGAAACCTCCTGAAGGCAGGGGTAGGTGATTTACAGAAAAGGAGGCAGTATTTTTAACCAGTGTGCTTCAACTTTCTGCTCTGTGGCAGGCATCAATTCTCTGCTAATTTTGGAGTATCCCATCAACGCAAAATTTTCCGGCCATCGTGATGTTTTGTTTTAATTAATCAAACTGCTTTATTACACCCAATGCTCACAATTACCCCCAAACCTTGTCTTCGCTTCTACAGATAAATAGCAGGTTTTTTTTCTTCAAAAAGAGAATTAAAACAGTGATTAAGATCTCCTTCAGAAATACAAACTGTTAAATCTACACGCCATGGAATGGGAAAAAAAACCTTTTGTCGCTATCTTTAACCATTGCAAAAATCCATTATAACGTATGGTTTGAGAACATATTAGCAAGTGAACAAACTGTTACCAAATGAACACAGAGCTGGAAAGTCACAAATGAACCCTAAATTAGAAGTGCACAAAGCACTGAGCTGGCTGAATAGAGAGGAGTGAACATCTTAGCTGAAAAAATCACGATCAAAATATGAGATAAATGCTGCAGGGCAGAATATACAATTTGAAAGGCTTATTCATATGCTATACAGGGATGCGAACTGATGTTACACAGTTGGTGCTAACGTATCTGTGCGAGTGGGAGGATGGCAATTTGATTCAGAGAAGGGCTTTGGGTTTCGAACGAGCCTGTGTGCACATGGGCAGCTGTACGTGCCAGGGAGATGGCTTTGAGCTGACTGAATGAGTGCTCTGGAGACACAAGATGAAAATGGTGGCCCATGTGAAGGCCAAGCCCTCTGAACTTCCCATGCGTGCCTCCCTCCTCAAAGCATCACCAGCCCCTAAACTTGGAATGCTGGGTGCGCCCAGGACCTTGCAAGCACATCCAAGGACCACAACATCTATTTTACTGCATGGCAAAATATTTTTTCAATGCTTTGCAGTCTCCTTAACTGCCCTTTGTGAGGTTACCTGAGGACCATAACACTCAGCTGGAGATCCTACAGGTGAGATAACTGTAACTGAGCAGGCAGCAATCCCCCCAGGCTGAACAGCTCTGGACATCAGCGTCCCAGAAGCAAAGTGCCCTCCGGCCAGAGCAGAGAGTACGGCCACGCTGCCATCCCACTGTGTGTGCCAAAATAGCCTCAGCGAGGCTATTAAGAAACAAAATTACATCCTTCACATCCGGTGGCTTCCAGAGTGCTGGCTTTGTTTACAGGATGGGCAAGTGCCATAGTCTCTGCCAAACAAGAATAGAAACCCCTCTGTTCCTGCGTGGCCCTACAGCTGATGACAGGGAAGGTCACAGGCTGGGTCTGCGCCTATGGGACAGCAAGATGGCATCCCAGCCTTGGAGGACACATGGGCTCAGCTGGCAGCACCTTCAGATGCCACTGCCCTGCTGGCATGCAGGGATGCAGCATGCTTGCAGGTTGCAGACAGGGCCGCTGGGCTCCGGCTGCCACACGTGCAGGACTAGGCAAGAGGTGCTCTCGGGAAGGGCGTGAGGTCAGGAAGCTGGTGCCCAGGTTATTTTGGGTTGATTATTGCAGGTTGTGCCTTATTTGAGGATGTAACGTGGTCCGATGGTGAGAGCAGCCAAGGGTGAGAGAGGGCAGCAAGGTTGCCCCGAGGCTGGTGGTGCAGAGCCTTCTGCAATTTCCTCAGGAAGTCACACGAGGCTCCATCACCTCAACATCAATGCGAGTGGTACTGCTCAGGGCCAGCGTGTTTGCTTTGCTGGCCCTTCAGTGCCAGGCAGGGCAGATGCTCTGTGACACAAGGTTGTGACCCTACCAGGACTACCACACCCTACTCGGTCCTGCCCAACATTAAACCTTAGGGCCCCTTATGCCAAGGTAAATAGTTAAATGAAGAAGTGGTCTGGACTCACGAGCAGCTCCTGAGAAACTTGGCCAGCAGCTGCCCCTGCAGCAGTGCATCTGTGGCACACGTAACACTGTGGTCTCTACTCCCTGTCCTTGCCGCCCTGCTGCTCCCGTGCCGACTTCCATCGTCTCCCATTTCACTAATAATTTCCCACAGGGCGTTGTACAGAATGGAATGAATTCCAGTTCTTTGCAGAAACCATTTGCTAAATAAGGAAATTAGATTAGCCTGACACCAACCGCCTTTGGTAAACCTACGCTACACTTTATTGCATTTACCCTTCAATATTATTTCTGGAAAAATGTGTTCCCTATTATCTGTCCTGGGTACCGGCAGGCCCTACTGGCAGGTTGGTGATTACCCACAGCCCCTGCCACCATGGCACTGACGTGGACTCCACATCACTGTGCTGCACATCAGCCTCACGATCCCCAGGGGAGGCGGAAGGAATCAAATGGGGCCACTCCAAAATTACCTTTAATCCTCGGCATAGCACGCCCTCACTTCTTTCCCCCTTTGTTTTCTTTTTCTTCATTCTGATACAGAGTTGCCTGTGGTTTGTTTTCATTTCCTTTGCAAGGCCTGCAGGAGAAGCTGCTCTTGCTCTTTGCATGATGCTCTGTCAAAGACAATAGCCCTTGAATGTGGAGTGAGCCAAGGAGCTTCACTGCGGTAATAATTCACACACCTTCCTCCACAAATAAGAAAATAATGTCATTGCCAGGTTAACTGTTACTTCAGAAACACAAAATCCCTTTCTCTGGAGGCAGCTGCTGTCTGCTTGATCAAGGAGCATGGGTCTTTGTGGCAAACCAAATGACAGCAGCAGAGGCCGGCCCTTTTCCCATGGCCCAGGTGGGACAGCACACAGATGGAAATGTGTGCCATTAGCTCCCTTCTCCTGGCAGGGACTGGGGCTGCAGAGGGGCTGCGCGGCGGGGGACACCAGCAGCATTTCCATCCCTCCTGTCTCGCCTGTCCCCAGGCAGAGGACCAATGCTCAGGGACATCCCAGCCCTGGCACACGGCTGGCCCAGCACAGCGCGAGGAGCAGCCGGCTGGGGGTCCTTGAATCCAAGCACTGCTGGACTGAAGCGAGGACCGAGTGGCTCGACCCACAATTAGCCATTTGCATTCTACCCCCCTGACAAAAATGCATGTTTACACGTAAAACAATAGGCTTGCTTACTTGCCAAAAGCAGAAATCGTTTCTATCGAACTGCACTTGACAGGAATGTAAATAAATAAAGATACACTGAAACAGAAATGCCGAAGGAAGGTTAATTTCTGAAATCTGTAAATCAGATGTCAGATTACATTTGTGAAGTAGCGAAGAACATAAACAAGTAGATGAGCAGACTGTGATTAATGAAAGTCAATTAACTGCACGAGAGGGGCTCTAGTGGTCCCAAAGACCAAAAGGGGCCCCGGGGTGGGGGATGCTGCAGGGACCTCCCGGCGTGGTGCGACCCTGCTGGGAGGTGGCACAGAGCTGTGCCCTCTGCCATCGGGCTGCCCCCTGTCCCGCAGCTATAAATACACTTATCTGTGTTAATACGCTGAATCAAACACCTACCTCTGGGAGGAAAGGGAAACGGCACGCTTTATTTTTTTCCCCTCAGCAAGCAAGCAATTTGTCGCATGCTGTAATTTGTCTGCACGCTGTCCTTTTTTTTGGGACACATGTAATTTTGCTTTGATGAATGACACACATTAGTGATAGCCCTCCACGCTGGTTGGATATGGAGGAATCGGCAGCCTGTGGGATGCTTACAAAGAAACTCAGCCAGCAGCCACAGGAATGGTGGCCTCTCCAAAGAAAATAGCGGGGAGAAGCGGGTTGCAGCAGTACCTTCTTTGTCACAGGTTAATAAGGATGCTCTGCAGACGGGCAAACCGACGGGGAGCAGAATCTGGGCATGCCATGGTTTCAGCATGGTTCTACGCAAAAGAGAGGACATATTGGGGATGGAGTGCACCAGCTATGAAGACTTCACACCCTGTGCAGGGGTGCACCCCCATGATACCCAGAGTGCCTGTGGATGCACTTCCTGCCCTTCTCTTTATGAGAGCCCCATGAGGGCTGCCATATGGGCACGAGAAAATACATGCCACCTCTAATAAGGGGCCAGTGGACGAGAGGCAGGGAGAGAAGTGGCTGCCTGCCGTGCTGCCTGCCAGTGAATTCTCGACTCCCATCCAAGCCCCGGAGGAGCGACTGGCAGTGAGGAAAGCCCTTATGGTACACAACAATATTTAGAAAACATTTTTTGAAACCCTAGGGAGCGAAAACTAAACATTATTTCCCGTTAATAAGCCAGGCTAAGTGATCAGTCCCAGACAGTGGGATGCTGTGCAGGGCAGAAGCACAAAGATGAACAAGAGAGACCGGGCTTCCCCTTGTGTGCTGGAATTTTGTCCCGCTCCCCTCCACCTCCCAAGAGGCTCTCACTCTTCTGGATTGCACCTAACTTCTGGCAAGCACCATGGGCATGAGGCCAAGGTAAGGGGATGTGACACAGCCACTCAGGGACCAGCTGTAGTGACACTGGGGACACCAACAGGAGACAGTGCCAAGGCTGGTGGAAATGGGAAACCTGGGCAGCATATAAACAAAAACCCATTCAGCTGGAGGGAAAAGGCGAGCTGAAAACAGCTGGGGAAAACCAGTCCAAAACACATATGGTTTTTATCTGCCCCAGTGCTTGGGAAGAAGTTTGTGTCCTTAAGAGCGGGTGTCCGTGTAGTGCTGCCATAAGAAGGAGGACCGGCCACCTGTGAGGGAGGTGCACTGGGGACATGCCTTGCCATAAGCAGGGAGGGTAGGAAGTGGGATGGAGCAGCCCAGAAAGCTGATGGTGGCAGCAGGGGCTGCTTCAGCATTCTTGGGGAGTGCAGTGGCAGCTCTGGGGCCGGAGGTGTCATTGCAGCTTCAGGTCAGATAAGAAATCCTTTATTAGCTGTGTCCTGGCAGTATCCATGGCCCAGACAGGGAAAGGGGCTGCTTGTGCAGGACCAGGGTGAAGGCATAGCAAAAGCAGAGGGCTGACGACCCATGGTGTTTACAATCCAAACAACAACACAGAAAACCACTAGCGTTCAACAAATCTGGTTGATATCATGCCTTCCCCCTCAGGCAAGAAGAAAAACAGCACTTCAAGACAGGACCCCTCTATACAGCCAAACATAACACCATTTCTTGTGCAAAATTTTGCAAGGAAAGATTAAAACATCCTGTTGTTTCCCGAGCCTGCTGCAAGCCCCATCCCCGACAGAGCCTGCTGTGCCCCTTGTGTCGGACACAGCTCAGCCCATGGCTTTGTCCTCATCTCTCCTTCGGGTTTGAGTACCTGACCATGGCACCCGTGCAGTGGGAGAAGTCAGTGATTAAAATAGTGTGCACAAGAGGACATATGCTTGAATTCAGGGGATTTACCTTTTTTCCAGTCTTTGTGCACGAGATCTGGGGTATGAAATGAGCTGAGAGGAACAGCTTTGATTGGCTGAAATTGGTTTTTGCCTGCACTAGGGACTAGGGAAGGTGCTTCGCACTCTGACCTCCCTCAGCACCAGGCAAAGTCCTTCTCCTTAACAGGGACGAGATTTCAGCATTTGGCACGCGCCCACCTCCCCCCGAGCACGGAGCTAGCAGCCCCACAGGGCTTTGTGTGCAGCTCCTGGGAACGGCAAAGAGTGCCTCGAGTCAATGGAAATATGAGTGTCACAGGAGCGCTGCAGGAGAAAGCCGTGGAAGCCCCGCATTGTTCCTGAGTCCCTAAAACACCTCCCTGCATAACACAATCGTATTTAAGAATGAGAAATAGAGGGCAAAGATTATCGTGAAGTGTGGAATTAACAGACTCTCCCCCCTCCGCCTGGGGAAAACTTTCAAGGCTTCCAAGAACAAAGCCGAGGACTGAGCCACCTGCGGCCTGCTGCCACCACCGCAGTGCTGGAGACCTTGAAGCGAGCATGTGGGAGCTCAGCAGTGCCCACAGGGGAATGGGACGCAGGGCTCGCACCAAGCACCCAGCTGCTGCTTTGGAAGCCATTGAGGAACGTGCTTCCCTTGCCTCAGGGGCTGGGCCGAGGGCTTCTTGGGATGAGCTGGTGTGAGCAGCGACAGCTGATGCCAGCCTAAAGTGTAGAGCACAGAGTTCATGGGGTCTGCCGCCAAATGCTGCTGGCGGACCTGTACAATGCAAGCCTGTGGCAAGAGAGCTGGGAGACTTGCAATGAATCCTCAGGGCCTCCAGAAAGGGGAGCAACAAGGAGGTGCCAGTGGGGCAGCCTCAGAACAAGAAGTTTGCCTCAGGAGAAAGGAGAGGGCTTCAGGAAAGGTCTGGTGGCCTTTCTAACTCTCCTGCTCTGCTACATAACTCACTTCACATCAAACTCCCTCAAAGCCCTATCCCTGAGCAAGGTGGAGATTGTTTCCAGCATGCGTGTGCTGCTCATTTGCCCCTGAATTCATGTCTACTGTCTCAGAAGGGACCACAGGCATCCCTGAGTGTGACCAGTGTCTGGGGGCTGTCCTGTGGCCCATCCTCACGTCATGGCATCTCCACACCAGTTTTCTACACACAGTGTGCCTGAGTCACATGCTCCTGGTGAGGACAGGGACACAAATGCAAATATAGAGCCTGGAACCACAAGGTTTGGGCCACCAGCATTATGGCAATAGCTTCCCATTGTCCCTAGGATCCCCCTCTGCCAAATAAAAATACTTCTCCCAGTTTCTACCACTGAACCCCCTGCATGGGGAAGCTCCATCTAGGGCAAAAGAGCTGAAAAGTCCAAGCGCTGCAGCAGATACAGCAGAGTGGCCAGGAGGTTGGCAGCTATGTGAAAGCTTTTGGTTTTCTGGAAGCAGCAGATGTGAGAGGAAAACCGTGGCCATTAGCTGTAGGCCGGTGATTTTTAGGGTGAACAGAACCACGGAAGGATTTAAGGCACTGAAGCCAGTAGGAAGAGTTCCTGCAATCCCAGCAGTGTACGGACTGGGCACACATGGATTTGGCTGAAAAAAAATATTTAATGTAATAGTGCTGTATGGTGGGGTAGCTCCCAGTGAGCACATGATAGCGGTGGACCTTGAGGTTTCCTGGGACAATGGCATTTCAGCTTAGAAATGGGGTACAAAGATCACTATGGAGAGTGGGTTTGACAGACACCATTTCACTAAATTAATTAGAAAAACGAAGGAACGAGGGAGAATGACAGCTGACTCTTAAGATAATAGGAAAACTGTCTCTTTAAATGTGCCTGTGTTTTTCAATACAGACCAGGCAGGGCTATAATCAGAGCACCAGAGGGTCGGATTTAGGTTCAGTACAGTATAATTCCATTGCATGGCCCATCCAAGAATACTTTGGCAAGCTCAAATATATTGGAAATTGCCTTGGCCAGTGGCTTGCAAAATGGCTGTGGAAAGTCAAGATAATTAGAGCATTGTGAAGAGGAGAGACAGTAAAATGAAGGGTAGCAGACAAAAAAAGACAAGCAAATAAAAAACAGGATTACAGACACGAACAAAGTTTGAGAACAGAATAATTTAAGGGAGAAAGGCATATACAGCAGATCAGAATTGTGTGATTTACGCAGGAGGAAAAGGGTAAGCATAAAGTTAAAAAAAAAAGCAACCTCCTGTCACGTTTACATTAATAAATGACTTTAACGGCACCACAAAATATCTGGCTGGCAGTGGCAGTAAGTTTTTCAAGGGTTTAAAGTTGAAAATCAAATAGAGAAAGCATAAGAGAAAAAAACAGCTGTGTTGGAAATCAGCATTTGAGCTGCTCCTCAGCACCTTTGGCCTCCCAGGGAGCAGCCTGGCGCAGTCCCCTCAGCTCTGCCACCTGCACATTTCCTTTTCCACGCTTGCTTGGGGTCACTTGGGTCTTTATGGCATGGGATCATGTGATCCTTGGCTATTGAAAACCAACACCTGTAGGCCACAGTGGAGCATGTGGTAAGCCTTGGGTCTCACGGGTTGTTCTTGCTCACTGGCCAGAGCAGAGACAACAAAGGGGACCTGGACATGCATTTCCTCAAGTCAGCCTTTGCAGCAACTCGTATGGGTGTCCCTCACACTTGCCTGTATTAACCACTGTAGTGAAGTAAGGGGACTTCTACAGACAAGTCAGGGCCAACAAAAACATTCATAAACACACATTTCTGAAGACAGAGATCACAACCCTGCAAACGGGGAAGGAAGAGGAGCCGTGTGAGCATGTCCAAGTGATGGGTTCACCACACTTAGTGTCACAATAACACTTTGTGGCACTTTAGGTGAGGGCAGCCTGTGCTCAACCACAACATGCAGCTAGCACAGGCTGTGACGAACAACACCTAATGAAGCAGGTATCATGGCAACTTAACAAAGATTTGGACACAGACAAGTAGCTCACAGACTGTGGTTCTGCCCTGGGACACAAACTGCTAAAATCACTGAGCCAGCCATGGTGCAGGCATAGGGAGAGCCAGGGCTGGGTCAGGTTGAGGTCTTGCAGTGCAGTGTTTGAATGAGCGACACAGGAAAAATATCACCTTGAAGAGGCCTGGACGTGCAGCTGCTGACGCAAAGAGCATCCGCCCTGCTTTCTTTTCATCCTCGTGGATGCGCTTCATTATTAACTTTTCATGCGACAACTGTTTGTGCATTAAAAGTGCTTCACCAAACATAAATATTGGAAGCGAAGACTCACAACAGCCCCTGCTAGTGGGTCCAGCCTTTCAAGTGTTGGTGACTGGGAAACTGGAACACGAGGCAGAGGGGTCTGCTCTGACCGTCCGGTCCCCGACTGCCACCCCTCAATTAAATCACTGCTTTTAGTTCTTCTTTTTTATCACTATTATATAAAACTAGGACAGAGTAAATGAAAATTTATAATTTATAAACAATCTGGGGAAAAAAAAAATCACTGAATTATTTATGACACTTTTGAAATATGTGTTTGTTACTTGTACAAAAATTAGTTGTTAGGTCTTAATCACAGCGGTGCCACAAATATGCTGGAAATTAGGACTCACAAACCTGCTTGCTTGGAAAGAAAAAGCTCCGTAACTCTACCTACAATTGGAAAACCAAAACCAAACTCATTCTGAATGGTCTAGTTAAACAAGTGCCAATTATTGAATAATTCTCTGACCTAAACAGAAAGTTATTGTATATGGAAAGATTTTTTTTTTTCCCAGAGAGTGCTTTATACCAGATGCCCTTTTAAATTGTTTTGAATTCTCTGTAGGCAGTAGATAACTAAACCTACAGAATGTAGTAATGGCAAAAAGGAAGCAATCAAGTTGGCCACTTCTAGTTAAGAGTCATGGAAAAGGCATCTGTTCTATATGAATTGCAGACTATAAGGACTTTGACAGTTCATAGACCAGACTTAATTTATTAAACTAAGTTCCTAATATAAACAGTAATTCGTTTCAGGCACTGACACTGAAGGTCTGGATTATGTGAATAAAATATAGAGACCTCCACTGGCCTCCTGGAGGAAAGGTAGCGGAGCTACACAGAGAGAAAAGCTTCAAGTGCCCCAGCCATGGGCACCATGATGGGTCCACATCATGGCAGCACAGGCATCAGCAGAGGCACTCGTGTGACCATAGGCTCCGGGCACGAAGCACCCCTGGGGCCACTGAGTCCCTTGGCAAAACAACAGTTGGATGTCTCTGGGGACATTTGTTCACTAACAAGGCAAAGACCAATGGGGTGAATATTGGAAAAAGAATGAGATTTGCCATTGGTGTAGCACTTAGGGCTCTTAAACGTGCACCTTCTCAAGAGTGACCTGTGCCTACTTGCAGCATGTTTTACAGGAGACTATTGCTTTGTGTGCCCAGTCCAGCCCCATCCAGGTCTTGGGGAAGCGTTGCTCAGGGGGCTCAAGGCTGTTGTTGGCAAATGTTTATCTTCAGGCACTCAAGTCATTCAGGTGAATGCAATATGACTATTTCACTGCTTAAAATTAGGCAGGTACCTAAACAATTTCCTGGATCAGATTTACATTCAGCTCAAGTTTCAAGCACTGGTTTTGCTGTAGCTTTGACCAAAAGTTTGGTCGTAACTCAGAAATCACACACAAGTATTTCCTTATGTCATCAACCCTGAGCAAGGGCTGAGCATGAAAAGCTTCTGCGAGTGTTTTACACCCCCCCAAAATAAATAAATAAAGGTTAGGGAAATGAGTGAGCAAGAGAAAGCATTTTGCTGTCTCCGCAGCTGCAAGGTCTCGGTGGTGGCCAGGCGGCTTGCTGCTGCTGACAGGGAGCACAGGAGCTGGGGCCGGGCATCGCTACGCTCCCATGGGCAGCCCTCGCTCAGCACAGCCCTGCCGCCTCACCAAGCCCTGCTAATTGCTTGCTTCTGTGTTTCATTTGGCAGAGAACGACCGAGAACTAGAGGCAACACAGGGTCTATAAAATCATTAATTGAATTACTATTGCGGAATAAGTAGTGCATCAATTTGAATTCCCCATCATCCCCCTCCCTTTCTCCCCCATTTTTTAGAGACCAATCCTACTGTTGATATGTGCATAGCTGCGGAAGGAGGCTCAATAAATAGATACGCTATTCTAGCTAAACACATTTATTTTTCCAGCTGTTCTTCTACTGAATTAGTGAATTGTAATGTTGACTTCAGACTATCTTCCTCATAAAATATACGCTGGCACATATATTATACTGGCACTTCTTCTGCAACACCTCCTTACAGGCTGATCCATACTGAAATCAATGGGGATTTTCCTCTGACTTTACTGAACTTTGGACCAGGATGTGATATTAATTCAACACACATGACATATAATGGTTGAATCAATAGCAATATATTTGTACTCTCTACCCTAACGTGGTTTTGCAGGAGATTTTAGGGAAGTATTTGCAGATAAGGGTGGACTTGGATTTCTGTGACTAACAAGGGCATGTGGTTGCAGTGGCACTTATCGATGGAAAGGATGTCAGCACAGAAATTTTTGCCCAGTCTCGGTACAGCAACTTCTCTTTAAAGGGCTTTCTGCATTCCAGTGTACTTGGCTGGTTTCCCGGCAGATCTGCAGTATAACCAACACATCACCAAAACCTGCCACTGTTGGCAAACTGGCACGTTGCCTTTTAGCAAATGTCCACCAGGCACTGTTGCACAGCACCGTGCCAGGACAGAGGGTGAGGATGCTTTCATGAGCATTTCAAATGCTTGAGAGAAGTAAACAAGAACAAACACGGCTGTTGGCATTATCTCTCCCAGCGGAAAAGTGAACCTGTCCATGGTGATAAACAGATGCAGTTGTTTAAAGTCGAGCTGCTAACTTCTTAGAAGCATTTGGATTCTCCCGACATCACCAAAATCACCTTTAATAATGCAGAAATCAATCCGAAGTCTAAAAATCAATCTCAGTTTGGAAATTGGAGCACTGGGTTGAGGACAGGAACATGAGCATCTCCCTGTCTTTCTCCAGCACAAAACTAAAATCAAACAAAACCAGAGCAAAACTTAGAAACAAACAAATAAAGAGCAAATAACGTGCTTTTAATGTCCTGATGCGAAAGAGATCTAATACCATTTCCACATCCATTAAGCAAAGAATTTTGCATGTTCCCTCACAAAGAGTGAGCATTTTCAGCGGCTTTCACTTAAATTAAGATGACAGGTTTCCGCTGCACAGTGTTGTTAATCTTTTCCTAAAAGCTTAATGTCGCTACTTAGTCGTTTACTAATAAATCAGAGACAATACATAGTGTCATTCCAGTTTAGGCACAGATGGGTGACCCTGTGGTGCCTGTGAAGGTGTAGCTCAGGTACTGCACAGTGCAGGAGGGAAGAGGAGTGCAGCTCCTCGCCCTTGGGCACTTCACAGCCAGCTCAGTACAGCTGTATGGAACCAGCCTGCAACAGGCTTTCGGCTGTCCTTCAGACAGATGTATTAAAGACAGTCATTAATTTTCATGTGTTTTCCATTGCTTTGATCCCACTTTTCCTAATTTTAACCTCTCTTTCCCCTGACAATATTCTGATGTCACAACTTTCAGGATTCTTTTCTAAACATGTACAATTTGTTCATCCCACGCTTGATCTCGGTCCCCAGCTCCCTGCAGCCTGTGGATCTACTGCTCTGGATGCCAGGGAAGTGCTTTCAGATGGCAGCCACGACCTGAGCACATCCTTCCATCTGCATGCCACTCACCATGGCAGGTGGGCCCGTCCTGGGGCGCAGCACAGCCAAGGGCTCCGTGCTTCATCTCTGAGGCCTGACTGCATGCAGGAGTCCCCACAGCCCTGTGGGAAGTGCAGGGTGAGGGCTGTCTGCTGCTCCTGCTTTACAGGGGAATTTTACAAGCAAAGCCCGGCAGCCCATTTTGTACTTCCTAACACCAGATCCCGTCTATATTCTTAGGTGCTCCCAGGCCTCCCAGTTATTGCTTCCTGGTGGCTTTTATTCCTTCTTATTAACTTTATGGGTTCCCCAATGAGCAGGAGCAGCTACAGACACCACCAGCTGACCGCTCTCCTTCAACTCATAGATCAGAGCTCTGTGCCATCGAACTATGAGTTTTTTGCTGCACAATAGATGGCAGTAGAGAAAAAAGGCTGAGACTAGGCAACTTACACTTGGGAACACACAGCTGATTTTCTTCCCCTCAAATCACCACCCAGTATTTGCTGCTTTCTTCTCAACAGAGCTTTCCTAGAAAAGGCAGTCTGGTGTGGATGGGGCTAGATGAAATAAAAGATTCATGCATGAATAATTAACATACTGGAGGCCTCACTTGAACTTGTTGCCTTACCCAGATGAATGAGTTAACATGTTTGAGATTATTATAAAGAGGGACTATTCTGCTCTGCTAGATCAAATCAGCTGAAAATGATGAAGTATTGCCGCACGTATAAATATACGCTCAGTGCTTAAAAAAATCCCTTCCAATAAATATAGGCATAGAGGAGTTCAGATGTACTGACAGGAGCAGCACTGGGATGAAAAGATTTGGTGTGAGCCATCCAGCCTGACTCCTGTGCAATGCTGCACTGTGCAGAGGAAAGCCTGTGTCAGGCCAGAACCGAGCGGGCAGGACCAGGGTCCTGCAGGTCAGTGCAAAGGGCACAGACACCTCTGCCCTCCTCCTAGGGCAGCTCCAGTACAATATATGCACTGGCAGACTCTCGTTGAAGGACAGTGAAAAAATGCAGGTACAGGGATGCTGATGGCACCATGCTAACCATGGGAGGGACCGAAAAGTTAATAGCAAGTTTTAATTCTTACCTCAGCTTTACTAATTTTTAATTAAAAGCAACCATACCATCATTTTTCCATTAAATAAAATGTTCCTGATAGAGGCAGCAAGGATAGTGAGTCTGCGCTGCGTGCCTTGCTTTGGGAACATGGACTGGAGGCAGGTTGGGCATGCAGTGTGAAGGCTACACAAGGAATCATTCCAGAATCAAATGGGCATTTCTTTCAGTTAGAGATGCTCTGACATAATTTCAGAACGGTGGCCATGTCTCATTTCAAAGCCAAGGTGCAAGGAGGACGTTCAGAATGTTCCGCATTGTAGCTGACCCTGCTGGATGGAGACCCTAGAGCCAGCCTGAGGGCAAGAGCAGCACATGGGCAATAGGGCCATGCTGCCTGCACTGTCATCTCTAGCACAACTCGAAGGTGCACTGTGCCGTGACATTAGCCAGGGCTGCTAGAAAACAGAAATAGATTGAGAGTATTTTGAAGATTTTGTATATTATCTCTTGGCTGTAGAGTGCTGTCAAGAAAGACGTCTTCTTTCCTAAATCAGTGCGTAAACATAGACCAGATATAACAGGGTGCAGAGTTTGTGTGCAAAAATGCCTGAATCCCATGTGTGAGTCGGTTTTTGACAAAGCTACTGCTAGCTGACACAGGATGCATTTGCAGCAAAGCTCCAGTCACCATACATCTACCAAGCCCCGGTAAATGTGTAGGTGACTACTGAATGGCTCTTGGCTACAGGCAGATATCCCAGTTCTCATACGGCCACTATTCACCTTTTTCCATTAACACCATCATTCACACTCCTTATTCACCCAACCCTCTCGTAAACATCCCAAAACCTGGAGAGTAGCAGAAGAAAGATGATGAGTGTCTCCTTCGCCTGGTGGTGTATTTAGGTATTCCCAGTGTTGCCCATCAGCTTTGCTGAGGCTGTCACTGGAGAGAGGCAGTCCACTCCCCCATCCAACTACTGGGCTTCAGGCGCCTTCCGATTCGGCTCTCCTGGTCAGCAGATAGCTAAGGAATCTGGTAAGAAAACCTTCACCTGCTAACAATATTTTTCCACTTAGATCTGTTCCTAAAGCTTATTGCCACATCAAATCACATTATAGAAAATAAGGAAATGTTAAAATTAAGAACTAATGTTCACATGAAAGAATTTTTTTTACTATTTCCTTCAGCAAACCAATGAATGTTTAACAGTTGAAATTGCTTTGAAACAGCAATAAATTATTTCATGCATACATGCCAAATATTAAAACCAGAAGGTTTCTTAATATGAAGTCACTGGTATCAAGACTCATGTTTGCCTTTGTTAATTATCTACTTGTTTATTAGCTTAGTTTTACTGAGGGGCTGCTGATATTCCAGAGTTAAGGATTTTTGAGCTGTTCACAGGATGTAATAATGCAGTTTTATTGGGTGCTTGTCAAGAAAGCGTCCTTAGTTGTTTGCACTTGAGCAGTAAAGCCTCTGATTGGCACAGCCCTGAGCCCTCTGCATAGGTTCCTCTCAACCCACACCCCCATTCCTAAATGGATGCTCCTCCTGGAAAGTGGCCTCACTGATGGCACCTCAGAGCAGGCAGCACCTCAGTGCTGTTTGAATCCTTCAGTTTGGGCTAAAACCACCCTTAGCTGGGATACACACCTGATCAGAGGGCGTTCCCTGCAACTCGACCCAAAGACACTGCTTGGAAAGTCACAACCTGAGAGGTGAGCCCAAAGAGACCTCACCTCTGAGCCTCTACCCTTGATGTTCACTCTGGGAAGGTTGTGTTTGAATCAGCTGTTTGCTGGATAGAGAACATACAGCCTGCTACAACCGCCGATAGTTTCCTCTAAAGGAAGATTCAGTGGCACAGAGTCTGGGAGTACATTACTGTTGGCTAAATCATGGTTATCACCGTGGCTAGGGTTTCATCTCCTCAAGCCTCACCTCCCAGGGTTTGAGTTTAAAACAACCGTAAGGAAAAAAGAAGCTTCCAGCTGTACCAACAGCAAAGAAAGTCTTCAAGTCTTTAGGGATAAACAGGCTGGGAAAACTAATTGCTCGAGATCTCACCACGTATCAGGACTTGGTCATGTTCAGCCCAGTCTGCTCCCTCTTGAGTACCTGATGTGCTTGTGCTGCCAGTGCCTAACGTGAAACTCATCTTCCCATCACCAGACTCACCTGAAGCATCATCTGCATCAAAATGGTTGGCTGTGGAGGGCCCATGGGAGCTGCCTGCATCCTGCTGCCCACCCTGCTTTTGCCCCATGGTGACCTCAGGCCCAGCACAGCAGTGGGGAGCCAGGTCTTTGGGAGACAGACGTGAGGCAATGGCAGCGCCATGGGGCTCCCTCTGGGTGCTTGTCCTCGTGCCATCTGGCCACTCCCGCAAAGACAAGCAGATAATAGCAAAGCACTTCTGCTGCTATGCTAAGGGCTACGTCAGCATTTCCATAACAAACCCCTATTTGGAGGAGTTTTCAAACGTGACCATAAAGCTTCGCTTGGAGCCTTAAATGTGGCTTTAAACCAAGGACTCAGTCAAAGCCTATTTTCTTCAAACTCAAGTCCCCTGGAAAAAAACAACGTGGCATTTCTTAAAGCGATACCAGCACACAGCTTTCCTCCTGGGGAGGGCCTTCCCTGCAAGCTGGGCTAAGGAGGGGCAGACCCCATAGCTGCTGTTTGACTCCTGTCTGGTGCTGGAGCACAGCCAGAGCAGGGCACAGCCCAGCACCAGCACTGGCGTTTTTCTGCTGAGTATGGGTATGCGACACAGGACGCAGGGGGAAAAGACTTCATTTTCCCCCCTCAAATCCAGAAAGTGACCCATCGAGAAAATTTTATTAATTTTTTTTTTTTCATAGTGACTTTGAAAGTCCAAGATGTATTTTGAGACCCCACCTTTCCTATCATTGCTCAGAACCCCTGGAAGTTCAACATGCTGAGAACAGCACAATTCAAAAACATCCCGCAGAGAATCCCAAACACATCCAACCCCTCTGATGCTTTCCAGAGGCAATTCAGGCCCCCCACGACAGCCACCCATGGGGCACAAGCTCCCCTGGTACGCAATGGGAACTTAGTGTGTGACCAACAGAGCTGTGCTTTCACAAAAAGACAATCATTTGGGACTATTTGTGGCAGATGGGAATGTTAACTCATGGTGCTAGGAGTTAACCTGATTGTATTATAATGTGATAGCTCCACAGCTAATGCCCATCAGCACCGTGGGCCATTGACTTTATCATAAAATAAAATTAATTGAGTGAAAATAAATTGCAAAGGGACACAGAAGAATTTGAGACCATATACATGAAATACATGATAGCTCAAGTCTCCCCGGACACTTATCTTCACTAGGGAGGAAACAATCATTATTAATTCTCCCTTTAAAAATAAATATCCTGAAACCTGCAACAAGATTTACCGCACAGGCCATGGGTGCCAATACAGCCAAATGAGCATGGAAATCCCTTCTCCTATGCAGCAGGCTGTGCAGGTGTAAGCTGGCTGCTGTGCCCCCACCCCAAGAGGGCCAGTCCTGCCCAGAGCCAGTGGAAGGTGACATGGGGGGGACTAAGAGGAACCCCCGGGCAGGTGAGCACCGAGGAGCTGCAGGCTCAGGCCCTGAGGAGCTAAAGCTAGCAAATGGGCTGCAATATTTCTAATGGAGAATGTTTATTTGAGTGCATGGGTGCATTTGCCAAGTATAGCAAAGTAATGACATTGAGGCTTATTGATAATATAGTTATAATTCCATGTAATGACCAACTGAGCAGAATGATACAACCATCTTCTCTCCATTTATTATGCTCCTGTCCATGGAGACTTCTCAGTTAAGGGCTGTTTATTTCTGCAGCGAGACATATACCAGATATGCAGAGTACAAACCTTCCTATTAGGACTCTCTATCATAGTTTTTCCCTTCCAAGTCATTTAACCGCAAGTAATTTTGCTTTCTGGCTGTGCAGAGAGGCAGGGGCCAGAAATGCACCGGCATCTCCTGCGTTCCCCCAGCAGCACCCCCTGGTGTGGCTGCCCTGCCTGCCACACAAGGGCTTGATTCACATCCCCCCTGCTCAGTCACCCCTGTAGCTGGCACCAGGTATGCACTTGTGCCCAGCCGCAGAGGAACCATGCAGTGTTAAATCTATGAGTGAGCAGGGGGGACCCTTTAGTGCACAGGCCTTTCACTTTGTTACTGAAGACTTCATAGCGCTTTTACATCATGAGGCTGGCTCGGCTCTCAGATCTCAGTACTGCTCAAAGTTAAAAGATTTACTTAATAGACATAACCATACTTGAAAGAGACTCAAGCCGTGCAAAAGGATGAAAGGTGCTGCTGTAGAGAAGAAAACAGTCCAGAAGGGCTGGAGGACAACACAAAATCCAGTCCTCTCCTTTCTCACCCCTTGTCCATGCATGCACCCCAGGTTTTCCCAGGGCAAAGCATACCACATCTGCTCTCCTCAATGGCACGGGATGGTACTGGGCACTGAGCAGCATAGCCAAGACAGGCTCTGATGATGACTGCGGGTGGCAAAGACCTCCTGAGGAATTAAACCCTGCAAGTTCACCAGTACAGGAGGGCTTATTGGATCCTGATGCTCCACGCAGGCGCAACGCAGTAGCAGCCTCATCTTGGGGCATTGTTCTGGACATGCAGGAAGACAGATAAGATGCAAGGGATGTGGTTTAATTAGACCACAAGTTTATGAAGTTAACTTATCTGGGATCTCTCCAGCACAATTCTTTCTGTAATCAGTCCCACATGTTGTGGGAGGCCATCAGCCTGCTCCCCTAGCTCCACGCGGGACTCTACAACCTGCTCCTCATACAAGGACCAGGGTATGTGTCACAAGAGATGGGCCACAGGCACTGCACTGTTGCAGGTGGGTGAGCACCCCATGGGGACAACCAGTGGCACTGCACCTGTCCCTCTGCCACTGGCCAGAACAGGGTGGCTGTACCAGTGCAAACCACCTCTGAGTTGCAAGGGCCAAGAAGAGTTAGCATCATGTCCTGAAGTAGAACTTAAAAATGTTTATGTTAATCCTATAGGAAGAATGCAGCAGGAAAGGGCTATTACGGTGAGGGAGATCTGTTTCAGAGGGAGAAAAGAGCTAGGCTTCTTCCAGCTATTGTCTAGTGTTTTTTTTCCTCGTGATGAAACGCAGACTACCTTGCTGTGTTATGGCATTTCGGGGGCTTAATTACCCAACAGCACATGCTTCAGGCTCGTGTCTCTTTCTGCCCCAGTGCAGAGCATACGCTGCTCTGCACTGCCAAAGCCAGCACTGGTAACCCAGCACAGCAAGACTCCTCCACACGCTGACGACTGCACCTTATGGCCAACATGCCTTGGTGGAGTTGGATCACTCATACTTCCACAGAGGAATACTGCATGGCAGGAGTTCACTTTTCCTCTCTCTGGGTTGATCATGCTGTTTTCCTGACCAAATTAAACCCCAGAAGCCTCCTCCAAGGGCTTCCCTGCGTGCTATGCTCCCTATCAGGTGACACGTTGTACTGTCAGGTTGCTCACTGGCATGGAGCAATATTTCTGCAAAATATCTTGAACTAATAAAGTCTGTTGTGTCATGGATGCTCATTCCTTCTGCAAAACACCAGGGGTCAGAGGAAAAGGGCATTCCCTGCTGCATAAATTTGCTGCTATGCACTCACTGTACCAAAAGTAGCAGCACTTTGCTCAGGATTCCTTGCAGCACAGTATGCACGCCTCAGGATACTCTGCACTGAGGAACAGGGAGACCTCACAGTCAAGCAAGTAGTGGCTATTTTCTTTGCTCAGTAACATATCTTGCTCTTCTTGTTTCTCACACGCACCCTTATGACTGTTTTATGAATTTTGATGGAAATCCTTTGAGGGAGCAGGGCTAAGATCAAGCTCAGCCCAACTCCTGCCTCATTAGCCACACAGCACTGTTTATTTTAAGATACATATTGCTATAGGTAGCCATATATGCTATTTATATGCAGTTGAGAGCATCAGCAACCCTGTCAAATACCAGTACTGAGACTGCTTTTGCCAAAGTGGCCAAGGTATGCCTGCATGACTATCACTTTGTTACAGCCAGCTTTATAACCAAGCAACGCTCTGCAGTGGTTTCTCAGCCCAGCCAGGACCATGCACCTCCTGAACCTCGTGCCCATGAGAGTCAGGCACACACAAGGAAATCCCAGGGCCAGCAGCCCCTGACTTCCTCCTGCCGAAAAGCCCATCCCAGTGCTAGGAGCCCAGCAAACACCTTCCTCCCAGGGTGGTCGGGATGCAAGTGATGGTCCCAGACTTGGGGCATGGCTACCATACTTCTGACAAGAGCTTGTTTTCTGCACTGTGACTATGTATTTAGGGACTTGCAGTCAAAACAAAACAAAGAGGTTTTGCAATTCTACTTGGTTATTAACACCTCCTGTGACTTTGTTCACAGACATCATCCTAAAGCAAACACAAACTGAGTGGTACTAAATTGCACAGATTTTTAAATGCCAAAATGCGTGCTGTGCATTTATCTTAAAGATTTATGACTCTGTGCTGCCCTCAGACAAGCAGAGCCGAATGCCACACATCTGGGGACTTCAACCACAAGAAACTTGCCCCTCCCACCCCCGAGGTCTTTGCAGAGTTTGAGCACCAGAGGATCTCATGGCCCTTTCTCCTGGCTCAGTCAGAGAGTGAAAGCAAGAAATTGCATTTAATTTGATTACAGAAATTCTCTCCAGGATGGGCAGCAAAGACACGTTCCTGCACTCACTCCCCAGGAATGCTATCTCGCCTTCGGTCTAGAACCAAGCGCAACAGCACAAAATTTTCTTTGGAACATTTTCCCCTCTTTCTAAACCAGCTGGCTTGGCGAGTACACCCTGTCACACTACAAGGATGCTAGACTGTCGACTGTAAACCAGCTAGGATTTACCCTTCATCCAGACAGCCCTTGGCATTAGTGCACTGATCTAGTTACATTACACAGATGTTTGTTTCTGTCAAAGAAATTTAGGTTTCATTCACCTGCCAGTGAGAAAATAATGGGATTGAACCTGAAAAAATACTAGGACTGAATCTGTGAATATGTCCTACTTCCTTTTTTCCCTCCTCCTCATTTTTAATTCTCGACCCCGGGATTTTCCAGATAACGTTTGCTCCACCCATGCAGAGCTAGTGATGCCTGCCCATGCTGATGAGAGATAGGGGGATGGAGGTTGCACCGCCCAGGTGCAGTAGAACTTCAGGACCGGCCTCGTTCCTTGGCTCCGAGCGCACCATCCATCTCCTCCCTGAGGGTTGCTTCCTGCTGCCCCACTGCAGCTTCTTTCGCCTCAGAGGAAAGTTTCCCTCTGCTTTTCCTTGCTGCCCTCGGGTTCACTGCCCTGCAGAACTCAGCACAGCTGATATCCCAAGGATATTGGCTTGCCCTACACCTGCCGCTGTCTCTTAGGAGAACACTCACGTTTAACAAGAGGCAGAGATCAGAATGAGGATAGACGTTGCATTCCTATGCTTATCATTGCTTCCTTTCACTTAGTACATGATATCAGGCATACCTCGTAACGAACACATTTCATCCAGGTATATAATTTTTATCCATGACGTGACCATTACAGTAGTGCAACTCAGAACAGGATGACACTAATACCACAATGCGGGATCCACAAAAGCACATCATCTCCTTATCCAAATCAATCTCTTCTGTGTGAAGTTAACACCCCATTGTATCTATTCTGTCCGTGTGTTTTACCCTGGCACCTCCCAAACAGAACCCTTCCCCTTGCTGTAAGAGAGTGCCTGCTAAAAGCCCGCTCACCTCACAGCAGTCAGAGTCAGCCCTCCCAGGCCACGCACAGGGCCAGGGTGCCATGTTGGGCCTGTGGTCCAGGGCAGCCATGAGAAGTGTGATCTGGAAAAGCCAGGGCACAACACTGGCACATCTGCTTGTTGCTGTTCACTTGGTAACACACGAGTGGTGCAGTTTTGACATGCGATGAGCAGCTTCCAGTGCAGAGGGCAAGAATCTTTGCCTTGTGTGTTAGCAGTGCCAAGACATCCACCAAGACTTCACCATGACTTCACTGCCAGGCCATCAGCACCTTGTTCTTACTCTGGGATTTTACCTCAGCTGGCCATCTCATAGCCAGCCCTTTGCCCCACCGCTAAAATTAACAGCTAGCATTAATGTGTCCAAACGTGACTTTAAAGGTTTCAAGCAAATACAAGCAGAGATAGACACACATAAAATTGGTCTCCATGGCATGCCTAGAAGCCTTCTGAAATGGCAGGCATGAAGGCTGTCTCTTTTCATGGGGTACAGTACATGCTTTGGAGCTGTTTGATAGTTTTAAAATATTTCTGATGCAACGGGTTGTAATGCCTTCCAGATGTTTATATAGAGTGCAAAAGGTAACAGCACAGACACTTCTCTGTTCTACCTCTCGCCGCATTTCTCCTTCTATTAAAAGGAACGCTCCCGTCTTATCTCTGGTTTACTGGTAAATAGGAGTTACTCGCTTCCCCTCGTACTAAACTGAAAATGTTGTTAAATGTACCATAAACAAAACTTATGAACTTTTTTTTTATGTGATTAAAATGGTCATAACTATCTGATGTTTCTTGCTGATTGAATCTGCCACTTCCATTTACTAGGAAAATAAATAACACATGTTTGCTGTCTTTCTAAAAGGTTCCTATTTATTCTGTGGTCATTTCCCACTTATGATATTTCCAGCTTAATTTCATAAAACAGCTTTTACATGGCTAAAAAAAAGGCTCTTATTGTACATTGTCTTCAAAATATTTGCCTTTGAGCTGTGGGCTTTTATTTGTAGGAACAACCAACCACCCTGTTTGTGAGGCCTGTATTCCTCCAAATTAAAAAGAGAAACAGCTGTATGTCTGCAGAGCTCCAGCTAGGGATCGCCAAATTGCTTGCTTCCCTATCTTCCCACAGGACGTGCCTCCTAAATCCACCGAGCGAGAGAAAAACAGAGGTAAAAGCCAAGCAAATGTTTCCCTCTCGGCACATGCCTGGGGACACAGGTCATCCAGCCACCTCCAACAGCACGGGGAGCTACTTCGGGGGAGTTACAGGATGCAAATACAAACACTGGACATCTGATTAGCAGTGCCCAAAGCTGAGTGGATTTTCTGAGAGAGGGCTGCAGTGCCCAACCCATTGGCCACCAGCTCCGTATCAATGGGGCTGTGCTCAGCTCTTTGCTGCAGGGTGCCCCAGCTGTTGAGGACAAGGGACTGCTCCAGGACCTCTGCTCCTCATTCCTTCATCACTTCAATGTGCGGGCTAAAGGGTTGGTTTTGAGCTACTGGGCTTCAGAGTGGTGAGAAAGAACTTGGAAGGAACATAAACCCGAGGCTTAAAATTAGGGAAGACCCGTAGCTGTCTGAGGAGCTGAGATGACAGCTGGAAACGACCCCTGAACACAAGTGCTGCGGATGTGGATCCACCAGGGCTGTGTGTGGCCCTCCCTGGGCCAGTTCCCTCCGCCCTAACCCTCGCTGTGCCACCGCACAGGGCTGCTGGCTTTACAAGGCGGGCTGCGCTGTGCTCGCTCATAATGACGAGCAGATCTGAGCCCTAAATCTGGAGAGCTCAACAGCTGCCCCCGAGTCAAACAAGAACAGAGACAATGCATAACTGAAATGGCAAGTCATGGGATAATTGAATTATTTGTGACAGTAAACCAAAATAGAAAGAAACAAAAAAACCTAAAGCAAACAAACAAACCAGACTCTGAGCCATATGCTCCCATGTGCTGCGTGCTGCAGAGTGGAGGGGCTCGCTGCAGAGTCACACAGGGACCTCGCAGCCCTGGGCCAGGGCGAGAGGCAGCCTGGTACAGGCAGGCGGTGAGACGCCTGGCAGGGGGGTTCTTTATGAGCTGTTAAACACACTTGACCAAAGAGGGGAAAGGCCTGCTCCCATGCCCCCGGCTTCTCCACGTACTGGTGTGACACACAGCGAGGGCTGCTTTAATTAAAACCTGCTCCCTAGATGAGGCCGTGAAGCCCCACGGGCCTCGCAGCGCTCCCGCCCTGCAGCAGGGACTTGCCAGGAGCCCGCACACGTGTAGGTGGCAGCAGCCCCTGGCCTCAGGTGGTGGTCCTACAAGAGCGTGTGGCCCATTAGGAGCAGTCTGGGCAAAAACAGAAGAACAAAACAAATTGCTTTTCTCCTCTACACACTGAAGCTAAAGTATTTGTTTGCAGCACTTAGTATATATAAATAACAATTTTTGTGTAAAGGATTTGCAACACGGCTATATTTACTGATTAGCATGATCTGTGGACCAACTCAATAGTTTATGTATGCATACAGCTTTGCTTGTTGATAAATAGTATCTGAATAGCTGAGCAATTGTTATTACTCATAATGTTTTACCCCGGGTTGCTGGATCTCCAGTGCTTGGCTGCAGCCTGTGCCCCTGGACCTGCCCCCGTCCAGAAGAAAAGCTCACTGCAGGCTGTGCTGCCACCGCCTAGATGAGGATTTCTGGCTTTTTCCACTCAGAACAATCACTTCCAACCAACCCAGCATTTCTCTGGGGTACGGGGCAGAGTAGCCCAGCAGTGCATGGCCACGTTCAGAGGCAGCTGCATTCCTCCACCATGGTAAGCCCCCAGCATGCAGCTCCTCCATGGCATTTCACAAGCACCAAAATCCCCCTTTGCCATGTGGCACTCCTAGGACTAATTTTTTTTACTTGGATGCAAAAAACTGCAGGCTTTCAGAAGGCAAGGCTCTTGCATATAATTTGGTTGACACTTTGAAAGGAGAAAGGGGGGAAGCAAACTGACACCAAAACCTTGGGAGGAAATTTGCTCGTGAATTAAAAAAAAAAAAACACACAATACTAAAATAGAATTGAGTTAGATATTTACAGCTTGATGCTTTTTAAGTCAGCAGAACAAAAACTCTGGTTTTCCTTATTGACTGTTAACCACAATAACATAAGGCTTGCTCAACTGCATCTCAGTTCCTTTAATATTGGGAATTTCTTTTTCGTTTTATTGACAAGGAAACATCCAGTTTTCTGGCTGGAGCCTATTATGTAAAGAAAGCGTACAAGGACTCATTACCCCTTAGCTGCTGACTGGGGGCAGAGGGATCCCTGCCTGCCTCTGTGAGCTCAGCTGCTCCCGTCGGCCCTGCAGCAGCACACTGAAGGTACCCGTGTCCCAGGCTCCTCACAGTGACACCAGCACCAGAGCTCACCAATAAACCACATGCATGTAGCCCAAGTCAGAATGTGCCACTAGAATGCGAGCATTTGCTCCCATGGGAGCACTGCTCCCCAGAAGCAGGCGCCGGGCATGAGAGAGCCAGGCCCACCCCAGGCAAGATGCCCATTCATTCTCTGTGCATCTCTTTCTCAACAGGTTGTCTAAATACTGGATGGGTTTGCAATACAAAATGCAAACTTTTCTTCCCCTCCTCAGCCCTGAGGGTAATGAGAGCAGTGAGGGAGCATTACCTACCGGTGCTGCTTGTTGTGCAGTCACAGCTGAACAAAACGGACTCGGCTAAGAGTGACATGTTTATGTGACATCAAAAAGGCTGGGCTGAGTCTACGTTACATCTGTGACAAATGTATATATTGGATCGCTGTTAGCCATTTAGACTTTCTCTGATTACTTCTCATTGTAAAGAGAAACATTTGTGATTCTGCTCACTTGGTAAGTCTGCGGGGCGGCTTGTTAGCAACATACGCAGGGGAAGTTGCTGAAAAACCCTTCTGGCCCACTGCAGCAAACACACACTTGCACAGCTGGCAGCGTGATCCTTGACCTGCTCCCAGCACCCTGCTCCAGCCTGCCCACACTGCTCCTTCTTCACCAGCCGCAGCTCCGCTCCCTCCCAGGGGCAGAAATCCCAGCCTCATAGCTGCAGCAATCCCTTTCCACTCTCTGACCAACTTCTGCCTTTCATACCAACTTCATGAACCTTTCTTTTTATTTTTTTAAGCATGTTTATGATTATCTTACTCAAGGAATGCACTAAAGATATAACATAAATGGAGGAAGGAATTATTGCTGGCAGAATATATAACATGTGTGCCCACAGCTCTGTAACACTGCCCCCTTTTCATTGATAGACAGATTTTGTAAGGAAAATATATATGTAAACTGTGAAGGAGCAGACAGGACGGTCTGATGCCCAGCATCCCAGTGAAGAGCCCAGTGATGAAACTCTGGGCTCTTATATGAGGTTTGCCCAAGGGGTGGCCCCTGGGGCACTCGGGACATGGCAGCCACCTGGAGAAAGGAGGAGTCTGTGCCCTGGGAGCCGTGATGCTCCCGTAGCTCTCCCAGACACATCTCTGTGCTCCTGCACATCACGAGATTTGGCTGAGCCCAGTTTTATTTCTATTTACTGATGGGCTGCAAATAATGGTGCGTGCTGACATGCGGTGGTTAAAACATCTGTTGATATTGATTAAATATGGACGAAGACAGCAAACAGCAATGGCACATTGTTTATGTATATCTTTTCCCAGACTGGTTTCTTACAGAGGCAAGATTTATGCAACTGCACTATTCACTTCCCAACCCTTTGTGGTGCTACTGCACTCTGATGACAGATTTCAGCCCAATTTAGTGCCACAGAGAAAGCTCAGTTGTATCAAATTCTTGGGAGTCTCAAGTAAATACGTACAGAGACTTGAACTACTGTCCTCTCCAAGAAGCAAGGCTGCAATATGAAATTACTATTAGATACTGCAGATCCTAGAGGGGAAAGCAATGTATGAATACTCCAGCCGCAGGAGAAGCTTTCATCAGAATGAATGCAAGATCATCAAGCCGTGGGAGAGAGTGCCAGAGAAAAAGCAGGATTCATGAGTTCTGCTGCTCTTGCAGCAATGTATTTTTCCCCTCTTAAGAGCTCAATTGTTTTTTTTTTTTCCCTCTTAGAAGCTCCCTTCTGTTTGCATGCTCTTTTTGGTCTGCCTTTCCCTAGCTACTCACACACTGCAGAGGTGAGCAGCTTTACATTGCCCATGACACACCGATGGGACACGGCTCCAGCCACACAGACACGCAGTGCAACCCAGCAGCAACCCTGCCGCCTCTCACAGCCAGCTGGAGGGAATGGGTAATGCTGCAACGTATTCCATCCCACTCACTGGTACTCCCCTGCAAATTGTAAGCTCCTTGGAACAGACGAGTGGGCGCTCCCATCACACAGTGGCGCCAAACTATTCTTGCTGCGGGCAGGACCTGTGTGTTCAGGAAGGAATGTGAGGCTCTCCTCTTGCCCTGGGCAAAGGGGTACAGTCCTGCAGACCTGCGCCCATCTCACAGGGAGTCAGGGCTCCAACTTCCTCTCAGATCACCACTGAGCCCCTCAGCTGGGTATGGAGGGACACAGCCACCGAAAGGATGGACTCCACTGCTGGCAAAGACAAGACATGCATTTGGTCCAGAAACACCTGCTGCGTTTGCTCCTGGCTATCTCAGCAAAACCATGCTTTAAAGGACAAAAAGCAACATCTATGGCTGATTGTAGTTTAATTGTATTTTCCTGGCTATTTTCTTGGTCAGGGAACAGGATGCAACTGGCTCTTGTTTTTTCATTCACATCCGAAGAGAGGTGGTAATGGCTTTGCAGGTGCAGAATAGGAGCTTAAAACAATTAAGATCTGTCCCTCTTAACAAATCCTAGTGGGTTTGCCCACGACCCCCCTGAGCTATCCAACTCTTTGCACACCTATGCTTTATGCATAATGACTTTTCTAGCTGGTATCAGACAGTAATCATTCCAGAAGGCAAAAATCTCAAAATAACTACAGTATATGCATACAGAATACATTTAAAAGAAAAATCTAAATTGACTGTTCAGACCTTCCCTCACTTGCCAGTGGATCCTCTCCAAACAGAAGGCATTCCAAGTCGGCGTAGGAAATGCTAAGATAGCATGCTTTCCATATTGTGTTATCGGAGTGTCTTCCAAAAACTCAAGCTTTTCCATACAACAAAATGTCATGAAGAAGGTTTTACTCCAGTCTGCGTATCACAGGCTGTACATACTGCTTCAGCTACTGTAACGTTGGCAAGCAGAGCTTGTAATGACTTGAAGTACAGTTTAGGAGCAGAAAAACTTTGCTTCAGCACCACTTGCTCACACTGTCTGATTTTCATTAGAAGGGGTTTGTGTGCGTGTTTTTCTCCCCCCAGGAATGAAGACAGAGATAAATGTCACAGAGGACTTTCTGGCTTTCTCTGCTTATGCTGCATGGAGCCTGCCTAATTGAGCTGATCCCAATTTGTGTTGGAGGAGGGGAAGCCAGCAGCCCTGGCTGGCTGAGCGTGGCCCCACTCCAGCCACTGACAGTGCGCAGCGGACAACCATGAGCATCCTTCAGGCTTGCATCCAAGTGGGCAGCTTCCCTCATCCCTTCTGCTAGCACTGACTCACATGCTCACCTCTCTGTTTCTTTATTATAGCTCACTTGCACGCTCTTTCGAGGGTTCAAGCAGCACAAAAGGCAACGCCGCTGTCACAACGCCAACCACAATAACCCCATGTAAGTACTATTAAACCAACCACAGGGCTGCAGACAGCTCACATGACCTTACCTAGCAGGGCCTGAGCATCTCACTGGCCTCCAGCAGCATCAGCCCTCCTGTAAGGTGGATGGGGCAGCCCTTCCCAACCCTGCAGCTCACAGCCTAGATTCTCTGGGCTGCAGCTGCAACCAATGGACAAAATCAGCTTGCCCAGGTAACTGAGCAGCTCTTGCCTGGCCCAGTGGGGACCTAGCAGTGGCTCTGGTGGTGATGAGCTCAGCCTTACTGGGATTGCTCCCTGTATGTGGATGCAGGTCCATGAGAACTTGCCAGGCAATCCATGGCTGTACTGACAGAGTTATAAAAGAGTTGTGGGACAGGCTGGGGAAGAGGAGATGGAGTTTCACCAGAAGCTCAGTCCCTCTCAGAGTGACCTAAGTTGGGTTCTAAGTGAAATAAAATGTGCTTCAAAGGTTTCAATAAATACTGATTTAGCCAAATAAAATCCTCTTTTTTTTTTTTCCTTTTCACACTTTCAAGGCATTTGACCAGATCCTATTGCCCGGCCCAAATGGTGAGGTGGAGGGCACGAGCTCCTCACTGGCTGCTGCCCTCAGCCTGCAGACCCACTGCGGCCTGCTGGGCCTGCACAGGCCACGTGCACCTATTTGTCAGACACAGGCCTCATTTTATACACAAAGGCTGAGTTCTTGCCTGTGGCTTGGTGGGATGGCTGAGCTTGGGTTGTCTTACTGCTGCCTGAAGTGTGAAGCAGCAGTGAGGAGAAGGATGTTTCCCCCAACTGACTGCCCCACGTGGGGGTCCCTTGTCACCTCACACACTGCACTGCTGGCACCAGGACTGCTTTTGATAGTGAGCTATGCCTTTACATTCAGCAGAAGCCCAGATATAAACAAACGCTGTGGTGTTCTTCAGAGGCATTTTCCCTCAAGGAGCCCAAACCAGAAGGTATTTCCATCAGTGGAGTCAGAAGTCCTGTGACACTGCACAGGACGGTTTGCTCACTCAGCCCCTTGAAAAGACCTCAAAAAAAAAAAAAAAAAAGTCATAAAAGCCATTAAAATACAGTCGAGTTTCAGATTTCCATTTTTCAATTCATGACAGCCAAACAGACATTCTTGATTGGGAGAGCTCTTATTTTGCAAAGGGATCAGGAAAGCAGAAAGAAAACCCAAGCTGTGTGTGTGCCGGCATGCTCCCCGGGGAGCCAGGGGGCTGGGAAGGGGCACACAGATTGCTGCATGTAACCAGCACATGTACGTGCACACAGCTACAGCCTGCCCCATTAGGCTAGCAGGTACCTCTCCTAACTCTGGGGGAGTTTGGAAGTGTTGAGGAAGAGGCTCTAATTACAAAATATCACCATGCCAGAAGGTTTGAGAATGCTATATAAAAGGGCAACTTCGATACTATCCCTTTCATTAAAGCAAACAAGCCAAAGCAACAACCAGCACTTTTTAATAAGATCATTCATAAACAGTCTTCATAAAAATAATTCCTGTATCGAGCATTGAAACATCCCCACCTCACTGACAGGCTGAACCCAGCCTGTGTGTAAATACTCTGTTTCCATGATACATTTCCTTTTGGTGAAACAGCATTTTTATGATAGAAAATTCCTGACCAGCTCTTGGCATAAGTCAATGCACCGCAGCAAGCGAGTCCGAACTGAGGACACAACCCTTCATATGCTGTGCTGGCCATTGGGAAATAAAGCTTTTTATTCTTAGACCCAACTTTTTCTGGTATATGCTTGCCAAAATCCAATAAAGCAGAGACCCTGAAAAGCAACAGCTGTTATCAGCATTAGAGCAGAGCAAACTGTGCCTTGGCTCATGCACCTTGCAGGGCTGTTTCCTTTATGAGGACCTTGCTAAGTGGGAGAACATCATGGCCTCGCCCTGCTCCCACTGCCTTCCCAGAGCACACCCACAGGTGCATGCTGGGTTTGACACATGCAAAAAGAAAGTTTCTCTGGCACATCTGCAGCTACCACATTAGCAGCTTTCCAAGGGGGAAGGTTAGCCTTCCCCCCTCGCCCCCCCAGAGTCACAGAAGAAAGCAGGGAAACAAAAAGCTTCAAAATAACCAGCATCTGCTTAGAGGTCAGCTAGGAGGAGCTGCCTACAGCAGTATTTTGCAGGGCATGCAGAGGAAGGTAGGAGTGGGCATTAGGGCAGGTCTGCACCCAAGCAGGAGGCACACCATACTCTGGGGAGCAGCGCAGAGATCACATGCAGCAGCCTGGGTGTCTGTGCAGTGCAGTAATTATCCAGGATGAGTATCCCCATAGCCAAACCCACACCTGTGCTTGTCAGTGGTCCATGCACAGGGCAGATTTTTGGTTGAATACACCGGGGCACCAGTAGCTGATGCCCAGGCCTTGCCTGGTCTGGAATCCTGCTGCTCCTTGATGGCTCAACTGAAGCTTGATGTTTATGGTAGAAATTGTCTTGATTTCTTTAGATGAGATGAGCATTCATGGAGTTTGAAAATGTGTTTTAATTAAGATTCTGCTAAATTCTACCAGACACCTACTTGGAAAACAAAGCAACTGAATAATTAACTCTGATGAGAGCAGATGCTGCTCTAATGACAACCTGTTACTGCTCAAGTGCATCATTAGTTGTTTTACTGTGTTCTTTTAATATGTCCAGAGATCCTCAGCTAATGAATATACTGGTAGCAGTGCACCTAAAATAATTATTCAGCATGGACTGTTGTGAGGAACAAAACAAAAACAACAACAAAAGAGATAGCCAACAACCAAAAAAACCCCCACCTGTAGTAGTGCTTCTGCTGGTCAGAGCTGTATGGGCCTGAAAGCAAACGTTTCTTTTGTTATCCTTGTGGGATTATTTTAGCCATACACCAAGTGAAGCTTACAAATTGATGAGAATCTAATGATGCATTGATTTACAGATGTGCAGTTCTGTTCCTGGGTACGCTGCTGAGGGGTGAGAGGAGGAAAGGTTTTTTCTTCCCCCTGTGCAATGTGCACAGCCGAGCATTTAACAAAGCAACTAGAAAAACATCACCAGCATGCTTTTATCCTGTTACTTCTAGTTCTCAAGAAATAGATCTATGTCCTTCAAAACCAGAATTTGTAATTAAATAACCCGCTTTAAGGGCACACTAGACTTCCTGTTTTCACAGTATCTTGTGGCTTCATCTTAAAGCCCACATTATTTTTATATTAGAAGCTGTGGGATTCTATTTTGAACTATCAGCATCAAGGAGGTTTGGCCTGACCATAAAAGTATTGAGACGAAGCGCCTAAAGCAAGTGAAAACATCGAATGAGAGGATCTACCTCATACTTGTTCCTTCTCTTTCCACCTCACCCCCCAGTGCCAGCACTATCTCTTTTGCCTTGAAATACTGGAAAGACACATTGAGCAATTATTGAGGTGTTACACAGAGCTCACCAAACCCGACTCTTGGAGCTAAAAGGCAGCGGGCACTCTCCAGCCCCTAGAAGAGGAGCTGATGATAGCTAAGGGACATGGGGAATTTCCTCCAGCTCCAGGGAGCAGCACTGTAGCAGTGGAGATTTCAAAGCCTCAGCTCCAGCAAAGCCAGCAGGAGCCCAGCGCACAGAGCTCTACAGGCACACAAGGCTGTACACACTCTGAGCTGCACTCCCTCCTGCCCCAGCCACCATGTCATCTTTTCCCCCACTGAAAACCAGTACAAACACTACTGCTATGCTAACGCTTTTAAGCAAATTTAAAAGAAACAGCCAAACCAACCAAAAGCATGGGAAATACTCATATCTTCAAGTAAGGTTGGCCAGCTCATTTCATCCCAACCAGCATATCACTGCCTTCTGAGCACTGCTTTACTGCAGACAAGCCAGCATCAATATTATCAAACACAAGGAGAGGGGAGGAAGAAAAGCAAGGGGGAACCCAAATCCTTAGTGTTAACAAACTCCCAGCCACAAGATGCATAACTCCCCATGTCACCTTTCCTACCTGAAAAAAAAAATAGAAAAGCCCTTTGGATTTATAGGGCTTACAGCTGACGGCTATGCCTTTTATGGAGACCTCTTTGGGTCTGATTAATTAGTAATTGGGGCGGGAGCTATGCACTTCAGTGACTCTTGTTGCCTTGATTGTAAATCGCAATCTGGTGCTAAATCTCAGCAGGTCACATTGCTGCTTTTGCTGTGCCCTAGTGACACAACTGATTAAATCTATGTAAACAGTATCTTAAAAGAAATGTTTGAGGGGAGATGAAGAGCTGTGTTCAGTTCAGAAGAACGGAGTTATTTATTTTTGAGGATTCTGTTTGTTTTAAAGCATTTCCATCAATTGTCAGTCATCCTGATTGATCACACAGCAAATTAATGGTTTTAATTTGGCCTTGTAAAGCTTGCCCACTGTGGGGGCTTTTAAACAGAGAGTCAGCACTCTATTCACACAGGCAAGCCCAGGATGATAAACAAACACTACCCTGGGTGGTTTTACACCAAAAGAAAGGAAAGGACAGCACTGGAACATAGCTCTTTCTGTACATTTTCCTGCCTCCTACCAGGAGGCCCCGCAGCACCCAGCGGGCTGCCTCTCTGCTGGCATATGCAGTGCAGGTTGCCTTGTCTTGTGAGTTCTGGTTACAACACTGAAAATGCAGGGCTGCCTCCTTCCCAGGCCGTTTATGAGGCTGGCAGGAGACCTGTATCTCCTACACAGGGCTCGGTAGGGCAGGCCCTGCTCCTGACTCTGCCCCAGAATAACCTCAAACCTGGCAGCACCGAGCCTTGTCTGCGTGTCTGAGATAAGGAGAGCAAAATGAGCATTTCTCTAAGGCAGCAGAAGTGTTTGACACATTGCCTGCCTCAAAAGTTTGGTCCATTAAACATCTGACTTATTTCCTCTTAATTCCCAAACGCATATTAAAAATTATGGGAAGCAAACCCACGAGACTGGCAAATCCTTGCCTCTTCCTGCTCTAGTCTCCTCTCCAGCCATCACAGTTTGGTGCAGGTGGCAGGCACTTCTCAGAACACTACTTTGAAGAACAACCACCTTGAACAGACAAGGAACCGTTTGTAACACACTGCAATGCTGAACAGCTGTTTCCGTATGCTCTTTGGGAAGGAGGCGTATTTACCTGCAGTTTAGATAAGCTGGAATGTTGTCCATGACCTTGCAGCAACATTTTATCAACTGCTGCAGGGAGGAAGAGCCAGGCAGGGCTCTCCAAAACCTTCCCTGGGGCAAGGAGGGGTGTTCGCATTCTTTGACTTACAGCTTAGGCCGTGCATTTGCACTTGAGTCACCTGCTATGGAATGGAGGATCTGACCTCCATTCACATAGCTTGACTTGTGTTTTTCACATGTGTGGATGTTCAAATTTGTTCTGGAAAACCCAGCTCTGCTGGCAGAACAGGCAATTTGGGCCTGGATCTGAGGGGCCAGTGGACAGACCTCTGCTCTTGGATAGGGATGGCATTTGTAGAGGGAAAAGAAAGAGCTGCACCCATAGCCCCAGCTACTGCAGATTCCTTGAGAGCAGAAGACTCTTAAGTGTAGAGTGAGGAGGGAAATATTCCAACCCCTGGGCTTGCGAAAAGGAAGCTTGTCCGGAAAGGGCATAACAAATCCCACTTCAAATTTGGCATCAGAATTGCACATACCTTTCCAAAGCTTCTCCCATTATAGACGTCTGAGTTCTGGAACACCAATTTAAAAAGTCTTGGAAGACTGATGGAATGCTTTTGGGTGGATTTCCAACAGTTAATGACTTTTTCCCCACTGTGGTGCTGCGGCAAGAACACTCTTCCTTGTGTTAATTTGTTACTTCCTCTACCAATTCCAGAAAACAGCAGTAAAGCACACAGCAGTGGAGTACAAACTACTGAACATTTAGAAGCCTTACAGAAATAAGCTCATATTGGGTAAGAAAATCTTGTCAGTTTTTACCTTGCCAGGATATTTTTGCCCCATCCAAAGGTTCAGCACAGCCCTTCTACCTTCAGAGCTAGAGAGATTGCCATGAACTGGAGCACCAGATGAGCCTGCACACCGTCTATCGGGCTTGTCATGATGAGAGATGGGCTCATGTTAGTCAGCGTGCGTGGGGAACCAGGGACAGTCCCACTATGGCTTGTGTGGAGCCAGTGCTTGGGCAGAACCCTCAGGAAATGCATGCAATTTGCAAAGCTCAGCCCTGGATGTTGGCACCACAGACATGAGGAGGGTTCAGGTTCCCTGCTTCCACTGGCATTAAGATTGCTTCTCCTCACATATATGCAGCCTTATAAGACTGCAGCCTTTTACTGCCTTATATCAAACAGGCATCAGACTCACCAAATGCACCTCAATTCCCAAGCTGAAGATGCTGTGGCAGTGGTCTGGTGCAGTGACCAAGCCTACAGTATGTATGTTCTACAGAAGGCAAGCAGCAGGTCGCAGACTGGGCAGGAATACCATTCTGTCGCCTGAATGCAATAAGCCAGGGCTTTACCTATTGGCCTCAGCCTTGCAGTCAGTTCCTCAACATGGATTCCTCTTCCCTCTATCACACATTTTCCACAGAGGGAAAAAGCAGCTGCTTTCACACGTAGCGGTTTTTATATGACTAACTGTGAGGTTTCGTTGAAGACATCAGGATTTTGCTACCAACTACAGTAGTCACGTCTGGAAGTACTGGAGCATATGTTACACTAACTGCGGGGCAACTATTCACTGTGCATCTCTTAATTGCATCCATACAGACAAGATGTTCCACTGCACATGGTCAATTCCAAATGAGCATGAATCTGGCTAATGAAACTAGATTTTCTCCAGAGCAACTGTAAGTGCTAGTCTTCATTGGAAACCTCATTCTTGCCAAATTTCAAGATTTAGTGCTATCCCTTCCTGCACAAGGCCTGTCTGAATAATCATGGTTGATTGCTCCTGGAGTTGTGTGAACATTCACAACAGCGTTTGTCATCTTCTCATTTAGTGTTTTTCTAAGAAAATAATTTTGCTGTCAACAAATCCCTTTCTTGAATGAAAGGCAAGTAGCTGAAGTAGCATGCTCAGAATAGGAATGGGTTTTTGTCCTCACTTTGCCAAATTCAGCACTGCTTCAGAGCTTAACGTCCAAAGTATCACAGTGAATTAGAGGATCAGCAACATGTGAATTCTTGCTCAGCCAATGGTAACTCTCAGTACTCCATTACAGCAATTAACCATGAGGTTGCTTGATTTTTCTTCTATTCTGTGAGAGTTGCATCCTGTGGAATACTGTTCAGACACTGGTACCTATCACACAACTTTTCTTATCGTTAGGTATATGGACATGTATTTTGTTAACCCTCTTTTTCCTTCTTACCAAACCAAGGCAAGACTGACTTACTCAAATCTATTTGTGCATTTTATGGTCAAGAGATAATATAACTGTATGAGAGCCTCCACAGAGCTGAGGAGCTGAGTTTAATGTTTTTCAGAGTTTTTTTCTGAGTAACAGAAAAACAGACTGAAACAGAATAGAACTCAAGTTGGGATACAAAAGGCACGGGACAAATATGCAAACAGAGCATGTACTTTCCTTTGCCAACCTGCTGGACAATTCAGCAGCTGCAATCTGAGGGCACGTGGCTCCCCTCTTCTGGGGAACAGATTATTTCAGATGAAATATTCCAACGTTTAAGCTCTTCTCCTTCAAATTACTAGGTCATCTGTAGAGATTAGACTGTACATCATCTTTAATCATTAGACCATTTCTCATTTCCCTCACGCACAGTTTCCCTTTTTGCTTCCGTGAAGTCGTCTATGGTGGCTGAGTCATGAAACACCATTCTTGCACATGATGCTTCATTGTATATACGCCAAGGTGCTTCATTCTTTAGAGATATATACTGAGTGAATTTTTTGTTCGTGTGTTATTTTGTTGATTCTTGAGAAAATGGAGCAAGTATTTTGGCTGCAGAGCTGGTGGTGGGCTGCTTCTGTGAGTTAGACTTGGCACTCGCAGATACAAGGATGTGCTGCCAGTTCATTCCTGGATCACACCTGCATGGGAGAATTCAGCTGTATGTTTATTCACTGGGAACAGAGAAGTCAGCAGGAGGTACCGAGCAAAGCACACATTTCCCTTCTTTGGGAAAAGCTCTTTTACTGTCATGTTATATCAGGTCATCCTGGATTAATATCTCAAGCAAATAGTTTTATATCTTTTGTACCATGCAGTTAAAAGTACAAGCTGTTTAACCTCACTGCCGGAGCAATAAATGGCTATCAGCATCAATGGCCATTTGCTGATATGCTTTCAGAACAAAGCATAAATTAATTTCTCTAGACAGGAATGCTCATGAAGAGTTAGACATCAAGGTTTAAAGTAAGTATTAATATGAATACTGAAGAAGCCATTACAATTTAGGGAGGATAATTTTGTTGGTTTTCTTTTATAGATACATACGTTCATACATGCTACTTCTGCAAAACAGCAGGTTTGTTAATAGCTATCTTTGAGCAGTGAAAGCTCTAATTGTTTTTTTCGTTGTTTGTTTGTTTGTTTTAACCTGGCGTTGGAGAAGGTTTATCTCATGGGGGCAGGGCACTTCCTTGTCTTTGACTATGGCTCCAGGCTTGACAGTGGCATTCACCATGCTGCTCCAAGTGTTTTCAGTAAAGAAGATAACTCTTTAGACATTGCTGAAGTGACCTTCGATGGCCAGGAGGAGATAGAGAGGTGAGAGGGTCACCTCTCAGTCTGAGGGGTTTTAAGACAGCTACTAGGTACAGAGACTAACAGTGAGACAGGGATTTGGCACATTAAGAGATACAAGCTGCTGCCACACAGGTAAAAGTCGTTTAATTGAACAAGTATTCTCTTAGCATGGATGGAAGGGTTCCTGGTTTTCTGAGGCATTTTCTTCTCCTTCAGGACGACAAGTTCAGCCTCTTCAGCTTTTCTCAGTTTTCCTGAAGCACAGACAGCACTGGTGGCTGTGCAGAATTGGTGGCTTGGTCTTGCAGTGGATCTGCAAAGGATAAATCAGTTGGACTGCAGATGGGTGCAAGTCTCTTCTTACAATAATCGCATTGCAGGATCATGGCCATCATCTGGAGCTTCTAAAAACAACATTCCCTCATCTGTTTGCCTAGCTGATGCATAACACATATTTACATAGGCTCTCATTTTAGGAAGTTTCATCATCTCTTGTGTAGGAGAATGCTGACATGATGTTTGCACCATAAATGTTTCAGATTCCACACATGCTTTCAATAGCCCAGCATGGTTCTGCAGGCAAAAATACCTAAATACCACTGTACTGTAGGGCAAAATTAAAAGTCGTATATTTCTCAGTGAAGTTTTCCAGTTTATTGTCTGATCTGCAAGGTCCTGGTGTTCAAATGTTGGTACTGTTGCTTAAGCATGAATAGACTCACAGAGGCTAACAGAATTAATCAGGTTGTCAAAGTAAAATCTCTGCATTTTCAGTAGTAGGATGTTTGGCTGATTCATCAACATGTCTAAAAACAGGATTAACTTTAAGGGTGTGAAATGCAGAAGGCAATAGGACCACTTGCCCACTTTAATTTCTTGACTCAGAGCTTAACCCCATAGTTGAAGTCTAAGCACTAACTACAGACTCAAAATCTGTAATCTGAAATTTAGGAAGCATGCATCTTCAGGCTGAGTTAAATTGGGATTAGTTAGTTGGGGACAGTCACAATAAAAGGAGCAGACAGATGTGGCCATGGCTGGGACAGGGTTGTTTGCCGAGCCCAGATACGTTTTCCAGCTTCTGTGCAAACTGGAAGCACCAACAGCACGGAGTTAGCACAATGGAAGCCCCATAGATCTCCCTTCACCCCCTCCTCAGTTATTCCCTGAAATGGTCACTAGACCAATTCAATACATTTACTGGCTCCTAACCTCTAGTTATGATTATTTTTTAATCAAAATCAGTACGAGCTGGATATATAGGCAACAATTTCTCAAGCCGACAGATTGTGTGGTTAGTACAAATTATTATATTCCTGTTTTCCCTTCTTGTATTACCTCTTGGATTGTTTGTTTTTGGTCATCATATGCTTAAACAAATTGAGAAATCGAACATCCTGCGTTCAAGATCCATTTGGACCACACTAACATAAAATAATGTTTTAGTCAAGAACGCTAGAGCAAAGTGTTGAGTATTCTGTGTCCAAACACACACCACTGAAGGACGCTTGCAGTAATAAGAAATCTTTCAGTGGTGTGCTAATATTGTTACTTTCCACAGTACTATGCCTGAGCTGAGGCCTCCAAATTGCACTCAAAGCCTGAGAAAACTTGGAGAATCTCAGTCTTAATGGGATTTCAGTGTCTCAGCAAGCAGAATAATTAAAGTCGGTCAACATGAAAGTACTGGAAATGCTGGCTCCAGACCACAAAGTTCAGGCAGATGGGTAGCTAAGGAGGTAAAAGACTGCTTTAGAATTAGTAGAGATCAAATAAACTTGGCAAAACTAAAAGAAATCACTCTCTAAAACCGTTCCCAACAAATTAGTAAGTTTCAGTGTTCAAGTTGATTTTAGGCAGCCAGAAATAGCAGTAAGGCTAATCGCTAGGACACTCACAGTAGGTGGTATGTTATTTGCTGGGCTTCATAAGAACCTGCTTATCCATCAACTTTTTGGGAAATGTGAAAGTTTCATAACCATACTTTAACTAGCACACAACAGTATTTATATATAAAGAGAGACCTCAGACAGACTGCAGAGAAGGATAACTATGGTGGTTTCTGTACCACTCTGACAACTTGGTTGCCCAAGGACATGGACTTAGTCAGTATGGAACACTGTGAAATGACAAATGAATGCATAAGGAGGGTATTTTCACTAACTTTATCTGGTTTCTCTTGAACACCAGATCTCCCAGTAATTTCAGGCCCAGCCCTTTTAAGACTAGAACACAATAAGAAGGAATGATTTATCATCTGTTACCTGCTTAAAAGGGATCTCAACAGACACAAAAGTCACACAAATAATTTATTTTTATGTTTATCCTAAACTTCTTGCTAAACTGTTCCTTCTCTCCTTTCTGAGGGAACAGGCACATGAATGGAGGCTGGGATTGCAACAAAGCTAAGGAGATGGACACTGAACAGGACAAGCAGAGCTAGCTTGAGGAAAGCTTTCTGAATAAAGCCAGTCAATGCTGCTTTGAGAATAAATACGACTCTCATAGTCCCTAGTCCCCATAAGACTTCTGCTGGCACACTTTATTTTATTGCACTTTGAAATCTAAAGGACTCTTCAGGAATGGAAGGTTAAACATACACATAAGTGTTCAGTAAGCCAAAGCCTTATTTGACTAATTTCTCCTAGGCTGATAATCAAATACTAAATCGCCCTAGCTCTTGGAGTAAACATTTCCCCCTAAGGACAAACCTCTTCACTGAACAATAGATCAGAAGTGAACTGGCACTCTGGAGTTCAAGGAAGACCTACGGAAATTAATTCAGTCAGAGCACAGCAATTTGGAGGTAGCAGAAGGATGGCAAATCCCACCCCGTTTCCTAATCTTCCCCAAAGGAACATATTTATTACAAACTCTTAAAATCACCTTTTGATAACGCTGAACAGCCTGTGAGGGGCCCATTAAGGCATTCAAGGCAGACCCATTTTAATCCTTAATACCACTTGAAGATTATCCATTTTAAATGGCCTTGCAGAGCTTATCATAATTTTGTAAACTATTAAAAAGTATTAAAAAGCACCACTATATCTATCTGATGAGAAGCATGGGCTCCTGCAGCCTGCCTGACAGAAAACACTGTATCTTTGTGGCTGCAATTCCAGCTGTGGCAGCTCAGATTCTCAATGGTACTGAGGCTCTCGGTTTCACTGGGAGGATATAATGCACTGTAGCCATCTGGGTTACTCTGATCCTTGAAAACCTGTGAGAAGGATCATTGCAGCTCCACTTACTGTGTGTAGGGTTGTGACAGCATCTCTTGATGCTTTGTTGGATGCAGTAGCTCCACACTGCTCCTCAACTCAGGTGACCACATCAAGTAACATAAACAGGCTGGAAAAGGAGAGAAAGAAAATGAAGGTAAGTCCAACCTCCATAACTGTGCAATGGAAAGAGACTGAAATGCAGATGTGCCTGGTTGAACCTCGGCTGGCTAATACCCTCTAGCTGCTGCCCAAGAAGCATGAGGGATAGAGGAGGGCATGCCCACACTGCCTGACTGCTGCCTGCAGAGGAAAAGTCAGCATGCCTGGGACCTGCTGACTTGGCATTTTGCAGTTGCAGGATGTGGCTCTTTCTCATTTCTTTAGTTGCCTTCACTAGATGAACAACCGCCACATTTAGAGGGCTAAATGCTATGGGGAAAGAAACGTAAGCTCAAGAAGAAAGTGCAGCATTGCACGTTTGCCCTGCAAAGTAGAGAAACCGAGGAGAGCAACCACAGCAAACCGAAAATCAGACAAGGCAAGGGATGACTGGGAAGGCTTGGAAAACAGGGTGCTAATAACCCAGGTAAGCAGGGCTTCCCACACTGCAGCACCAATAACATATCAAAACCCGTGCTGCAGCACCATCCTGGGCTGGTGAGCAGAAAGGCATTCAGGCTGAAACTGAGCAGATAAGAAGTGAGGGGAAGCTGCCAGACTCATTTTCACTGGGGATCTGAACCACAATTCAGCCCAGGTGACATTTTACATATTTTCACCATTGTTTTTGTTTAATTTGTGAAAGCAATTACACAGCCAATTGAACAGTGTAAAGCAACTGCGGCAATAGTCAATATCTCAATGAGGTACGGCGCAGCTCAGCTTTCCCAGTTAGGATATTCAGGCATAGCCCTGCGGTATCTGTACCATCCATCACTGACATTGCCATCTGGCTTACCTGATCCTCCCCAAATACAGCTTGTGCTGAACAAACGTGACTTTTCTTTGGGCCCCTTCTGAGGAAAATGAGGCAATGAAACACCCTGCGCTGGTAGTGACATGGACAATGCTAGCTGGCACTGTCAGCTCTTAACTGAAGTGTGACTGAGGACAGCTAAGTGACACACGGCCAAATACACCGGGCCTCTCAGTGATCACTTTGATGCAGGCAATTGGTTGTTCACCCCACTGAATTGCATAGTGCAAACATGTAATGCAGGCCCCTCCAGGATTACTCCACTCTTGTCTCCCCTTCAGCTGTGCCTCTCCAATTTTTATTGCTGTAGCTGAACTCAAACCTCGGGTCACTGTTCAGTTGGAACTGAATGGGTGCAGCCCAAGTGACCTTACCCCCTCATCCTTCAGTTGAAGGAATTCCCAAGCTGATAGAAGGGCTGAACCTGGCTAGAAAAAAAGGAAGAGCCCTGTCTGGCTGGAGTAGACATATCTACCAGCTCTAGTGCAAGTAGGTAAGTCAAGCAATATTCCTCAAACAGCAGCACAGGACTCCTTCTCAGGGTGGGGCAGGGCGCATGAGTTGTGCAGAAGATGCCAGTAAAGTGTACCTGGTCTGGTGTGAATCTTTGTTTAACGGTGTGTGTCAAAGAATAGGACTTGTGAAAGGTTAACAGGAAGCCTAGGGCTGAGCACAAAGTTTAACCCAAAAGTCCTGGATTTGAAAAGCTCCCTTTTCTCCTCATCCTTGTACAAACCACTTCCCAGAACCTAAGCAGGTATTTCCCACCATGGTCCTCAACAAGCACAGTAGCTTGGATGTGCTGGTATATTTTTGTGTGTATCTCAGTTAGAGAATTTTTGCATCATTTCTTAATAGATAATAAATAGTTCAGAGCAGATAACTATATAGAAGCTATAGTACTCGAGCTCAACATTGTGGCAGTTGCTTGTCAGAAAAGACAGAAAGCAGCTCTGTGACCCACGTGGTATCAGTGCTGCACACAGGTCTGCATGGATCTAATCTTTCTACTGAGATTTAATTATAGCAAAATTACAGTTGGCATTATAAAGCAAGTTTAACGTTAAGAAAGACGTGTGTATTTTGTGTATCTTCTCAGGAGATAGCTGCTTTTAGAGTGGGATCAGTTTCTGTTGTTGGTTGACCTCCTTGCACAGCCAAGCAGGAGGGAGCTGGATTCTATTTTGACTCAGGCCTCAGGGGACTGTTTCTCTCAAATCCTTCCACAGAGCCCCAAACCCTGCTATTTTCTTTCTCTTTGCTGCCGTGTAGCACAAGAGCCCCTCCTGCCCCACAGGCTCCTGACTGGGGCTGGGTCACCAGGACCTGCTGCTGCCAGGTCTGTGATGGCACACCTTGGTGACTCAGGTGAGCTGCTGAGGTGGTGTAGCATTGCTAGGAGCAGGAGATGACTGTGCACACCAGTACGCTGGGAGCTGGCGGTAGTGCCGCTGTGTTACCAATGATAAATAGCCCGTGTCACTGCAGTAGCTGGTCTCCAGATTGAAGCAGACTTTTGCGAATCAGCAGGGTCAGCATTTGAAAAGCATGTGAATATTGTGCACTTGTAAATATTTGAGCACATCTGTTTAGCTCCCTCTCAAAAACCACTGGGAAAAACTACTTCACATTGTGCCATGCAATGCTGTTACCCTGCTCTAATTGTCAAATCTGTTGAGTGTTTTTCTCATGCACACAAAAATTAAAAATTACTATCCTCATTCATGATTAATTCAGCTGCAGTGCTGCACTGTGTCACACTGCATTTTTTAAAGTATTAAATTCCACCTCATAATAAGAGTTTTAATTAACTTTTTGCTACTTCATCCTTTTTCCCCCCTTCACAGGGCCTCAGTCAATCTCCAGAGCTGCTCTCCCCACAAACGTCTCACTGGATGCTGCTGTGACAGCGATGGGGCTCCAACCTGGCACGATGAAAATGGCCAGCACTAGCCACAGGGCCTCTCCAAGGCCTCCTTGCTAGAGGCCTAGGGCCAGTGGTCTGCCTGCACACAGCTTACCTGACCAGGGGATGGCAGAGTTCTAACACACAGCATTTCTGAATTGCCTGACAGGAGCACTTGGCTATTACTTCAGCTCAAATCTTTTAGTCGGTATAGGTCTTTCATAGTCAATCTTTATGGAAATCTAAAGGAGGACTTCAGAGGAACAGCATTCCCACCTCTCTGTCCATCACGTTTCTGTACAAGCATGTGCCCTCCTTCTGGTACTTGGTGCTTGCCAGGACTGCCCCAAACTGTCCATGTACCTCTTCAGGATTTGTAGATGGACTTTCCAAGCAGGCATACTTTGCAGGCAGGAAGAGCCACAATTCCTTCTTCCGCAAGCTGGCCCTGACAAGCAGAAAGGAAAGTGGTTTAATAACTTTATCACTTTTAGAACAGAGCAAAAGGCAAAGAAAACAGCATGGAAAGAGGATCTATAGAAGACCCAACTCCCTCCTAGAAGTTTCATTCTGGAGCAATGTGATTTTCAGACTCAGAAGTGATTGAAGAGCCAGGTGGGCTGGAGAAGGCCTGGAACATTAGTTCCTGTGAGCAGAGCACAAGCAAGCACAGAAAAGGGCAGCAGAGGCCCTGCCACTGCCCCGCTGGGACCCTGGTGAGAGCTGCCCCAGCGACATGGTCATGCTGTCTCTGGACAGCTTTTCTTTGCAGGACCAGCTCTTACTCAGCAGATCTCCTCAGGTTTTTCTGACCTTGGCAGTATTTCAAGGGTCATATTTTCACACGGCTGGATTGCTCCTGAACAATTTCTCCAATGTATTAAGCACAAACATGCTTTCTGTCAGCATCAGACATGTCTAATCTCTCCGCCTGCTTTCTCCCCCAGCAGTCACACTCAGTCTCTGTTGCACGGAAAATCCCACTGTCCTTTTTCTGTTAGGTAGCAGATTCTGGCTGCAGGCTGAGGAAGTGCTCACTCTCTCCCTGCTGCCTAAGCTCACTTCCCCCACAGCCCAGCTCTGACAAGTTTTGGGGCATGGCTGGTACCAGTGAGGGCTTGAAACCCTCTGGAGGAATGAAGAGTGCTGCAGAAGGGATATCTCCACCAGCAATGAGGGGCTGTCGTCCTGGACCCTCCCACCTCTTCCTTTTCTGCAGACTCACTGTTTATGATTTCATAACTTCACTTTGCCTTATTTAATGTTTAACATTCCGCATTTTAATTGAACTAATAAGTAACTTATGCGGGTCACACAGCAGTGTATTCCCTGAGCGCATGCCAGCATGGTTCCTACCAACAAAATGGTGCCCTCGCAAAATGTTTGGGGTGCCCAAGTGGGAATTTCTAACTGTCCTCCCTGCAGAGATTCTTAGCTTGCACACAGCCCCCAGCTCACAACCCTTCTTAGGGCCATCCTATGCAGCCTGCTGAGCTGGGCAGGCTCCAGGAGAGGCCGTCTCCATAGATGCATGTGGAGATGCTTCCGTACTGTACTCAGGCGCTATAGCCCAGCACACAATAGCCAGACACAATAGCCCAGCAGGACACATTTCATTACAGTTCTTTCTGACAGTGCCTCGCTGTGTATTTGAACATGGTGGTCATTCACCAGCTCCTACCCAAGGGGACATGGAACACTCAGCAAGGGCAGAGGTGATGCTGGCCTGCTGTCACACACGGCACCTTGCAATGCCCACTGTTCTTCTATTTCTTTGTGCCTTCAGGGATTTCATTCCTTGGAAGATCCCTGATGCTCTGGAAGGAGCTAGGAATCTCAGGCTCTTTTTGGTGGTGCCCAGTGACAGGACAAGGGGCAATGGGCACCGACTGGAACACAGGAAGTTCCATATGAACATGAGGAAAAACTTCTTTACTGTGACTGTGACAGAGCGCCAGAACAGGCTGCCCAGAGAGGTGGTGCAGTCTCCTTCTCTGGAGATACTCAAACCCACCTGAATGCAATCTGCTGTAGGGAACCTGCTTTAGCAGAGGGTTAGACAAGATGATCTCTAGGGTTCCCTTCCAGCCTCAATGATTCTGTGATTCTGTCAGTATGTGAGAGGATAAAACATTGCTCTATTTGACATACGAGGCCAGAAGAAGCGCACTCAGAAACATTTGCTTTTCAGTCAGAAAACAAGAAAAGGCATTCCTAGCAAAGGGTCATTTTTAGTGGGGTTTCTTTAGTACTTTCTTCCTTTCTCCCAGACCCGAATCCACCACACAGGCTGGTAACAAACATTCCCCAAGCCATGAACCTCATTAGAGTGGAGCTGGTCTGGAGCAACTCCACCTTCCAAGCTGACACTCACCCAGCACAGCGTATATTGCTTTCTGGATGAAAGAAACTGCGTTTCCTGAGAGATTTCATGCCATTTTGTATTTTTCTGTCACAGCAGTTGTGTGTTCACAGTAGCCTTGCTCTGGCTCTTGTGTGGTCAGTATGCTACCAGCCATTTTAGAATGGGCTTGTATAATGACTGGGACAACATTAAAAATATCAAAATCGTACTCCTCCGCTTCCTGAGCTTTTTTACCCTACTTTGGTGCCACACCACACACACCCCCAGGATGGGCAAACCCTCTCCAGGCTTTCCTGTACAGCCTACTGAACCGTGTCAGCCATTTGGTCTGAAACGCAGCCCTTTTCTGCCTGCAGTTTGCTCTGGGGATGCCTCAGTGGTTCACATGTGAGCGTACCCGAAACACTGCCATGAGGAATTCTCCAGGAAAACATTTGTGCAGAAAGAGCTGCTCCTTTGAGCTCTGTAGCACAAGTGTTCTGTGAAATAAAAGTAAGAAGGATCGCTGCAATGAAGTATAGCTGATGTTTGCAGCTTTACTGCAAGGCTGTGCAAGAGATTTGGACACTTTACCACCAAAAATTAATCAAAGACATGCATTTCAGTCCCCTAGGCTGATTTGTAAATACGATTGTGTGTCTCTTTAGTGTACACTGCATATGTGTAATTGTCAGCTCTAGTTTATTTTGAATAGATTCAAGGTAAGATAAAGCAGAGAAAAATGCAGGCACCCAGGTATATCCTGTATTTGGTAGTATGAAGAACAACATCCACTTATCTGCCTGACACCCATCTGAAAGCACTCAGCAATCCTGTATGTTCACCTTACAGGTTGTTCCCAGATGGAAAATTGCATTTAAGAGTGACTGGTAAAAGCAGAGCTGAACCCACATATCTGTAAGAACCTGTCTCTACAGACAGTATAATTCTTATTAATCTTCAGCCACCCCTTCTCTGTCATGGCTGTCCTCCCCAGCCCAGCTGCCAGTCTCATGCCATACACAGCTTTTCACAGCCAGTTTGTTTGTCTCCCCAGGGCCAGTGCTTTGTTCAAGTGGGCTATTACCAGCCTCTCTGCTGGTGAACCTCAGTTATCTTGTGCAATCACCTTCTCTACTGTAAACGTCAAGCAGCTGCTGCCTGTGTGGGCAGTGGCTTTGCAAGTGCTTTGTTCTGTCCATTCAGTAAGTTTTCCAGCTAGCACGAAGTTCTGTACTTCCCTGCTTCAGGATACAGAGACTCTTCAGCTGCTATTTCACCTCTGATGCACCTCCTTAAATATGATTATCTTTTCCATCATGTAACCATGAATGTAGAATATACAGCACCATGAAGTGTCAGTGAAAAGAATGCATTTATGCCCAGAACACCATCAAGCTTTAACAAACAGGACACGGGAAGAGGCAGTCGTACAGTCAAGCTTATGAGCAGGACAAGCTTAGCCTAAGCTGTCCAAAAAAACAGTACCAAAACGCTCCTCAGGAGTTTCCTGACTGCTCAGCATGATGGATTATAATGGGTAAGCAGAAGGGAGAACTCCTCAGAGCAAAACATGTCCAGAGGAGCCTCTGGCTACGTCAAAGGATAAAATGGCATTCCCCCAACACGGCTAGGTAACCAAATAAGAGTTAAATACAGCTGCTTAGAATCATTTTCTGTTGATTTTTCTTCATAAAAGGCCATCATTAAGATCTGAAAGTTAACAAAAGAAACTATTTTCACCAGATCTGGAAAAGGAAATTTGGAAACGTTCTTCTTCTTTACTTAATGACATTTTTCTTCTCTTCCTTGCCCTCCTCACTTCTTCTGTGGTGGCAAATGAAATAAAGGGTAACAAAAGAGAGGGAGGGAAGGAAGGGAGGGAGAATATTAAAAAAAAAAAACAAAAAAAAAAAAAAGAAAGAAAAAGAAAAAAAAAAGAAAGAAGAAGAAAGCGAGGATGCAAAAACAAATAATAAAGAATGGAATAACAAAATAGAGATCTTTCATCTGCAATTATTTTCCCTAAATTTCAATGAAAGAATTCAGGAAAACAAAATATTACTAATTTTCTCTCCAGAGGTTTTTGAAATGGTTTCAGCATTCTTCCCCAGCCGGGTTTCCTCCCATCTCTGAGCTCTGAGCCACTGCGATGAGTGGTGCAGGAACTGCTCCACCAGCATGGGAGCCAGGGAATGGGCCACCACCACGCCATCAGAGGACACACTGCTGGGATTAGGAAATCACTAACACCAGGCTGAGCGCAGCAGGCCTTAGCGGGAACACACTGGCCATCCTGTCTCTCTGCATTTCAAAGTCAGTTTTGTGTAGTATGGGATGCCTGGGATTTAAACAGCTGTTAACGTCTACCTATGATAAACTGAGCATCTAGAAAGACAAACTCAAAAACTGAGGAGCAGAGGAGCACCTCTGCCCGGATTAGCCTCCTGCAAAGCAAAGCATTCACAACATGCATCCTGTGCCCATCCTGGCTGGTAGAGGGACACGTGCAAACTAGACCCTGGGACTGAGGCTGGGACTGGTGCAGCTACCCCAGCACCATGCTGGTGCCCAACCCTCAGGTGGCCAACCTTGCTGCAGGTGAGAGGGCACGTGTCAGAAGAGAGGGTGCTGGACTTCTACCACCAGCAAGAAGTGCTGGTTGATGGAGCCCTGCGAGCACTGATCTGAACAGCTTGCGAACCATTACTATCTAGAAGTGTCAAGTAAGATTAGAACAAACATCAAGCAAAGATGAAATAAACAGCTATTGTATGGGCAGAAATGGATTTTCAGTTTCCACAGTAAATAAAATAATGTGCTGTCTTAGTCAGTGCCCCTGTGATGATACAGTTTGCAGGATTTTTACTGGCAAGCTGCCATACTTACTTTCATTTATCTGCCTCAAAGCACCATTTCAAAAAGTGCAAAAGCATGTTGTTGATAGAGTAGATTGTTTATAGCTGAATTGAGTATTTCAGAACAACACGCATTGTAATAAAGTGGGGGAGGGGACGAGGAAGCCAGCACAGCTGCAGATTCTTGAATCCTTTGTCAAAAATCAATGCCAGAAAGCTGAGATATACTTATTCTGTCTCAGGAAACACAATACGCAACCCCCTTGCTGCTCCACTCCATGACAAGTGCTGACAAAGGCCCTGAAGTCCTGCAGGCTTATGTTACCTTGCACTGATGGTGCTGGTATCTCCAGAGCTCCACAATAGTTCTTTGGTGGCCAGTGAGGGCCAGAGATCCCTTATCCTGGAGCCCTTTTCCAGTTCTGTGCTGCTCCTCAGTGATGCATGTGGCACAGGAATTCCATCAGCAACCTGAAGTCGAGAGATAGGAGTAGGGCATTAAAATAACAGTGCAAAGAAAATGAAGGTGTTTCAAGAGCAGAGGTGTGCAGACTCAGTGACCTGCCACTGCAGGAGCCAGCCAGGCAGAGCGAGACCAGAAGCCAGAACAGCCCCTGCAGCGGTGACTGGAGCAGAGACGTGGCTTGTCTGAGCTCACCAGTCTGCTTCTGCATTCACAGCGCCTTCAAAAAGACAGTTAGCTTGGAAAGACTGCTCTCCATGTTGAAGAATATCGTGAAAAACATGTCTCTGGAGGTTTCCACTGCCAACAAGGGCTGGTTTCCTCAGCGCAAACAATAAACGTCTGACGAGTGAGGGCTTAGTTCCCTTGAGACCATAGCATCTGAATAAATAGCAGACTGAAAAATATGAGCGGAATTAAGGTAAAAAGAGAATGTGACTTTACGGGAGGACAGCTGAAACTACTATCCAGTCAGAGGACATGGGTAGAAAACGAAGATTTCCCTTTCCAGCCCCACTGGACTCAGAAACAAAACGCATCACGCTCCCACCATGCTGGAGCAGAGCAGCTTCTCTGGCCACTATTCCTTCAGCTGGCTGGAGATAACAGTAGGAGGGCACCAGACCACATGGCCTAGACGAAACCAGCCTGAGTTTCTCCCTCAGCCTGGCTTCCCACGTGACCTGCCCTGTGGGCCCCACGCTGGTTGGTGCTGCATGGAGGGGGTGGCTTCTGGCTGCCAGAGGCCAAGCCTGGGCCAGGAAGCTGCTGGGCTTGGGTGCCTCAGCTACATGGGTGACCTCACCTTGCCGTGTCCCCCTTGGCTTGCCCTTTGCCCAGTCAACACCGAGTGCCCTCAGTGTGCTGGCTCAGGCATGGTGCTCACAGGCACAGTAGGATTCCTGCTGAGGTCCCTCAGCTCCTTCTGTCAGCAGGAGCTCCTGGAGGCACTCAGCACCCCAGAACAACACTCGGCCGAATCGAGCCCCATTAGCGTATTTCCAGGCATTTACAGATCCCAGATTTTCTACATTAATATTTAACCCACCAAGTCTTTCAAAGCCCATCTTCCCAAACCTCAAGTTCCCAGATGCTTTTTAATGCCCTCCTCAATAGTGCAATAAAAGTCTGATATTTTATTACTCCCATGAATTATTACCCTAATTTGTAATTTGCCAGACTTTTTTAAACTTCAAAATCTGCACTGTATTTTCCCACACACAAAAAAAAATGCTGTGTGCGACACATTTTTCACTAACAAGTTGAAGCCTAATATTTAAATAGACACACTGATTTTTTCTGAAAGGGTGCACTATCTTTGTCACACTGTCAGCGAGGTTGTTTTATGTCACCCCAAATCATGTTTAAAGGTTTTCCTAAAATAGAAAGGATAACCTAGAACTGTGCACGAAAGACTGGAAGCAGAATGAAATGGTTACACATTCTTCTAAACTTTGATGTAACATAAACTTCCAGGATGGTTTATAGGCACCATTTTATTATTTTTTTTAAAGAAGTAAGCATCTTGGTTATCTGGAATGCAGATGCTGGGCAAATTCAGAAGCTCTGGCATGCCTGCAAGCTGTGCTCCCTATGCAGTAGACGCCAAAGATAATGGAGTAAAAGACGCTCAAGATCTCATCCAGCATCTGCTGAAGCTAACAGACTACGTGGAGCTGAGGATCATGCCTCCAAGGGCACCTTCCTGCTCATGAACTCGAGACGTGGCTGGATCCAGAAAAACATAAAAATGAGGGGGGTCAAATTGGTCACAGCAAGGAGCAACGCTGATCTCCGTGTCAAAAGTTGCCACAGTTTTGTGCAGAATGCTTTGTTAGCAACTTGACTGGCAAGACAACTAAAGCTTTTACCATTCTAGATGGAAACACGGCATCATACTTCCCATAGTCACAGACTCTGCCGTCCTGGAACAAGCAGCCTGATCATTCATGGAGAATTAGCAGTATTTGAAGACTGAACACTAAACACCCAATGGCTGGACAAATCTGAGACAGAAACGCGAGAGCGCCTTGACTGGAGAACCTGTATTTGTTCAGAAAAAATGCAATAATTTCTGTATTCTTTTCTAGAGATCATTTTCCACTACGACAAAGATCTGTCCTGCAGTGAACCTGTCACAGCTTATTTTTAGATGGACAAGGGCTTTGGATATTAAACTCTCCTCAGAAAGGAGTGATTCCTAGCGGTGGAAATGTATTTCCACAAGGGCATGGATGAGAGGGCTCTTCACAGGAAGAAATGCCCACCAGTCCTTTCTACCTTCTGATCAGCTCAGTATGCCCCACAGGACCAGTACTGGAGCTTAGCCTTATGAGGGACAACTTGATCCCCAGAGAGGGAAGCAAGCAAACTGCTCTCTGAACAGCCAGGGATTAGCTCTGCCCCAGGTTCAAGCCTAATGCCAGGTCACTGGAACCACTTGGCTCCATTAAAAGCATGATTTGTTTAAAGCGGGACCCTGTGTAACAAACTAATAGTAAAATACAATGCATGAGAGGAAAACAAATACAAGAGAAGATTCAAACACCTTCCACATCACTTGATGGGAAGTTTTTGGACAGGGTCACTTCAAACCCAAGACTTCACTTGAGGCTGAGGTTGCTGAACAGCACAAACTCGCTTCAGCTTTCAGGGCTCCATGGGTTGCTAATACAATACCACCTCAAACTATCTCATAACTTAAAAAGGCATCCAAAGGTGGTGAGGCAGAATGGTGACAACGTCAAAGAAAAGCCAAATATATTCTTCTATAGAGAAAGAATTTGGAGAGAGGCTTGTGTGCTCTTAAGCACAGGTACCCATGGCATTTACCCCAGATGTCCCACTGTCAGAAGCTGCTGCCTGGCCCCAGCCAGCTCTGCTGCCATGTTTCCCCTTGCAGCCCTCCCACCGCTTCCCAGGATGACCCCAGAGCAGAATCCCACTGATGTGCAGAGCCCTGTGTGAGAGCAAACAGGGTGATGCGCAAGGTTCCGCCCCAGTGCCCAGCAGCATCTGTATGCGATCAACGGCCTCTATGAGGCACTTAGCCCTTTGCTTATTTCTCAGGGCTGCAACTTATTAACAGGGTTACCTTCTCCGTTGAAATATCATCACCATGTGTAAACACCACTGACAGGCATTAATTGCAGACAATGCCTTTAATCAACAATTGAACATTAATAAGAACAGACCTTGAGAATTAACACAATGAGACACTTGTACCTAATCACTAAAGAGTACTTCTCATAAAGAAAACCCTTTCTTTTTGTTCCTAAAAAGGTCAAGGTCTTCTTTTCTCTATTTGACAAGGAGAAAAACCACACATAGGAGAGCATATCGAGGCTTTATGTGGCTTAAATTATTTCCATCCATGCATTAAAAAAACATTCCTTTTCAAAGATGTTCACCAAGTTTTTCTACGTGATCTACAGCTCCCAGAGCCTCTGCTCCTGAAATTATTAGGTTAGCTGCTGAAAGAAGCAATCAAGTTTTACTGTTAATCTTAAAAGCTAATCCTTTTTATTGACTTCCCAGTCAATAAAATTGTAGCTCTCAAACTACTTTCAGGTTTACTTGAGTAATAGGAGGGTTTGTGTGTACCTGTGCCTATGTTTGAAGCTGCTAATTTTCTTGCTGACTAAGCTGTGCTCATGGGTTAAGACTATAAAGCAATTTGCCTTATCACTTGGCGTGGGGTCCTGCTTTGCTGAAATCAGAGCAAGGTTTGAGCTAAGAGGACTTGGGGAGTAAGGTTGGGACCTTCAGCTGGTGATGGTTTATGGGGGGCTATTACAGGCAGAGAATCTTCCTGATGAACCGGAAGGGTGAGGAGAAAGATTTTTTAGTTTGTTAAAAGAAGCCCAATGGATACAGCCGTCTCCACTTCTAAACTGAAATCTAACCCAGAGAACTGAAGAAGCATCACAGATTGGTTATTTCTCAGCTACAGCAAAGCCAAGGGGCTGAAGGGAACACCAGGTGTTCTGGCCCCTTCTAGCTGCTGTGGACCAGGTGTGCCATGCTCCCAGGTTTCCTCCAGCCCCACTGGGCTCCCGAGGAGCCCCGGCACCACCTCAGCCAGTAGAAGCATGGGAGAAGAAAAGCAGGTCTGCTCTCAGCTTACATGCTGTGTTGAACACTAAAATATAAATAGCTCTCTGAGCAGCAGGGAAAACATGAAGGCTTCCTTGGCTTTGTAATCTGCAGTGGGATTTTCTTGTGCCGAGCAGTGTGCGAGCTCTGCCTGCATCTCTTCCCACTGGCGGGGGGCATTCTGCTGCCTCTCAGGGTGCAGCCCTTCCCTCGGCAGCGGGATCAGTGCTGCTCCTCTTTGTCCACTGCTGGTTTCATGAAGTCTGCCAGAATTAAAACCACCATGCACAGCCATTGCTCAAGTCTAGCAGGGACCAGCATTGGGTTCAAAGGGTGCTAGGGGGAGATTTTTCCCTTTCTCCAAACCTCTTCAGCCATCAAGCTATTGCAGCTCTGGTGGCACTAGCTGACCAGTGCCTGGCTCTGCTCCCAGCCAGCGTGGGGCACGGGGACAGACGGGGCAGGACACACAGGACAGGATGTATGCAGCAGGACACACTGTGTGCTGAGGGCTCACCGTCGTGCTTGGGTTTCAGGTGGGCCCGTTCCCCATCCGCTCTGAGTGCGTACAGCCAGTTTCATGCTCTTAACATTTCCCAGAAATTCAAAGTGACAGAACCGGAGGTATTGCAATCTGGAACTCTTAACTTTAGTAAACTGGTGAGAATACTGGAATGTGCATGTTCCTTATTTAACTGCTCCACCAGCTTTCCTTCTATGCTGCTCGACGCAGCCGTTCAGGATACATATTAGACAACTAACATCTGGACTGAATATCTATTAGGACCATATGCTCTACTCAGCTACAGCATCATGTTGGAGATTGGGAAAATCCAAACCAAATGGAGATATCAGAAACTTTCAAGGGTCACAAATAAAGTAATTTTGGTTTTTCCAGCCCCTATGAACATGGTATATTGGCCTGCACTCTACATTTTGTGTGAAAGTCTCATTGCAGATATAACCTTGACTTTATAAATGAAGAGCAACTTGAATATTGTGGTTGAAACAAATCTATCTTGATGATTTCTCCCCAGTAAGGTTCTGAATGAGGCAATGCTGAGTGACTCTGTCTCCTAAATGAGGCTGAGCAGTAAGACACCCAACCGTTAGCTTCCTGCTGATGCCTTATGATGGTGCTTCAGCGGGGGAGCGATGGTGTCGTTTCACCCCAATAGGATTCTCCTAGTTTAGAGCCGAAATGGCTACATATGCCCCAAACGGCCATGTGTGAGAACATGCTGTTTACATCGACAAGAACAGCCTTTAGGAGCCACCAGAGCCCCTCAGGACAGCCAACATAGCATAGCAGGACTCCCTTGCTGCTGAGTGAAGTGAGCAGCTAAAGCTGGATTGTACATGAAAGGGAGAAGGCAGAATGAATCCCTTTGACCAGCATCAAGACCCCATCAGGAGAAAAACAGACTTGCTTGGGGCAAGGAGCAGAATGCAATTACTGGGCTTCCATGGTACCGATACCACTCCAAATGAACACGCTTTTGGACAGCGCACTTTGCAGAGTGCGGTCTCGGAACAGATTAAGGGATTTCCCTTTGGTTGGGGCACTAGGACAACCATTACATTCCATTGAAATAATACCCATAACACATTTTTCAGGTCAAAACAGCAACCCTTCCCAAAATAACAAACTCCAAGTAATTTTGCAAGATGAAACAATCCCATTTTACTCTATGAGCTTTCACGACAAAATTAAGGAAGTAAGATTAAGAAAAAAAAATTAAAAAACACTACTTAAAATTTGTAAACATCCTTTGTAACAGATGAACTTAAGGGCTTTCTTAAGATGTTTTAGACGGATGGATTATGACAACAGCGGTGGAGAAAAAGAGGGCATGGATTGTGTTTTCTTGCTCCAGAGAAGTGGATGAGCAGGCACTAAGGTGCTGAGTGACCAGGAAGAGAGATGGGGTGGGATTCAACAGGACAGTGTGCCTGATCAAAGCCTGTAAGGACTGGAGTCACATCACTGCCGTGCCTGGGGAACCCAAAGGCAGGAATGAGAAGGGCTGGAGGTAAGAGTTGGCCATAGGGCAAACGGGAGTCCTGGCCTTGAACCTGTTGTGGCAGTCAAGGTAGGGTGATTCCCCTGGAAATAAGGCAGTGTTCCTGGCACTGCTCAAGGCCAGGGGTCCCCACCAGCTGTACAGCAAGCTCTTACTAACAGCCACGTACAGGAAAGGTGAAGGAGGCAGAGATAAATGTTACTGGGGTGACCAGGAAGTTGGGTCCCAAACATCTTGGCTGATCATCTCTGCAGATTGACGGGATGCCAAAGGAAAACAAGAAATGAGGATCATTGAGGGAAATTATTTTCAGTAACTGTGTCAGCAAAAGAGAACAAGTGGTTAAGCTGATCTTTTCTTTGAGGTGCTATATTGAACTACAGTCTCTCAGCCAGAGAGAAAATGTGAGGCTTAATAATCCTGCCCAAGCCATGACATTCCAGTGAAGCCCATGACCAATGCCTACTCTCCAGCCCTGTGCCTGGCTGCCCCGTGCCAGCAGATGTTCCCAAACTTACTCTCATTTCCTTTCATAAGACTTTTTTTTTCCCCTTCAAAACTCTGAGGTCTAGAGACTTCATTTTCTTGAGATGAAAGATTAGATTCTGTCAGCTCTGAGTACATATGTGGGCTGATCTGGCCTATGGGCCGTATGTTTGACACCCCTAGTGTACTGTGTTATTGTACCCGGAGGAGGTGATGGGGACTTATTTATAGAGACAGTGTCTGTCAGGGGAAGTTGTAAGTGCGATTCGTGTGGGTTAAAACAGGGAGCGCATGTACTCTTGACAGTGGACACTCCCTGGATTCCAGGCATGGTCAGGGTGAGCACTCTGAGAGAATCTTAATGGTTTTCAACCTTATTTACTGATATATATATTTTTTTTTTTTTCTGAGAGCACGCAGTATTTTTAGACTCTTCTTGCATACTGAAATTTGGAGAAATGACAAGTCCGGGGACTTCTGGGACACTCGAGGCAGATCTAACCTGTCATCTGTGCCTCATGGAGCTGCAGATGCTGCCGCAGAGCTCTGCGGCACAAGGCGGCAGTACCGCGGGGTCGGTGCTTGGCTCCGCACGGCACGTGGGCCCTCTGAGCCCCCCGACACATGGGGCCTGCCATGAGCAGTCCGTGGCCTTTCTGCAGGCAGCCAGCAGGCAGCGGGGGCTGAGGTGAGCCGGACACTATTGAGGCAGCAGATGGCTTCCTCCGGAGCACCTCTGCTCTGGGACAAAAAGCCACCCTGGGTTAAAGGGAAGGAAAACACCTCCTGGTGACTTAACAACAGAGCCCCAGTGCTTTACCCTGTCTCTCTGAATCTGCTCCTTCTCTAGTGTAAATTATCTGAGAAAGAAAGTTTCCTGATATTAGCATCTCACACATCACCAAGCAGATTGCTGGTGCTTGAGAAATGGCCAATAAAAATAACTTCCTCGCAGGGTTTAAGTACATAAGATTTAAAGTAGCCAGTGAAGTTTTCAGACTCCTCACACTTCAAACAACAGAGCTCCGGCAGTAAGCATGCAGCTTAAAAACTTTAATCAAACGCACTAGCTCACAGCACGAGCAAGTAGATAAAACAGATGCAAGATTTCTAGCTCAAGTCGTTCTAACATATGGTAACACCATCCTCTCTTAGGGGAAACCAATAACAGCAAACAATGAAAATGCCCTTATTTAAAAACATTCCTTAGTAGGTCCAAGCTGCCATCTCTGTTTAATCTCAAACTTACAAAAACCAATCCCCTCAGCGAGAAGCCTGCTGATACTAGGCTAAAAAAAAACAAACACAAAACACCACAGCTTTTTTCCCCTGGATTGACTAGAGCTATGAGGCCAACTGTTCGAGAAACACGTCCCAGATTCAGGTTCCGGATGCAGAGCGTGAGGACAGCATCCTTCGGCACAGGTTCAGGCTGTGTCAGCACAACCTGTGCTCCCCTTGTGCTTCCCCAGCCCATGGCAACAGAGCTGGGACTTTCTGCAGCTGCAGCATGGCACATGCGGGCAGCGCTGGCCCAAGGTACTTGAACTTCCTACATTTAATCAAAGGCTTTTTTCTTTCTCTGGCCCGGATTGGATGTGGCTCATGATCTCAGTGATGGAAACGCCAATAATTCACCTCACTAGTCAGCCCTCTCTTCATTTACTGAATTAAATTCCAGCTGTTCCCAGCCATTCATATGCTCTCTTGTGTGTACGCATCCACACGCACCAAAACAGCAATGTTCATTAAAAGCAGTACTGTTAGGCTTCCCTTGCTAGCAGCCAGCTTGGCTAATACCATTTTCAGACCAACTGAGCTCAGCAATGCCTGATGCAAAAGGAGAAGAACAAGGGGCTAGTTTCCCAGGTGCATACACCAGCACAACAGCACTGGCTCAGGTGGGACCCTCTGTTCCTGCACCTGGTGACAGTCTGCCTTAGGCTGGCATCATTAGTCCCACTTTTTCCAGGATTAAACACATGCACGGAGATCTTCACAGCAGGGGAAAGCTGTTGGCTCTGCTGCAGGACCGTAGCACCCAGTACTAGCAGCAGGAGCAGCAGCAGGCCTGTGCTCAGTGATGCTCACTCCAGCTCTCCTTGAATGCCTCTCCAGCAGCCTGGAGGCCTTGGCCTGCAGGCCTTGCCAGAGAGAGCACGGTGGCTCCTCCTGCTCCTGAGGAAACGGGGGGTTCATGCTGTGGCTGCAGAGCTCTGGCAGCGCCTGCAGAACAGGCTCTAAGGGTCACACAGCCCTCGGGGGAGGTGGCGGGGGGGGCAGTAACAGCAGAGCCCGGAGCTCCTCCTGAGACCAAAACAGTATCAACTTCGAGCAAACAGTTGTCCTAAATGAAAATTCATCCCCTGCTAAATTTAACCAGGTTGCATGACAGCACATATGTGTTGATTTCAGTGAGGTTTCTGAGGCATGAGGGAGATCATAAATAGGCCCTAACATCTGAGAAAATTAGACAGAAAACACGGCTACGCTTTTGTTTAGAATTCAGCTCAGTATCTGCTCTTCCTTAAGTGTTCTGGCACACAGCTTAATTATTAGCACGGTTTTCTTCAAAGGGAATGGAAAGTGGAAATGGTTATTTTTATGCCAGTGTCAAACACAAATCGATGGGAAAAAATGATTTGCGAGTGCAGTTTTTAACTCTGGCAACCCCTGTGAGCCTGGCTGCTGGCAGCCCGTGCATGGCGCTCCCCTGGGGTTGTTCTGCTCGACATCAGGCAGCCCCAGGTTAACAGGTCTGCATGCTACTGGTCACCAAACCATGACAACAGGGGGGGACACCCAGATCCCGTGGAGCAGTGTGCTGGGAGGTGGGATCCTCATGGGGCTGCTGGGCCCAGAGCTGAGCTCAGCCTTGGGCACAGGTTCTAAAACAGTACTTCAAGCATGTTTTATGCACACCACTACTAGAAAACAGCATCCACACCAGGAGCCCACATGCTCTCCTTGACCAGCATGTGAGTGCACATGCATGCGTGCACCGTGCACTTACAGATAACAAAACAAATAATTTTCATTATGTTAATAGCAATGCTGGATTTAAGCCAAAAGTGAATTAAGTCTTGGTCTCAGCCAAAGGAGACGTGCTAGTGAGCCTAGTGGCCACAGGGAAGGAGGAATACCCAAGGACTGGGGAAATGGCACACATTTACTCCTGAGCTGCACTCTGTCACTGTGCATTACACTGGTGGATGTGTAGCACGTCTCAGCAGTCAGAGGCTGGTCTCCTCATGGTCTTGCAAGTGACCTTGACTAAGTCCACCACACACGAACACAACATGGTTTTGATCAATCCAATGTGTGCCAAGCACGGTACATGTTTTCTGCATCAGGACCACTTTGTGGCTAGGGACTCAGTGCTACAACCCTGTGCTCACACACACGGTAACGCCACAGGGGCTACAGGCAAAAAATAAAACATGGAGCCTGACCTGGTGAGACACTGCAAGGCTGTGCCAGGTAGAGTGTGTGTTGGCAGGACGCAAGACAGAGCATCCACACCTGCACATTGCTCCTTGCTCCCTCTTTATCTCATCTGCACTTACCTATTGTTAGCAGATACTTAATATTTGTTCTCTACCCATTATACACAGAGCAAGCACTAATCAAGTAAACAGCGGTATTAAGTAAATGTTAATGTAAAATAACATCATTGACCTTGTCAGTGTGTAAGTTTCTCTACTCAAAATTGAACTGCATTTACCTTAACGTTGCAAAACCTTATTTGTAAATGATAAAACACCCCTTTCATCCACCGAGGATGAACACACCATGGCTTATAAAGCTCTCGTATCAATGTCAAGAAGAGAGGGGCTGTAACTTTGCCACCAGGATAGACTGCAGGTCCCATTTAAAATTCTTTTTCCCAATAATCTCAGATTTGAAGCTATTGTTCTCCGCAGCGCATCTGTTCACAAATCATGAAATGAAGTAGGTAGAAGAAAACTTTACCTTTAGATATTTAGCAAACTGGTTCATTTCTGTTTCTGTTTTTCTGCAGCACAGATGCAAGTAACCTGTGTTTTATGGCTCCCCTGAGGACAGAAGCCCTCAGCAGTGGGATGCTGGGGCTCCTGAATTCAACAGACTCTGCTCAGATGAGCCCTCTGGGTGCTCAGCACAAGAGCTTTTCTGTTTTGAGACCACCATTTGGAAACCTTTGGTTTTACGTTACCACGCCAGAGAGAGTGAAGCCAGATACAGTGCTCTGTTGTCCCAGGGATTTTGCTGTCTCTGCTGGATCCTTTTCCTGGGTCCCAGTAACAGCATGCAGATCCTCCAGGTGCTGGTGACCATGGCTGAAACATGAAGCAAGAGAAGCATTTGGGGAGGCCAGAGGAGGCAGCAAGATAAAGAATATGGTTTGGGAGAAGCTGTTTGGAAATATGAAATTTCCCCCATCAGTTACCGTCATACATGGCTGAGGGGAGGCTTCAGCATCCCCGAAGGAACATCTCTGGTGGGGAACAATGTTTTCTCCTGAAAGCTTCTGAACAGTCAGATTTTTAAATTTGACTCAATTTCATTTCTTTATGGAAAAGTTCAAGCAACACAAGGACTTATTAAAAAAGAGATGGAACAGTTTTGGTGGGAAAGAAGTCAGAAACCCACAGATCAAACAGACTGCACGGGAATCATGCTGATTTCTGCCTCCTGACTTTCCTAGAGATGCCCAGCTGCTAATGAGAAGATCTGGCTGATCTCGCCCAGGGTACTCAGGGTTCTCTGAAACTCTCTGATAATGGCTAAGGGACACTTATGCAACATGCTTCATACCCAAAATCAAACATGGCAAAGAAACACATTCAAGCTTAAAGGGATTGGTCTCCCATCTCCTTAGGCTTTACATGAAGGAAGGAAAAAAGAATGAGAATGCACTCCTCCCCTGGCTCAAAGTCTCAGTTTACCCCAAGAAAACATATTTGCCTTCCATGCAATGTAATTACAAGTCAGCTGAGAAACTTGGAATGAAAGAAAACAGATCCATACATTGGTGAATTCATGTAGTCCCTCAGCTTTGAGGGATGCCAGCAAACCCATTACTGAAAAAGTATTTTGCACTGAGTCCCACTTCTGGATTTACAGGCTTAATATAGGGAACTTAGGATGGAAAGGAACAACATTCCCTCTCCTCCACTACTTCCAATGGAAAAGGATTTTTCCCAAGTGAAAAGTAAATTGCTGAGAAAATGCAATTTGAAATGATTAAAATTGCTGAGGGTTTTCCCCTCAATTTTGTTCATGCCCTTCCCCACCAAAAATTCCCACGATAGTCAGCATCAGAAGATTTTGCTTGCTTTCAAATTTCTCCTCCCAAATCATAAATATTTATCACGTGAATGGGGTCCTTACAAGTCTCTCACATTTGTGAAAGAAAGCATTTTACTGCAGAATTTGACCTTGAAAATCTTCCCTAGTCTCAGTGACAGGAGCAAATGCTATTTTTCCTTTTTAATAGCTTTGGAAACTTGCACTAGACAGACAGAACAGACAGACAGACCACACGCAGATTATTAAAAACAGTTAAGGGTGTGTGAATCTGGCATTGGGATCTGGCATTGGGATATAATGATCGCTGCACTGCAGGCACATAGGAGGTGGTAAGGTGTGAGGGAGGATTGTTCATTGATGAACCTAAATAACAGAAGGACACTGGAATATGGCTCATTCCACACAAAAAGCCATCTTCAGCTAGAAAATGGAACCAACTGCCTGAAGAAATGGAGGAATTAAAAAATACTTTATAGCAATCTTTAAGTTTTGCAACTATGGCCATGTCTTCCACAAATCCCTCAATTGAAATAACTGAAGTGCCCAGAGTCCTTGCCATAAATACACACCATACAACGCACACAGATGAATACTACGCCTTGGTCTCTGCCAGGCATGTGAACATACTGCGGAAGCAATGTAGACCACAGTACCAGGAATCAGAAGACAGCACTGTTTTGGCCAGCTTGACTGTGAGATGCAGGAGGAGGCGTTTTGTTTCCCTGTATCTGCGTTCTCTTCCTCTGCATCTTCTGACAGCTCTGTCAGGGTGCCCGACTGTGGGGTGTGCCACGAGGACCTGACTCACAGCTGGCCTTAGAGGATGCATGGGAAGCACTGAGCTGGCAGGCACATCCTTGCAGTTGCTACTTTGACCATCACTGATCTTCTGTTGGTTTGTAGTTGTTTGGTTGTTTTTTTTTTTAATGACACAAAAATTGATCCAAAAGGAGTGAGCATCTCAGCTGACTGGCTGAGCTGGGCTTGCCCTACCTCTTTTTGAAAAGAAAATTTCCAACACTTTCAATGAATGTTGGATTATTATCCAGGGATGACTCTGGCTCCCATGTTAAACTAATACAAGCCAGTACACAGGCCCTATAAAGATATCAGGAAGGCAGCTGGGCAGAATTGGACAAACCTTCTTGAGAAGGTACCTTGGAAAGACCCAAGAAGAGTACCCCAGCATTTGTCTAGGTGCTTGTAGCACCTTGCATCCGTACGATCGGTGTAGCGCATTGAATTCAGAGTCCAGCAAGGATATGGAAGTCAGTGAGCCCTGAGGCAGAGAAGACCTCCTGTCCTGGAGCCAAGGAGGCTGATGTGGTTCAGGAAACCCATTGCCTGCCCCTTCTTTTCCTGAGTTCCCTCGTACCTCTTTATCTCCCCATAAACGTTTTGATAAAAATTGGGAAAATAGATTTTTCTCAGAAGTGTTCTTGGTCTCCCAAGGCTCTATGGTGAAACATGAAGGCGTTTTGGCCAGGCGTCCTCCTTCATTTCACTTCTCTGACACACAATAGAGTCTCATTCTGGTGGCAGGAAGGGATTACTCATGGTATCTCTGGCAAAGGAACATTTCCATTGAAAAATGGCTTTTGGAAAAGTCATTTGTTTTCCATTGGCCTTAAAAAGACCATTGAGTGAAAAGGCCTCTCCATCTGAAATCCCAGTTTAAGGTCAGGAGCCTTGTCTGAATTCAGCAGCATCTCAGTACTGCTGAAGAGGGGGTAGTTTCTGAAACAAAGGATTATTTGGACTACTGATCACTTCTGCACTTGCCTTCCCAGCCTACTCCACGGTCACATGCCAGCCACCTAACCTGAATACAAGTCACCAAGTCCATTCACAGCAGCTGCCCATGCACCAATGTCCCCTCCTTGGGGAAAAAAAATGATGCCTTAAAAATTCCTCAGGATGAGAAAAATTGACTTGTATCACAAAGCCCAAGAAATATTTTCCAACACCACAATGAAATATTTATTAATAGCAGACACTAAATAATCTAGTACAGACTTGTTCACCAGAGTGCAGATTTTAGTGGGAGTCTCTGAGAACCAAAGCCCATTTAATTGTAAAGAATAATAGCACAGATTTCCTATATTCGGGCTCGTATTTTTTAAAAAGCGTTAGCAAGTAAACATGGATATTCCCAAACTGTGAATACTTAGTTAGGTTCTATTCTGATGCTTCTTGTTCTCACTATTACTCTATGAATTATTAAATCACAGACAATTTTCCTAAGAATGCATCTTTTTCTATTCGCAAAAATTGTTACTTTATTCCACCTGAAGCTAAATCCATTACGTGTGGAGACAACTAAAGGCAAAATATACTAGAAAAGGAACGTAAGGTCTGATACAAAGAATACATCAGAGGAAAACTGGAGATTCTACTTCTATTAGAGTGTCATATGGCCATAATGGCTTCAGACAAATGAGGATTTTTACAAATGACTTACTAGTATTAAAACTTTATAAGAAGTGTATTTAGTTGAACACATACTACTGACTGAACATCTTCACATAATTTTCAGTGTATGTCTCTGACCAGAGGTTTGCAAAAAATCACTTCTCAAATGCAGGGCGTAGGGGACAGAGTAGAGAGGCACATTTAAACTTACATAGCAGAACTGTAAGCTGCAGCAAGCATTAAAGGGTAGTCACAACAGAGGTGTCCAGGTGCAGAGGGTCAACAACAGCTCACAGTATGAGTGCCAGCTGCTCATAGACCTGACTCTAGAGCTACCCCTGTGGCTGTCATGCAGGTTCTGTGGAAATGCCATTTACTCCTGTAGACAACGCTTTTTTAACACTAAACCTAGAGGCAAAAAAGAGGGGAAAAGAATGTCTCTAGCTGCCATTTTCCCCAGGCCAGGCCTACTAGTCAGGCCTGTGGGTACACAGCAACGCTGCTGAGCAATTAAGCCTTTTCTGCTGCTTGCAAGGCAATTTGCATATAATGGATCATGGTAACGCTTAATTTATTTTCCCCCAAATGATGCTATTTGACAAGGACCAAGTGACAGTGCAAACCTATTTAGCTGCTCAGCTGCTGAGTTGGCTTGTTGGGTGCACTGAAAATCATGACTTTTCCCAACAGGCCAGGCTTACAGGCACCTCATAATCTTTCTGACCATTTCAACACACTATGCACAAGGCTGCAAAGCAGCCTGACAGCATGGAGAAGCCTCTGGTTTAACAGCAGACTTCACTTTCTGTCCTTTCTAAGTCTAACAGTTTCATTCACACACATGTTCATGCTCATTTGAGAAACACCTGAGTAGTTCTGGAATCATATCTGGGCACCTTAATGTGTGCATCCACCTTGCAGCCTCATAGCACTGAATAACACATGAATCTGCATTTGTCTGGAGGTCTACTCAGCCTGTTCTGGGCTGGGGAAGCAGCAGGTATTTACTCATACTCATACTGGCAAGGGGGAATCCCAGTGGTTACATTCAGGGTACCGTGCCCCAGGTTGCAGCAAGAGTCCCTGTTAAGCATGGCATGGCTCAGCTGGATCCAAGGCCTCCCAAGCCAGCCTCACATTCTAGCCTGATGAAGTCTGCCAGGGCTGCTACAGGGCTGCCTGCTGATGCCGGTCACCCGATGGTCATAAGCTGCTGCACTTAGGTCAAAGAACTGCAGCACTCATGCAGTGTTGTCAGCAAAGGCTTAGTGGCAAGGGCTAGTGTTAAGCACAAATTCATGTGACAAGCAATATCCTGTTGTAAAAGGAGTCATTATCCAGAGAAAAAACATCCTTTAGCATCAGGTAGCTAGGATTAGGCCCAGAGCCTTCTGGTCTCCATTGCAACAATACACTCTCCAAGAGCTGCTGGGAGTAAAGTGATAGCTGGGTCATTCCAACATCACAGAATAGATTTTGAATGGAAAATCCCATCATTTTCTTGTGAAAACAACTCCAGAGCACATTTATAGGATAGGTTTGGGGTTTTTTCAGCTTGAAAGAGGGTTTTAATTTCTTTTCCTCACCACATGAACTGCCAACTAAACTGAGAAACAAAAATCCTAAATAAAAGTTTAAAATCAACCACCAACTGTTTAGAAACCGAAAAAGAAACTCTACTAGGAAACCAGCCCATTCAAGTCTGTTCCAGTAAGATGCCAGGGACAGGTCACTTGGTTGTCTCATTGGAATAACCCACATTCTAGGTTTTCAGAGTAATATATATGAGGTTGGGCAGCCAAGAGGGCTAGTACAGGGCTCAGATTTTAACACAAACAAAGGGTAATCTGGTCTGGTGCAGTCTGGTCACTGCAGCAGTGTATCTGAAGGTTAGGTTTTATGTTTATTAGCATCATCCAGATGGCGTTTTATGTCCTTAATAACTTTGTCCCTGACTAAGCCATGAACCTACTGTTTGACAAACACTGTAGGAAATACCCATCAGCAGAAAAGCCATTTTGTAATGAGGGGTAGAGCCGATACGTTTAAGATGCCTACAATTTACTTCTGTGTACCTGTCACCTTTTGCTGTGTACACTTCGCATTGTAAAGCACTATAAGCAGTTGTCCTTAAGCTCAGGGGTCTGACAAATCATCATGGTGCGTTTGCTGGCTCCTGAGAGCCTTGCTGCTGCTCTCAGTGTGGGCTCCTGCACCATGCCCATCCCCAGCCCCACCACATGCCTCATACCATGCCGGTCAATGCACACCAAGAGTCTTCAGCTTAGAGGATATCTATCTGCAAACTGTGGTAAAGCTGCCTTTGTCACAAAGTTCTTAAGACAATTCAACATCCCAGGAGCTCCTTTCAGCACATCAGAAGTGTTCAAGGTTTTCCACTTTCTATTTAAACAAAATAACATTTCACTCCATCCTAACTGCAGAACACACAATCAGCGTATTGCCCTGAGGTGAGCAGAAGGTACCTCAGATTGCAGAAAGCAGAGCTGGTGAGCAGCCATCCAAGTGCCCCAGCTGATGGGCTGGCTGCTCAGGTGCCCACAAGCTGTGCGGCTTTGTACCTGGGTGGCCTTCTGCATAAATGCCAGTAGGACATCTGAAACCAGAGCTATCGTACACTGATCACATGTAGGCGCTAAAAGGTAATGGGTTTGAACAATCCGGGACGCTCTACGCTCTTGTTCCACTGGTTTACTGAACTAATTTGAGTTAAATTGGCTCAGCCTCATGATTCAAACAAGACCAGAACGAACATTAACAGCACTTCCAGTGTTTCCATGACACAATTTACTTAGAATTAAAGCAACTGGAAAAAACCTTGTGCTCAGGGAAGCATGCATGCTTCAGAGTCGAAGCAGACACTGGCAGTGGTGACATCAGCATGTTTTTTTAAGCATACGTTCGTCTTTTGCAGGGATATTTTGGGACCCTAAAAATGTCACCATAGAACTGTCCCAGTTTTTGATTTTGAAAATGTCACCTGTGTCATCATTGGAGCTGGGCTGTTATTTCCAGAACTAACCATTTGGGGAATGGTTCAACACAACAGTGAAGCCTTAGCACCAGTTCTGTAGCAAAAGAGAGAAGGCAAAAGTGCTGGCGCTGGAGTCATCCAGGAATTGGCTGCCTTGCCTCAGGCCAGCCTGCCACTTGCCAGCACTCCAAAATCCGTATTTCTTTTCAAATTTGCTATTTTCTTTAGGCATTCATTTTGAACGTGACCAGCTGTTCTCAGAACAGGGATCTGGAGCCATATTCTGTATTTTTAGAGCAGGCATCTTTCCTGTTAAACAGAAAGATGAAAAACTCCAAATTAGAATATGGTTCAGAGGAACGGAAGAAAATTCACAAGCGCAAAACGGCTGCTGTTCACCCAAAAGGCTTTCAACAAAGATGTAGAGAGACTTCCCTGATAATGGTGATGCTTTACCTGAAATGTGAGCATGAATGAAGCCAGGACGGTCGCCCAGCAAACTAATAGCTTGCTGGGAGCCCCAGCGTCTGGTTTCAGGAAGGAACCAAGATCCACAGTCCCATCCTGGTACAGGTTCCTCATCAAGCTCATCCCCTGAGCCAGCACCAACACGGACAACAGCTGTGTCAGGGACCAGATCCAGGACTGGATCACACTACAGATGAATCTGGTCAAAACTACACAGTGTTGGACAGAGCATGTATGTGTCAGCTGCTCCACAGCATGTGTACTGGTGCTGTCCCAATGACTTGGGTGGGAGTGGGGAGGTGGGATTGGGATGGACACAGTACTTACATTTTGGACAACAAAGTGACAGGAAATGTGCAAGCCGAGTAAGATTACCATGCATTTCCAGTGGCACTGCAAATAATGCAGCCTGAGCTCAGAGGCCTTGAGGTATGAGCTAGTAGGCAAGCACTGCCAGTGGCACAACTTCTCCAGACATGTTCAAACTCTGCTGCCTGGTAACACGCATGTTCATGCCCTATCCTTTCCCTCAGCCAAAACTACCAGAGCCTTTCTTCTGCAACCAACCACATCTATTCCTAAAATGTGTATGAAATTAATTATCCTTGAGGCCTGTACTACTTCAACCAACTTGGCTGAAGACAGCCAACAGCTTCCACTGCCTTTGAATGGGGTAAAAATAAACAAAACGTTAGGAAGCAATCCCATATTCTCAAAAAAACAGCCAACAAGAGAACCAAAACAGCATTAAAAGAAGACACAAAAAACCCACCACAATCAATCACCAAGGTCAAGGGAAATGTACTTAGAAGACCAGCCCTGGGGCACTCTTTCCCAAATGCCTTCATCTTGAGTGGTCACCCCCCTCAAGGCATGCCCAGCACCTCTGGAGGTCAGTAGTTTTGCGCTGCCTTACAGGCAGGAAGCTGAAGAACAAAAGACAAAGACAATGCAGGACTTCAGTGATCAGTAGGGAATCCAGTTTGTTTCCTCACCCATTAAGCAGTGCAACTTCCTTTTAGTTTATTTTTAAGTTGTGCATCTTAGAAAACTGGGAAGGAAAAAAAAAACCCACAACCATACTCCAAGCCCAAAATACTGAAATATCACCTCATTCCTATAATCAGGCTTCCACAGGTTGTCTATAATTGTTCGAGGTGTTCCTAATTCTCATTACATTAACCAAAATTTCCTAACTAAGTTTTTATAAGGTCCTTACATTTATCAGCTGACCACATATGCATCTCCTCCTATTTTGCCATAATTAGGTATTTCCTTTTCAGAAGAAAGCACTGGCTTATTCCACATTGCCACATTTCTGAAATGAATGCTAGAAATTCACAGCAAATTAATTTATGACAAGTTTCACTTGTTCACTCTATGCTGTCAGGATACACAAATCCAGACTACCTTCTCTGGGGGAGTGCTCACCCCTAACTAAGCAGTTAACCAAGAGAGTTTATCCTTCCCAGTGGAAGCAGGACCGTTCCCCACTCTGCTCTGGAATGGTGCACCCTCTGCAGGACAAGGAAGAGATGCTTTAAAGGTCCCCTCTCTCTGCCCCCAGCCAGCAGCACACGTGTGGCACTGCCAGCACACCAACAACTGGTCCCACCTCCACTTGACCCAAGGGGCCATCCACCCCACCAGCACCATCTGTAAAACTCCATTTTTAAAGGAACTCAGAAAAGGACTCTTTCAAAGGGCCTTCAAAAGTCCTTTCCTTCCCCTGGGAAGGAAGAATCAAAAAATTTCAAAGCTGTATTTTAATGAGTGACTGCCACATATATCCCAAACTGCTCCCAACTCTTGGCTGCAGGAGAAAATCTTAGATGAAGGTGAAAGAGTTGCTCTCGTACAAGCGGACGCCCATTGCCCCTCAGCACCATGCAGAGCAGACACTCACTGGCAGCAGTGAAGGACTCTCAGACGGCACGCTGTACTATGCACTGCTCAGTCCTGAAGAAAAACACGGGCTCCAGTGAGTAATCCTTGATAAAACAGAGTACATTTACTTTACATTTGTAATTTTAAAGATGAAAGGGTACGAAACAACCCTGGCTTGTTATTAGGAAATGCCTTGTTAGCCACTTTCTTTTGAATTCACTCAGCGCCATTTGTAGAAAAGCCATTTCTCCACGGGAACCATTGCTTTTCAGATAGCTTTTTCCCCTGCTTCCCAGCAATTTCTGTTTGCAGAGTAATGAAGACCAGTGTGGTTCTCTTCTACACCATTTCACTGCATTTACATTTTTTAAAATAATTGATCATATCTCTGTAATTTTATACTTCTATTCTAAAACATAGGATACATACAGTCGCTACTCAGCGTGGCCAGTGAATTATGGCTTATTTGGGACTTTAAATACAAAGATGATAAAAGTGTTGGTTAAAGTGCTGCCAAGTGAACTAAACTTAGTGTTCATGGTATCTGGCTAAATATATGTTTTTTAAGTAATAAGAAGGAGTTGTTATTGAAGCTGCAATCATCTTTCACAATAAATACTGTTTTACTTGAAGGCTTCTATGCAGTAAAGTTATATCAGTACTTGGGTATGGTGTACTTATCATTAACGCAAACATAGGGAAAACATACTAATGTTTCTTAAATTGTGTTTCCTTTGTCTATGCTAATGCAAAGAACAATTTGGTGTGCCACGTGCACCAAGGGCTGACAAAGGCACGGCTGAATAGTGGTTAAAGATGTCTGCTCAGTGAGCAGGGATTCTCAGCTTGGACCGCTGTTAGCAAGAGCATTATGAATGGACTGAAGAGGAGGTAAGGCTCACTGACCATTAATACACAAAGGCTTGGAGGCTGAATTACAGTGATACTGTTTAGACCGAGATTCCCTAAGTATGTTTACAACCACATAAATGCAATCTACCTGGATGCTCCTGAGACCTACTGAACTCAGATGGTTGCTGCCAGGATGAAGGCTCTACAAAATCACCAACTAGAATCAAATTGCAGACACTTGCACTCCAAAGGAAAAATTAGCTTTATCTGAGCCCACATGCGATCTAAAAGCAAGGCTCATAAGCATTTAAAAAAATCAAAGCCTTATTTTCCCTCTCTTGTAACTAAAGACAATTGAAAACTCTACAGATTTGTACTTTTAAGTATGTGCATACGTATTTAAATAATACACAAAATACAAAATACAGATATTTAAAACATATACTTCTTTCGTAAGCAATCACAATGAAAAAGTACAGATAGTAACAAGTTTGCCTGCAGTATTAGGAATGCAATAAAAGGAAAAGATAAAAACAGTCAAGGGTTTGCGAGTACTTGTCTTATTCTCATCATTTGTACGGCATGGGAATTGGTTTCCTAATGACCTATCTTCCCTCTCTCAGGAGATGTGTGGGCTTCAGAAGACTTGAAGAAGGAACAGTCCTTCTGGTGAAAGCAACCTGGGATCTCCTATTCAGAAGTGCTCCCTTGCCTGCTGGTCGCCACCCGAGTACCCCTTCAGACCTCCAAATACAGCTGGCATCTCCAAAGAAGTACCACAGAGGGAAGAACTCACAGATTTTTCCTTCAAGTCCAACTTCTCCCTGGCTAAGATCTATGAGAGAATCAAGCTCAAAGACATCAACACAGCATCTAACATTTCAGGCATACAGGCCTATGAAAAGTGTTTCTACAAAAAGTCCTTAGCTTGGAATTCTTCTGATGAGAGGATTTGTGGAGGCAGGATGGACACGGTGCCCCAGCCTTGGTCATCCATCTCGCTCTCGGAGGGTCTGGGGCAGCAGATCCCCCAGGGTGTCTTTTCCTGCTCTGCTCCCTCTCCTTGCCTGTATCCTACCACAAAACACCACGCAGCAACACAGCCAGCTGACACCCAAAGGCAGCTACTCCCATCACTCAGCGGGGATCACAACAAGCCTCCATCAGGAGGGTGTCCCAGCTGAGGGGCCGAACTGATGGGGAGAGCAAGCAGTGCCTTACGTGAGGTCAAGTCAGCCTCACGCTAGGCCAGGTCCAACGCCTTCAGTCAACAAGCTTTCTCACTGGAAAAAGGTGATTTTGAGAACTTGAAGCTTTTTCATGTGAAAATGGCAGTTTTGACAAAGGCCTCCCATTCTGCGATGGAGATAATCAAAATGAAAAAAATCTCATCTTGAATCAAATTGAAAAGCAACGCAAAGCTGAAACAGTTACACTTTCTGTTTTGACATTTCCCATTCAAAACTCCTCAGAATCCTTTCCCTGCTGTGTGAAAATGTTCCTTTTCTGATTTTTTTTTTTATTTTTTTTTATTTGTTTCACTGGAGGAAAAGAATTTGGAAATGCTGACATTTCTCACATGAGATATTTCAAGCTTTATCTATGGAAGTTGTGCCTACAAGTACACTGAGTAAGGCTTGGTTCCTTGCACCCCGCCCCACCAGTATTTCAGAAGACTTGCTGGAAAATATCAAAGTTAAATAACACCCTTACGATATTGAAGGCAAAGTTAACGGGTTATGTTTTTCTCTTCAAATCCCGACACTTTTCTGGGATTTCAAATATTAAAAGGTAACCAGATTTAAAACCAATTTCACAGCAGAAATCCTTCCATAGAAAATGACAGACCAGCTGATGCAACTGGCAAAATTCACACTTTTAATTAAAATGATTAAACACAAGAGACCCCATTGCCTGTTTTATGTGTAAAACAACAACAAAGTAGGGATTTATGAAAGAAATATCATGTTTCTGTGCATCTCAAAGGAAAGCTGAGAACTGAATTCAAGCTGAGGATTCTTTGTGAGGTGTTTATACTCTTCTTCTTCCTCCAAACTATCAGTGCAAACCTGAGACCAGCTCAGTGTTCAAATTCTATACTGTCAAAGGCAGCCTGCTGTGATAGATTTCTTCTATAAAATGTATCGGTGTACGTACCCTGGATGATTGCTTTAATTTCAGTGGTTTTACAGCAGTAAACACAACATGAATTAATCTTTTCCTCAATGGTCAAAGGTACTCCGATTGCAAAAATCAGTCTCTTCGGAAACATTACCTATTTTGAATGTGCTCGTAATAGAAAGTGTTATACAACAATTATTAGTTGCATTTTCTAACACAAACTCCTGAAATACGAAAGCAGCTTTCATGAGGAGATCAAGAGGAATATATATATGTTTACTAATATTAAATGCGTTTACAGATTATTTCATACTCAGGTTTCCTGCAAAAATGATATTATATTCTTTCCATAGAAATTCCCCTTAAGGTGATCAGTAGAGGCAACTTATTTCTTGGGAGGCGAGGCTCGTACAACAATAATTTGTAAATCCAGTTAAATTAAAATCTTAACTGCGTTTACTCCACAGTCATGAAACTAACTATATCCAGAATCATTTCACTTTAAAAAAGTCGTTTTAGTCTAAAGTTTGGCAAAAAAAATAAACTGAAATGCTTAGAAATTTACATTTTTGTCACTCCATAAATCAAAACTTACTTTACATATTAGAACAATTTTTGTGAGAATTTTGGATCTGAGCTGATAACCTTTTGCCAAGTTTTAACGAAATGCAAATTGAAACATCTGAGATATTAAACAGACAATCGAGGTTTATGGTTACATCATAAGATTATTGCCCAGTAACACTGCATACTATGGCCCCAACTCTGAAGCACTTGCATGCTTTATGTATGCAAGCAACCCTTGTGAACACAAATATAAGTGTTAATATAACCTCATGGCATCGAGAACACAGTGTTGTTTCAGCAATTGACATGCAAACTGTTTTGCTAAGGGAACATTCCTCCAAAAGATGTAGGAGGGTGTATGAGTAGAAAAGGGCAGCAAACTAAGGCAGAAGCTTAATTATAGTACCGCTAATGGCAGGAAGAGAATACGGCTTTGAAGACAGCCAGCAGTCTTAGTTTGGAGCACCCGGAGAGCGTGAAGGATGAGCTCCCCATCTTGCGTAAGCTAGACTGGGTTCACTGGAGTCCTGTTACATGGCTTCTTACCAGATTGGGATCTGATCCATATCTGTGGATGCTGCATAAAGCAAAGAAGCCCAGTGGTTGACAAAAAATGGAGACAAAGGATGCTCCTTGTAGGTCACCACATCTTTTCCCTCAAAAAGGCTGTGCTGTAGATGCACACCATAATGCAGACCTTATGTAGCGTGGAGGAAGCATTAATTAATATCTTTAATCTTTATATACCACAGCAAGATAAGAATAAGCAACTTGCTGGACACAAAATCTTTCCAGACACTGCACTTAGGCTCAGTTATGGCCATTCCTCACTCCCACACCTCAGAGATATTGCTGATGAGCTCCTGTCTAGCCCCGGATTTTCTTTCACAGTAGCAGCCAGGAAGAGTTAGGCATGCAAACTCTGATGCATTTGTGGTTCATATTAATTCATCCTTGCCCTCTATGAAAGCTACAGACATGTAGCTGAGAACAGAGAGGTGGCTGCTTTAAGCAGACAGTTGCTAATAGCACGGTGTATGCAGTACTCCAAGAAGAGTTGGATTGAAAGAGAAGGGACTCACATGGCGCTGAGTCCAGACCCGAGAGACAACAAGCAGACCGGGGCCATCAGGTGGGGTTGGCAGGGGTTGCACAGGGTGAATAAGTTCCTCCTCCCTCAGCAGCCAAAGCAGAGGGGGACCGCAACACGTCCTTTGGCGGGCCTGTGAGAGGGACGCCAAGAGCTCGACAGCAGACCCACCGCAACCGGGTCACCAGGCGGTCACTGCCCAGCGGGTGCCCCCACGGTCTTCTCGTACCGCTCTTCTAACCAAACAAATTGAGACTAAATTGTAGGCTAAGCTTTTCTCTGGGAGAAAAAATGTTCCCACTCAAATTTCACTGTTCTAATTGCAGAAGCTAGAAATAAAAATACTTCCATTCAAATAACTGGTGTTCAAAATGCTTTCGGCCGAACTTTGCCTTCCAAAAGAAGCAACGGTGCGTAAATGTTGTTCGATGTTATCATTTTTATTGGTGCTATGGGCCGGGACCCCAAAGATGCTGTCCTACCACGAAATGAAGATTATCCCGTCTCCGAATCATATTTTATTACAACAGCTTACAGTTTTTATTTAATCATCTCAGCATGTACTGCATGGAGTCTGCAGTGGAATCAATTCATCTCTAGCAAGCATTGGGCCAAACTGCTTTTACTCCCTGGAGGAGGGGTGGGGGTAAAACATACAGAGCAGCTGGGGCCACCCAGTAGTTCAGCGACGCACTCTGACAGCAGCAATGGCAGATACAAGCAGAAAACATCTTTAAAGAGCCCTTAATTCTTCAGCAAAGCCATAATTATATTCTGAACATTTTTCCCATGATCATTTTCATCCAAAAATTTGCCAAAAAAATTCATCGTGAAAGGCATAGAAATCTACATTTTTGACACTCCATAAATCAAAAGCTTATTTTACATAGCAGAACCAAATTGCAGTATATTTTACCTCAACTGTACTGTCTTTTAGCATTACCTGCTCCATTTCCAGACCTGAGGACCTTTATATCCCTTCCACCGCTCCTCCTCCGACTTTCAAATTCATCATCCTCTTCACTAAAACATATAACGTGATTTCTCAAAACCTACCCCCATGAAGTGCAAGGGGCCCCCAGCTGAACCAGATCAGTGTTTGCTGTGGTGTCTTAGGGTAGCCTGGGATCGCTCTTCCCCTGCTTTCCATCTCTCCAGGTTCCCATCCAGCTATTCCCCACGGGTTAACAACACTCCCTCTCAAGCCAAAGGGGCAGCAAACATTTTGCAAGCACTTCCAGGATGCAAATGAATGCAGACGTCCCCTCCAGTGCAGCTCCTCCATCCTGGAGGGCAGGAAGGCTTCCTCTGGGGAGGATGCATTTAGGAGCATTCATTCCAAGTGAGGGGAACAAGCCCTGGCTTTTTGTCAGTACATGAAAAATGTTTGCTCTTCAGTTTCAACTCTGCTTTCTTTTCTAAATCCAAATGAGTCACCTTTTTATTTGGGAAACTGGATCATAAATTCATATAGTCTAACCACAACCAAAACAAAACAAAAATACAAGTAAATCTGAGAATAATAGTGACTTTCAGACATGATCAAGCTGGGTTTGATTTGTGTTATTTATCAAGAGTTCAGAAACCTCGTTTCCCTCCACCAATCCCCTGAGCCATCAGCTTTCACATTGCACCACATTCTTATAAGATTATGGGAATTTTCAGCTTAGAAAATCCAAAGCATTCTGCAGCTAAGCATATTTAGTTGCATTTTCCAGTTCTATTTTAAAATAATACCACTACATCTGATACCCCATACTTGTCTGTGACAAATGTAATATGCAAACATCTTCCATTGCATAAACGACATAGGAATGGCAATAACAATACACCGAATATTTAAGTCCCATTGTCTGGAGAGTGGTCTTAATGTTGCTGAGTTAATGAGTGAAATGAGCATTGTGGTCGAAGTGTCGCGTAAATAATGGTTTCCATTACAAAAAAAAACTCTGCCACCACACCCTGGCCATCTCAAAAAGCAAGGCTCTAGAGGTTTCCCACAGACAAATACATAAACCAGTGCTGGATTTCTCCCCCTTCTCCTTTCCCCCTTCCCCCTCTAAGGCAACTAGCCTAGTGGCCTGTCTCATTCTGGAACCTATTTTTTGTGACAAAACACTCCTAAAATATCGTGTGGTTTTTCTACGAACAGGAGTAAAACGCACTCAGCGTAGACCAGCCTACTCCTGGTGCAAAGGTCATCCTCCAGAGCTGCTGAGCGGTAACTCAAGCCACGCTCACGGCGATATACATCCCTCTGCCTGTCTGCACCTTTCTGCACACCCAGCGGTGTGGGTGAGCGCTCCCTGCAGATGCAGAAGCCAAGGAAGAGAGGAGAAAGGAGAGCTGACCAAACTAACCTGGGAATTCAGCCTTGTGTGAAACCAGGCTCCCAAATGGATGGCGATGGCACGCCTCCTGCTGCAGGCACAGCAGTAGATGCTTCTTTACCCCAACTCCTCCCAGAGTGTGAAAATCATACTGACAGTCTCTGGGTAAAACTATCTGCAATTCATCATGGGCTTCGTATCTGACATCTTGCACGAGGCACAGTCAGCAACAGAGTGCTTCACGAGGATGCAGGGGATAGCCTGCAAAATGGCCGCTCACCTCCGCTGGCTTTTGCTAGTTTTGTGTAACTTCTTGCCGTGCGGTTTTTATTAGAGAGACCTGCAGACAGATTCAAGAAGAGCCAGGTGCTCTACGCCACTAATACCACAGGTGAGGCAGGTGCCTGAGTGCCCAGGGCTCCCAAACACCCCAGCCCTGCCACGTGCAGTTCTCAGCTGCCTCCATGCAGTGCCTGACTCTGGCCGGCATGATCATGCACAGGAACTGGGTCACAGCTCTCATTTCACACCAAAGCCATGCCTTCAGGCTGTGCTAGCACTAGTGATTCCCAGGTTTGCAGAAGGCTTGGATGAAAATGAAGTAACCCATTCTACAAAAACACGAAAGGTTCCATTAACTGAGGGTGGGGAACACAGTGGCAATTTAGTTTATGAATACTAGCAACAAACCTGGCCTTAAGTTGGCGCTTTCATTTTGTCATGATGTGCCAGAACTATTTTTGGAGTACTTGGAATTAATACTCCTTGTCTGGACTGCAGTAGTGGCACTGGGAGCTTCAGCTGCAAGTCAAGATCCAGGTCAGCTTGTGGGTGTCTGCACCAGGAAACAACACAGCAGCTCGTCCTTGCTTTGGACTGTGTGCAGCATAAATCTCAAGTGAAAGACAAAAACAAACCCAGAGAGAGGAAGCACAGAACAATGATGAGTGAAGATTACTGTGTACAGTGCTGAGCTGTCCTCTTTCCTTCATTTCATCAGTTGAAACATCTGGAGCTTTTTAATGTTATTTTCTTTTTAGCTGTACAGCATACTGATCTGCAGGCTAGAATTCATTCTGTGCAGACAGCTAGCCTGAGCAAGGTGATAAAGCTGGCTGGAAAAGCCTAAGATATGCAGATTCCATCAAGGCTGGTCTCCCTCCAGGGTGAAAGGTAAACTCTGGGTCTTCTCAAGGTGAACTCATACAGCACACAAATTATCTGAGAAGTCCCTTCTCTCTGAGAGATCATCACGCATCTCTCCTGACAGCAGACCCAGCAGCCACGTCAGGCTCATTAAACAGAAAGATGGACGTCTTTCTTCTCAAAATTGAAAGTGAGCTTCTTTATCTAAAGAGGACATGTAAAATTTTAAGCACAGGGCTTCCCATTCAAGAACAATTGGGATATTTATAGATACCGGGTGTGCTGTATGTTCCCTTGCTTAATATACAATTTTATTTACTTGAGTGTTTAGATTGGCATTCCTAAAAAAGATTAGAAAATAGAAGGCATTCCAAAGGCAAAAAACAAAATAAAACAAAACAAAACAAAATCACTTTGTCTTGCATTAGTGTGGTTTGTTTTGCCCACCTTTGATTTCTACGGCTCAGCTTTATGAGGCAGACCAGCGTATTAGACTCAGCAACGAACAGTTTAAGATCTGCTGTCAAACCAAAAAGTTTCCAAACCAAACTGCCCCGCAGTGCCAGCTGTGCTCCCATGTGCAGCTGTACAACACAAGGTACGATCACCAACACAAACAGGAAAACATTCACACGGCCATCATCAGAAAATAACATAACTGCCAGTCACAAACAGCGTAGAATCCACGGGACTTGGCTGCCAGGCAAAAATACAGTGTCTTCTGAGGCAGCAGCAACTCTGCCCACCTCCAGGGGTAGTGCAGACACCTTGAAAAGACTGGAGGCTCCTGGCAGTCACCAAGTCCTGTGCCACGGGTACGATTTAAATGGGCCAGGCTGTGAGCATAGGTTGTAAAACCGTGCTGTTAACGGCTTGTTAACTCTCCACTTTATTTTTGGGCTCAGTCAACCACTACTCTTGCCTGTGCCCCTGTTTCCCATTTTGCCATGTTATGACTGTACATTTCAGGATAGAAATGCTTTTCGTATGTCCTGGTATTGGACTGCAATCATTTTTAAGTATTTCAATTGGCAAATACTGAAAAAAGTTCAGTAGAAAAGATAGAGGCTCGTTTACTATGGTTTTATTACAATTAAAAATAGATTTGTTAGTCTTCGCTTCACTCTCCATGACTTCCAGCAAAGACCACAAGCCTCCAGGCTCCATCCAACCAGGCTGTAGGACAATATCTCCATTTCAAATGGAGCTATCAGGCTCAACGTCAATGCCAATATAGTATTTCCAGTTGGGTTTTAAAAAAATGTAAGTCTAACTCATAACATGTTTTTCTGATGCAAAATTTGCTCCCGCTAATGACTAACAGATTATCAGCAATTGATAAACCTCTAGAAATACAGAGAAAATCAATCATTCGAGGAAACTGGCTGCTCACTGCTTCTTCCCAGCCAAGAGCTGGAGGTAGGGAGAGCACCAAGGAAGCCAAAGGTGAGCAGGTTCCAAGCCAGTGAAACAATAACAATAACCTTCAAATAATGGACAGCTAAACTGTGAATTCTTGCTGCAGGATGTGTGGGTTCAGAGGGCAACTATGCAATTTTGCTGGCACACGGAACTCTTCCCCACTCACTGAGACTCAGTGACTCTCAGCATTGGGCTGCAATCAAAGTCTCCTGTCCTGTTTTTATCCTTTAGGCTTTCGTGAGCAGCACCTTGGTGTGAGCATTGTCAGGGATTTTAGCTTGCTCCACAGAGCTGGGTCTGCTTTGGAGCCAGGCAGAGCTTCAGTCAACCTTCACAAAGAGGAGGTTGGGCATGGTGCCACAGTCCTGTCCCTGAGGTAACAAGCAAGAAGCCGGGGCACTTCCAACTGGGAAACCAAAGGCGTGCTGTCCCTTGCTGACATGCAAGCCATTTGGGACAAATCAAGACATCTAAATTTGAAGTAATTTTCTTCATCCTTTTTCAGAAAGGCATTCATGTGACTTAGAGAAACCTTAGAGTACCTTGAAACCTTTTTGTAACAGAAGTATATCGGGAAATTCTGCTACACTGGTTGAGATAACTTTCAGTTATTGCTTGTGTCTCAACTTTTGGGTGGATCTCAAACTCCACCACCCAAGGGCCGTGTGCTGCTCTGGCTGTCCCTGGGCTGTGCACAAGGGGCACTCCTGCAGGGTCTGGCACCCACACTACAGAGGATGGTGCCAGTTGGCACCACGAGGTGCTGAGCAGTGCGTTGAGTGCCAGGGACAGCAGTGACAGTGAGGGGTCACGGTGGGGCGTGCAAGACTTCTCAGTGGTTATTTGGAGTTTGCAGGGTTTCTCAGCTGCCTGAGATTTTGGCTCAGCTTTCTGATGAAAATGTTGACAAACCAGCACTGCTCCCCACACCTGCCCGAGTTCACACCAGTGTTCCACTAAAAACGTACGACAGGGTTGTGAATGAACTTCACCCCAGGACTGACCCTTAGGCTGCAGAACCAAGCCCACAGCTTTCCCTTCCCTTGACACTGCCCCTTTCTGTTTGCCCTTCTGACATTTGTGAAGTGCAGAGCATGACTCAGATGTTTTGGGTCCGCCTCCCAATGGCCGGTGCTGCTGGTGAAGTCTTTTGCTCTCATCTGAGGAGCCAGGTAACGCGGGCTGCAGGATATTGTAGTTCGCTTGTGGGCATGGAAGTTAATTTTAATGCTAGTTTTTATACCTGAGATACTGTAAATGAGTACCTTCAACTTATATTGCCCATCGTAAACTTTTTTAACCTGTGAGTCATTTTCAAAATAATAAACGTAACTATTCCATAAAAATATCTCAACACAGAAGAGCCAGAAAAGTGAAGGACATGAACAGATGGCACATCAATCTTCTGCATTTATACAATTTGTTTTTTAATGCAAATAGTGTGGGTTGCCTGCTCTTGCCTTGGATATTGTTCCAAAGACGAGCACATTTTCTTATCTTTCTGGATCAATGTGACATTTGCAGTTATCATAAAGTGGGAGCCCATTTAATGATGTTAATGCTTCCTTAATGTAAAAATAAAATCACCGCCTTTATAAAAGCAAACAGATTAAAAGTCCCAAAGAGACCATTGAAATCTGTGACATTTGCAGTTACTGGTGGCTGGATGGCTTGATTACACACAGGTAAAAAATTTCTTAAAAGCGCTGTTTGTGCTCATTAATCAGAGCACTGGATAGGAATGCTGGAGGCTCCTGGGCGAGAATCAGCTTTAAAAATGTATTAATAAAGAAATGGAGGCATCATGTCATACCGCCTGTTTAGATGGTTCAAAAAACCAGAAACTGCAAACAACCAAACTTATGGCCTTATGGCAGCTTGGTAAATCTTCAGACCCCAGATGTAATATGTGGTCTGCATTTTTATTTGCACATATTGGAAGCTGACTCTGCCAGCAGTCCCTGATTCATGCCTGTACCATTCCCACCACGGTGCCACCAAGCAAGTGGCACATCACTAATATTTCTGCTCTTGCCCCTGGGGAAAGTCTGAATCTTTAGCTTTTGTAAGGGATATCGAGAAAAAAATAACAACAAAAAAAGCCTTCTGTTCCGGATTCTGATGAATGGGGGAATTCAAAATCATTAAAATCTATCACTTGAAACTATTCTGAATACAATGTATGCTGTGGTGCAAGCCCTTGATTCCCAGACTCCCGAACTCGGCTGGAGCTGCCTTAAGTGTGTAATTCAAACAGGAAAGAGCAACTCAGGGTCATGAGGCACATACATTCCTTAATAAAAAATACTGTAGGTAAAAATGTTCTATAGTGTTTTGTTGTCGTTTTGTGCCTCCTTGCCCGCTGCTCACAGGGCACCACCTCCCATGCAGGAGGGGTGCACTGTGAAGGGTGTCTCCGCGTGGACCCTCTAGACAGCAGGTTAACATGCTTCTGGCCTCACCCCATATGGGAAAGGACGCTGTTTTCCCACGTGGCTCAACAGCCAAGTCCGGCCTGCGCACAGACAGCTGGGGGCAGAAGAGGGGGGAGATAATAGACGCGTGCAGGTGAACCATCTGGGACAGGTGACTGTGCATTATTGCTCTTTCACGCTGTACAGTGAAGGTGGGATGAATGCCATAAAGGAAGGGGTGGAGGAAATATTCACAAAATGAAAGTAAACAGATAATCCTGGCATCCCACCTGTATGCGCCATCACCATCGCCTCTTTCCTTCCCTCTGCTGCCCAAAGGCCAGCCTGAAGGAGCCCAGCTCACAGAGGCATGGAATAAATCCCTGTTTTAGGCACTGCTTGCGCAGCTGCACACAGGGAGGTGTTCCCATTCGCTCCCTGCGCAGTACCTGCGGAGCAGGTTAGGGGAGCACCCAAGGAGGCAGAAAGCCGAATTCAACTCACAGCTCACTCTGCCCTTGGACACAACTGAGGGGCTGTGTGCAGTCCCTGGGAACAAGCCTCATTTGAAATATCCAAAAAACTACGAAAGGTAACGAAAAAATGCCTTTTAATTCCCTGCCCTTCCCCTTCTGAATGAGCTGTTAAAAGACCAAGAAAAACTGTTATAGCGATACCATAAAAAGAATAAAAGCCCCCAAAAAAACAAAGAGCTCTCAGCTCCAGGCGTGTCCGAGGGGCTGGCAGGGAGCGACAGCGCCCACATGGGAAAGTTCTGTCACCCCATCTGAGATATCACTTAGCGGTGGCAGCTCTCCAGAGGCAGAACGGGTCCCACCTGTTTGCAATGTGTTTAGCTATTAATATTTATATAGTAGTTCAAGTGGGTATAAAAAAAAAAAAAAAAAAGGATGAAATTCATCAAATTGTATGTCATCTCTGGTGGTGTAAAATAAAAACCGTCGCGGCGGGGGGAGAGGGGAATGGCTTGTTTGCTTGCCTTTCTGCAGAGACAAAAATCGCTCCTCTCACGTCTCGGCGCGCAGTGCTTGGCAGCCACCCTGGTGCGATCCACACCTTGACACCCAGGCTAAATACCACGGCCACGGCCTGCCCTGACTCCACAAAGCTTTGGATAGCAGCACACAGATAACACATCTATCGGTTCTGTGGCTCAACTTGCAGCATCGGAAAAAAAAAAGAAGAAAAAGATTCACGCTGGAGTGGAAGTTGCTTTCTTAAGCTCCTCTTACCATGGTGAAGAAAAAGAAACCAACCCCAAAACATTTAATTTAAGATTTTTCTCAGGCACAAATGCACAGGTTGACGTAGGGGTGAGGGATGTACAGGGGGAGCCTGTCTTCCTGAGATATGGGTATCCCAGACACGCTGCCGGCCCAATCCTTTAGGACCCGTTCTGCTCTCCTGTCTGCACAGAGAACTTGCAGCCAACTAAATGAAAATGTTTAAAAGCTGAGCCGGCTGGAGATCAGCTCCCCAGCCCACATCTCCGACCAGGCGCTCAGCAGGACTGGGTGACATCACGGCTCAGGGCACAGCAGTGTCACTGTGCCCGTCACTGTCCTGCACCCAGCTCAGTCACCGACACACTTCTCCCCCTTCTCACTCACTCATGCACAAAAACAACCCAACACGGCCTCTTCTGCACAATGTCTCTCAGTCCAGGGAAGAAAGTTAAGTAAAAAAAATTAGAAAGAAGGAATCGATAAATTGGAAGGACCTACAGCGACCCTAAAATGCCCAGGTCTAAACATGGCAGGAACCCTGGTGAGGGTGTGACCTACCTGAAGCAACCAACAAGCCACAGGTGACACCGCCACCACAAGGCCTGGACAACCTGCTGAGCTCAGCTCTCTCTGGTGGGTACGGCTACTTTCAACTTAGTCTGAATCCAGTCCCTCAAAGAGCTTTTGCTCCCACCAACCTATGCAAAGCCTCAGTACTTGCTATCAGAAATTTTCTGTGTTGGACTTCATCAAATCCATGTAAAGATCTGTCCATTCTTGCAGTGAATTCATGAAAACAAGAGCACTTGCCCCACACTGCCGCACACTTATTATGTTGCTGGCATTTTGAAACACGGGGCATTCTTTTCCTTCCAGGAACAAAAATTCTGCCTTTCCTCTGCCTTCAGTTTCTGTCCACTTCAGCACTTTCAGCGTTCGTAGTTTTAAGCAAATATTTTTTGTTACTCTTTTTTCATGCTTCATTCAACAGATGCTTTTAAAGACAAGGATCTTCTAAGGTTTCACCATTCTCAAAGTCCTCTTGTTGCTAAAGAGGGTAAGTAAATTTCTTGTGTTAAAGTAAAAGAGCACCTTGCTCTAGAAGCAGGGAGCTTGGGTGCACACAGATGAGCCAATGTGATGAGCAGCGGACCACAGGAACAGGATTAGCCTGGCTGGAAATCCACCAGCGAGTCAGCTGACACAGCAGCTGGACCACCAGGGGAAAACGTTTTCCTTACTTCAGGTCTTTTCTGCATTACTATGGGCTAACTGAGGTATGAGTGCCACTGCGATGCACCCCAGCTGTGCTGGCCGTGTCCCCTCCCAGCTCCTGGCACAGCTGGACCAACTGCAGGCACAGCTTTTGTGTGCCTCCTCACTTGGTCCTACCTCTCCACTCACCCCTTTCAGGAAGATCGAGGGAACTGACTGGTGTTAATGTGTTTGGGTCAGAGACAAAGAATTTCCTTTACTTCCAGGTGCCCTTCTCGTGTTTTCTGAGACCATTTTAAAAGGTTTTCAACATTTTGCATGAGATAAAAAAAGAAAGAAGTCATGGTCAGCATAGCAGAGAACAGGCATAAGGAAAGCTGTCTGCCTGGGACATCATTTTTATGCTAATACGGATTTTCAATTAAAAAGCCCTCCTTCTTCTGAGATTTTGGGTAGGAAGCAATCCCAGTAAGGAGCATCAGATTCAAATCACCTCTTGGTTTTCTCCTGCCCACACTGATGTCAAGGAAAATCAGGTCTGAAAGAGGATTCAACGTGTTGTTAGAAGAACTCACCTCAAGTTTTTTATAAAACTGGAATTTGACCTTTGAAAAAGAATGTGTCAAAAACGAGAGCTTGATAACAACGAAAGAAACACAGAAATGGCACTGTAGGTGAAACCAAGGTCCATCTAGGTTAGTGCTTCGTCTCCCATGGGAACTGGTAGGAGATGACGAGCTAATTTACCATCGTTTCTTGTTAGAGAATGTAAGAATTCTTCCGAGTGAACAAAAAGAGGTTTCAAATCCTGCTTGTGCCTGACACTACATCCTGAGATGCTGTCACTTCCACTCCACGCCAGAAAAAATGCCAAATAAGCCCCACATTTGTCGCAATGTCATTGTTTCTCAATTTGGGGGAATAAAGAAACTGAATAAATGAAAGGAACTTTTTCTCCAGTGCCAGTCCATAACAAAACTGCAGCACACACACCTGACACGTCAGACAGAAAATCCCGGGTGCCCTCACGCTGTGCTGTCCCCTCTGCCTCCTTCCCCAAGGCATCCCACTGACACAGACCGTGTGCCTCCCCCTGCCCTGCCACGAATGATGCAGAGGAACAAAAGGATGGCAGAGGCAGCACCCCGGGGTGCTCAGCAGGGTCTCGGCAGGTCTCTGCCTCTGTCTCAGGCCATCTTCCTGCCAGCTCTCAGCGCCCAGTAGCCCAGCACGGTAGCGGTGCTGCCGGTTCTGGGCTGTGCGTGGGGCCTCGGCAGCCATGCTGGGGAGCTCTCAGCTCCCGGTTTGTGTGCCTCGCATGTCTGCTCTGCGGCACCAAAGAGACACCATTAAACAGCCACATATCTTACCACTTTAACATGTTTAAATCAATTCCGCCTCCATTCAGATGAGTGTTGAAACCCCCGGGTGGCTGGCAATTCCTAGAAGAGGACAGATCTCTTCCAAAAGCTGAGCTGAACTTAAAGTAGATACAAAATAATACTATAGGTTTTCTTTCTCTCTCTCACTCATCACAGCCCTAAGATTAGCATAAAAATGTGCTATCCTAACTAAGCAGTCTGTTAACTGATAAGCTATCAAAAAATCATCTGTTATTTTTATAGCTCAAAGGCAGATGCCATTTCAAGAACCAGAGTTGATTGAGTAGGATTTTTAGTGCTTCATAGATTTATCATTGTAAACTTGAGGTATTTTAAAACAGAATGATTCAAGCCTTGAAATATTACCTCCAGAGCAATCAGGCATTAGGATTTTTGCTGGTCTTAAGTTTTATCTGGGATGAAATCATTTAATCTTGCATTATAAAGAATTTGAGTTGTTTCCTAATGTGCACACTAAAAAGATCTTTTCTGCATTACCGTCCAAACAGATGTAATTACTCAAAAGCATGGATGTCAGAGCCTGCCACCGCTTCTGCGGGGCCCCTCCTGCATATGCTGCTCGGATGCCCCATCTCAGCCAGCAAGCTGCAACCAAGCTTTCTGTATCAGGTTTGGTACCCTGGCACTGATGAGATGCCCTGCCAACACGTCCCCCATTACCCTACTGTGTGTTGCCTTGAGTCTCCATCGTAAAGCTGCCCCACGTGTGCCATCGCAGGAAGGGGAAAAGACTACCAGTACGTGTGTTGTGCACAGTAAATCAAAGATGCTGAGTTCTTCGAGAGTAGGCAGAATGGAAGCGGGCCAAGCTGCAACGTGTAGGAAGAGAGAGGGAAATGTGGAATAGTGCAAACTCCACGTCGCGTGTGATGTGGCTGCTGCACAGGAAAGTATGTGTCACTGTGGAGGAGCACTCGGCAGTGCAAAGAGCATTGAAAAGCCCCACTGGAGTGGCTGCTCCTTTCATAATGAAACACAGGTGCCAACAGGAATTAGGAGTCTGCAACCAGTTATTGCGATTAATATTGCATTTTTGTGGGGTCTACAAGCCTTCGCATTGAGGCGTGGGCAGGCTGGCCTTCCAGGGCAGCCCTTCCACATTTTATACCAGTCAGAACAATTAGACATACCTCTAAGCTGATGTCCTCTGAGAAAGAGGCATGACATTACCCCAAAAAAAGAAATAACAGGAGTGTCATAACATGTGTATCAGCCATATTCAGAGGAACTTGGCTCTGAAATTCCTCAGTTCTTACAACAGCCAGAGCTTCCTGTGCTTGCTGGGACGAGCCTCCTCTCACTCGCTTTGAACCAGCCGAGGGTTCTCCGCACAAGAAAGGGAATCACTTCAATGAGAGCAAGAAATAAGCATCCTGAAGAGTCAGTGAAGAGCCGTGGAGCACCTACGTACAGCCCAACGGACCAGGAATACTTTTTGTGTGTTGGTTCAGCGTGATGGACATTTCAAAGCACCACGTAAATGTGCTCACCACCAGCTAAACCCTGGTGCATGATCCTCGGACAAATGCTCTGCACAGGGACACCTACAATGGACTGTAATGGCTAAGAGCTGCCATTACAGTCCCTACACTGCTGGGACCTTCCTCAAGGTCCCCATTTCCACATGCACCTGGCTTTCTCACAGGCACAGGCACCTGAGCTCCCCATAGCACAGCCAAAACTCACCTTGCCTCGTGCTGCTCCATCCCTCCCTACAGGGAGACAGGACCCAGCAGAAGCTAAATGAGGTTAAGAATGGTATTAATTAATCTTCCCGAGTCTCTGGAGCACCCAACCTGAAATTGCTTCCTGCAGCAGCATCATTCATATCCTCCAAATAAATGGATTTTAAAACTCAAGTGCAGCAAAATGCTGGAACTGGTTTAAAGCCACTGTGCCAAAGCATTAACGGCACAGGGACGTGCACAAATTTGCCCCACCAGTTTTTAGCAGCCAGCTCCCTAAGAGGCCTCAGCATTTGCCTGCTGTTTCCCAAAGACAAGGGCAGAGATGTTTTTCTTGCCCAAAATAGTTAAAAGTCATCAAACAGCTCTGAGCTTACAAGGCCAACCTTTCCCGACCTCTCTGACTAGACCAACTCCTGTTACATTAACCCCTGACCTCCAGCCTCCTTAATAGCAATATTCCTGGGCACTGTAATTTCCCTCCCACCGTGTTGGCTCAGGGAAGTATTTACTATCTTGGCTTCAGAATTTATTTTTCAACAGAAGTGGCAGGGACCACCCTTCTCCACCCCTCCTTGTGCAGTACGAGTGAAGTAATTCCTGAGATATTATTTTACCCGAACAAATGCGCTTCAGAGCCTCCCTAGCTTTGTACCAAGCCCTGACTTCCTATCAAAATCAAACAGGGACCTTGTCAGATCCGAGATGGATATAAACAAGAAATGGGAGCCCATAATTGGTGATGGAAATCAGATAAGCCCCTTTTAAATACAACCATTGATAGAGAAATGGGAACTCAAATTACCTTTGATTAAGTCTCTTAAGAAAATAAAGCGTGGGGGAGGGAAAGGAGACTCTGCCTCAATAAAACCAGCCTCACGGATAAGATCGTTGGGAAACGGATGGAAGGCGATGGCTGCGGCTTGCCAGACTCCCCGGGTTAGACACAGCAGGGCTGCAGCCAAGGAGAAATTCCTCACCCACCAACAACAGTACCAGCACGGGCTGCAGGAGGAGCCACCGTATGCATCTCAGCCCCATGATGTCCTCCGTGCTTCTGTCTCCACAGCCAGAGACTGACTGTGCAAAGGCTGTGCACAGAAAGTGACCGAAAGCAGATGGGGACACACGACGCCAGCTTTCTGCAGGCTCCTTAGTCCTTTGGGGCCCACTTCATTGCTTCCATTCATCAAGTGATTTTCAGTCTCAGGACTGAGGGACTTTCTTGGTGGCTTCAGCACAAAACTCTGATGCATGTTTGTAAGCCTGGCTGGTGCACCCTGAAACAGGAGGGAAAAGCAGGTCTGGCTGGAGGACTCAGCTAATCTGAATTTGTCACCATTGAATTGTAGTTGACTGCAGTGATCAGGGACTCGCAGGTGTTTCACTCACCTGGGAATGAAATTCCCATTCCCAATGAAATGACACTTTCAAATGCACTTGGCAGGGGAAAAGGAATGACTTCCAAAACAAGACTAAAATAAGCACTAAGAAGAACTTCCTCTGCACAGTGTACTGGTTATTAACCATCCTTTTCCATTTCTGTGATTTCCTGCCTCTTTCTGCACCACCCACCCTTTCAATGTGACTTTTTATGTCTTTCAAAAAACTTCTCCTGAGCTGAAGGCAAACCCAAGGTGTGAGATACAAATATGTTTCAATAGAGAGTGAGGCAGGTTCACTACTGCGAGCCGCTCACAGGCCTGTCTGGGAGCTGCAGCTCATGGAGCATGGTTGGTATAGGGCTCAGCATCATCCACACTGCACCAGCAAACGAGGACGGGCTCACTCCTTGCAAATCTGCTCACAGAACACACTTCAGAGCCTTGCCATGTAAGCCTTCATTCCTGCTCCTGCAGGATCCTGGTCCCGCTGGCAGCCCCACAGCCTCAGCCAGGCGCCCTCGGTGCGGCTGGATGGCAGCGCAGCACAGGCACAAAGCAGGGATCGTGCAGTGCTCTAGGTGACAGCAGCTCATTCTCACACAGCGCAGCCGACTCTGAACGCTGTCCAAAGCCACACGTCCTCCAGCGGTACGTGGCAGCACAGCCGTGCCGCAGTCAAGGTCACCCCAGGCTGTCACTGTCACCTCACCCCAACCGCCGGCTGGGCTGCTCCCGGGCTTCGGATCAGGCACCCGAGGCTCAGGACAGGCAGGAGTGTCGAGCTACTGTAAGTAATGCCTCTGGCTTAATTACATACCAAAACCGTGTTTGCGGGTCAGTACTCTGTCAGGATAAATAAGCATTTTCACACAGTATTACATTTCTCTATTTCTTTTGGCTGATAATATTGGACACTGCCCAAGTTCGTCCCTAATGGCCACAATAATCATTCTTATCTGGACTCTAATCGGTGTCATATGCAGCCTTATCACGCACACATCTCTGTAAACACGTGATGGTTAAACAAGTGTAAGGTCAAAAGGAGCTTCGACATTTTGAGCAAGTCTGTGAAATGCAAATTAATTGTGTTTTGAAGACTGCTTAAAATTGAAACTTCAGACTCCCAAAAACGGGATATTTGGGGGCTGTTGGGTTGAAATACAGCTGCATGCAAAACTGATCTTTATAGTGACGGATGGGTCCCACTGCAGAGATAAAACCCAGATTTTAAATATTTCTTTTAATTGTTATTGTCTTTGTGCTCAAGGACTGATTGTGGGAAAAATGCCATTCTCTGACCATAAAAATAAAAAGAAAATATAATAAAGCAGTAATTGGTCAATGATGATTGAACTAACGACTTTACAGTGCCAGTCAAACAGACATAATAATTGCTCTTTGGACTCTTTATGAAGGTACACCACTGTTTCATAAAACTAATCCAGCCTTATAAATTCTCCATTTTATGTCAGTTTCCACCATTATCGCATAAACCTTATGATAAATCGCATACATTATTAAAGTTCCCTAATTTACACCGCACGACGTGTGAGAAAACAAGGGGTTGCCTCCCCGAAAGCAAGTTGGATACAAGTTGCCACCAAGACGGCTATTCCTTTCTTTTGTTGGTTTTTTTATCTGAATTACAGCAGCAATGACAGCAGGCAGCGCTGCCTGAGCTGTGAGGAAGAGCAGGGGTAGTTGCACAGACAGGCGGCAGGCAGCGTGGGGCTGTGCCGTAGCTGTGAGACCAGGCCGTGCCAGGGAACTCCCAGCACCAGCGTGGAACGGAGCAGCAAAGCTCACACAACGCTGTGCGGGGCGGGCGCAGGGCTGGGATGTGGCTGCGTGTCCACCTGAGCTTTGCTCACTGCAAGGAGGGCAATGCAGCCTCTCTTCTCCCCGCATCCCTGTAAGGGCTTGCAGACAAACCATCAGCTCTTGCTGTCGTTAATTGAAGTTGGAAAACCATTCTGTTTTCCTTCACGCGCTATCTGGAGCCTGACAGTGCTACCAGAACTCATATTTTACTTTTTTGCTTTTCTCTCCTTTATATGCAGCCTTGGAAATGTATCAGGAGAAGACAACAGTTTAATTTCCAACATGAGAGGAGGATTCTACGGCAGCTCCCCATCCGAGTTGTGCTTCTCTCCTATGTCCAGACCTGCTTCTTGGTGTTGGCCAGGCAAACAGGCTCTGCACAGCAGAGCAGTCGCATGAGGCCCATCTCTGTGTGGCCAGTTCTGAGATTTCACAGCCTCTGTGAGGCATGCTTGTAAAGTTCCCCATGCTGTCTATCAAACACCACCACAAAAGGCAGTTTGCCTTCCACCGAGGCAGTCAGCCCCCACCTTCCCACTGGACAGCCTTCTCGGTCCCATCTGCAAATGACTGGCCAAGGCACAAAAAGGCACAGATCCTGTGCCACAGAGCTCCATGCAGAGCCATGGGCTTGCATCAGTGTGACCAGTTTGCATGGTGGTGTTGCCCAGGGAGCAATGATGGCTCCTGCAGGGCCCTGCCATGATAAGAAGCCGTGAAACAAAGCGCCAGGAGGAGGTAAAAGGAGCAAGTCTCAGACCACACGTTTGCAGGGACCCTGGAAGGTCTCTTGCCTGCTCAGAACTGTAGAAAAAATTAGCGAGGGATATCAGATAGAGATAAATCCCTCAGATGTAGGAGATAAAATGTGTTCATATGTCAACAAAATCTCTACAGCACCCAATTGAACCACACTTTGCATATCCACACGCAAACACATAAGGGAAGAAACTAACAGAAATCTTTGGGTCACGAAGTAAAGTACTGAAACAATATTGCTCCATCATATGCTGTTAACATGCATTGGCACTGCAACCTGGGCTGTAAGTCCTGCAATCTCATCTCTGGTGGAAGGGACGAAGATACAAGCCAAAAGCAGGAGGAGGGATCTGCAGCCGAAGGGGGGCAGTGAGGGACTCGCTCTTGCTGGTAGCCAGAGCCAGAGCCCAGATGTGTGGTGCCTGTGCCCCACTGCATGCTGCTGCACAGGTCTGCACCTCCCCCACCTGTGATTCCTGTGTAGGGAAAGCCAAGCTGCAGGGAGGGTTGTACCTCTCCTGCCTGGAGCAGAGGTTGGGTGTCTCTTGCCTGCTACTGAATAGCACAAGGAGTGGTTGGTGGCACTGGCTGGGGCAGGCAGTGCGGCTGGCATGCGTGGACTGCCTCTCAGGAGCCAGCCAGAGGTGAGCAGCTCAAGCGCTGCTGCTGTAATTAAGCTCTGTCCACTGCGCATCACTTTGAAGAATACTCTGAGATCACCAAGTGGAAAAGATGTCTTATCCACGGGCTTCTAAAAGGATCAAGTCTTGGCTTTCTCCTTCATCAGGCTTACCTATGTCCAGCATACAGAAATCTGGCCACATTTTAAAGGAAAAACATAAGAATTAGCTCTGACTGCTGCAGAGAAAGCCTCCCCTGCACCCAGCGGACCTGATGCACACCTGAATGGCAACAAGAGGAGTTCTGGTGACAGCACAAAGCTCCTCAGCCCTGACCTTGATCCACAGCCTCAGCAGAGGAGGGCAGCTTCGTCAGCACTCAGCCTCTGCAAAGCCAAGAATAACTGCCTGTTAGGAATTTAGAAGCAATTTCCCCCTGAGCTGCCATCAAACAACAATGCTATTTCAACACGGGGGACGTGGGCAGCACCCACCGCAGCCTCTAACCGCGCGGTGCCCGGTCTGGGCATGCCAGCCAGCCTGGCAGTGAGGCTGGGGGCTGCATGAGCCCAGCCCTGGGCATCTCACACAGCGAATGATTGCCACACTGAGCGGAATTTATATCTGCTCTGTGCAAGCAGCAGTCTCAGGCATCAAAGCTTCTGTTTCAGCGCCGTGCCAAAACCCATAAAGTTTAAGGCTTGACCAAGCATTGATTCAGCACTAAAGCAGAAGCCCGGACTCTGGAGACTACTGAATAGCTGGATTAAATAAACACTTTAAAAATACCTCTAATGCTGCTAATAAAAACTGGGAGGAAAGAAATGCATAAGTGAACCTTTGTTTGCTGAACAGACTTTTTATTTTCATATATATAATATTTATATTTACAATAGGAAAAACATTTTCTAAAATAACTATAAAAATAAAAGCATTCGCAGCGAAACCAAGGTGCTAAATATGCCTATTTAAAGACACAGGTGAAATTGTTTCTATCTGATGCTCATTAACAGGAGGTGCTGCCCAAATTCTCTCATGGAGTGGGAAGACAAGAGAGCATCAGTGGGAGCGAAAGCAAAGGAACGAGGAGGGGAGCTGGAGTTCTGGTGGGAGTTGGGGCAGCCAGCAGGGCTTCAGTGCTTCAAAGGATCAACACGCCAGATAAGAAACAATTTTTTTGGTGACAACTTCACCCTTTTGATCAGGCTGAGGCAGAGTTGAGGCAGGTGGTGCTACAGTGTACCTGAATGCCTTGTGCTGGAGACTAAGCACATGGGGTACACAGCCCTTGCCTTGTCTAAGGACACCCTGACCAGCAGGGCATCTCTAGGAGCAGAAAGGACAGAATTAGTGCTGGAAATGCTCGTGACTTCATCTATGCCTTCGCTTTACCATCTGCTTCCCTCAAACCTGCTATCCTAGAGTCATGTGATTGCAAGAAAATGAAAAAAAAAAGAGCAAACTGTACTATTTCATGCTTTATGAAAGGCATTTAAAGCTCTGCAAGTGGCTCTGCGGGGAGTAAGGTACAGCAGGAAGAGAAGCGTGGGTGATTCCAGACTCACGGTGGGGTTTAACAGATTTGCTTGGAGCTAACAAAGAAAATCTCATCATCTTACACATAGGATTGTGCAGGCAATGAAGGACTTCAGAGACACTCCCCCCTTCCTCATCCTAACTCCCCCTCCAAGTGCTAGAACCAGGGCAATACAGAAAGTAGCCCTGAGTGGCCCAGGGAGGAGAGCAGGGGCACTCCATGCTGCACAGGCACTTCCCCCTCTGGAAGGAATAACCCATCATATCCCATTGCTTCTTCCGCCTAATTTTAACAGCAGATATCCTGGGATATAAGGAATGATCTGTCACCAGTCAGGCTCAGCACTGACTGATGTCAGTGAGCACTGTGTTACTCCAGTACCACGCGTTTCTGTGTCTGCATTTAGTTCTTCAGGACTTAAAGAGCACATCAGGTAGGATCTTCTTGACTAGGCCTCTTGACAAAGATGCATTTCAAAACATGCCCTGCCCAGGACTTCCTCACTTGTGTGAAAAAAGTCACCATCAAACAGCAGGCCAAAACAAAAACCAAAGGTCTGATCAAAACAAGCTGTACTCAGATAGAGTGAAAACCAAGCGTGAGGCTGGGCCACTGAGGCCCTCTCATGGCTCTATCACAGAAAGGAAGGGTAATTGAAAGGGTACTAATACAAAGTCCAACTACAGAACAACCCCCCAAACCCTAACAAAGTTTCACTGCAGACTGTTACATCTGATAAAGTAAGTGACTTGATCTTTCATCTCATGAAATTTACTCACTGGCAAAACGCCACTGGTGTCCTCTTGGTTAATGTTCCTCAGAACTTCCCTGTCTTGCCCACCCAGTGCCAATGTGGGACGTGCTTCATCTGCCTTATCTGTGAGGCTGAAACAGGGCCAAGAGCTGCCGCAATCTATGGTAAATGCTTCCCTTCCAGCATCATTTATTTTCTTACTTTCTACCATGATGACAAACAAATTTCAGTTCTTTCCCACTATCAGTATTTCATCATTGGGTCTGGCAACTTTTGGAGCTTGAACAAGAGATTAGCAAAGAAAGCTGCTGGAGAGCACGCCAAAGGAAAGACGGGAAAGATGTGGTATGGCTGCCTCAAGTAAGGCCAGAAAGATGAAATATAGCTGCAAAATGATGACTGCTCCTGCCTTCATCAGTAAACAACCGGACTGTGACAGCACAAACATGCTGCGAATTAGGGAGATGCTGTACCGAATGCCCTGCAGGGAGGAAATTATAGTAATCAAGTCTCGTGGTCAAAAGGTCTGGGACTGCTCCTAGGAGTTCACTGTGGGATACTAACAGCTCCTCATAGCCTACACAAAATTCCCCCCCCCCAAAAAATAAAAATAATAATAATAAAAAAAAAATAAAAAAACCTTTGATACCACATCAACATGTGGTAAATTTTCAGAGAAAGTGTGGGATCAAAAGCCAGGCTGGCAGGTCAGTGAAATACCTCTGAGCTCTTCCCCTCTTGCTAGGAAAGAGAGCAATGAGCAGTGAGAGCTGTTGTTTTCTCTTGCGATACGCTACATCATGCAGGAGTCCCTTGGCTAAAGAGAAAGGTGTTCAGGCATTCCCCTCAGCTTAAACCTTTCAGAGCACCCTCGCCTTGCACTCAGATGATAAAACAATAATTTAGAACAGTCAAGAGCCACAAAATCCATGTAAGGAACCAATCCCCTAGCTTCACACTTATGTTGACCTGTGGCTTTTCCTAGGTGATGGCAAAAATGGGCATTCTGTGGGTCCTCATCTTTCGAAGAACACCACCCCTGACAGCAAGTGCTGTTGCTGGTCCAACAAGGCACCCAATTTTTCTTGTATAAGAACAGTAAGAGGCATTTTCCAGGATGAATCCCTACACAAGGGCAACCCTGGTATCCAGACAGGCTTGGAATAAGAGAATGATGTGGTTTTGGCCAAGTAGACAGATGAGGAAATGTGTTTGAAAGGAGAAGGCTTGGGGTCAGCCCACAGTAGCAAAGCCTCTTCCAACATGAAAACTTAAGGACAAGTTTGGGCAGAAATATTCCAGTGAGGTCATTTACTCCAGGTTCACTGTATCTCTTTTATCTCTTTTAAATGAGGAACTTGCAAGAATTTTCCTATTACGCTTTCTGAATCCTGCAGATGAGTAAAACCTATGTACCTCACTGCTCAAGGCTACAGTTACAGCATTCCTGTTCTCTAGATGTATCTTCCCATTTCTGTGGGGTCCAGAGAGACACTCAAGGCAGGTTGGTGCCAACTAGCTACTAACTCTGGTAACTGGCAGGAAATCTACCCCTTGTGGCTTTTTGGAGCACCAATCCTACCTTGCAGAATGGTACCGTGCCTTGCATTTGAGGTTTTTCTGCAGTCATTTGAGTGATGAAAAGTGCCATACCCTTTCAATCCCAGAATTAAGCAGCAATCCAAGTACCAAACTGCACAGAAATTGCTGATTCGGCCCCGAGGAACTACTTTTCTATACAAGCCAGGTCAGGAGGGCAAAACGAGCTCCTGAAGGAGCAGCAGGTGTTGTTATGAGAACATGGCTGCAGGTGGATGCTTCCGCTACAAGGAACTCAGCCTTGCACCGCCTGTACTGAGGAACTTGTGAACCCCCCCACCTGTCAGGCACAGCTGAAAGCCCTGACCCACAACAATTTCCCTCCTGCGTGAGCAGCATGGCTGTGCAGACATATGCTCTGTGTAGAGCTCTGTTAGAAAAGAGTTAACTTTGCAAATAGTGAAGTTAACACTCCATGAGAACCGCTGCAGCATTCCCAAGGCCAGCAAGCACGCACGGGAGCCCCAAAGAGAGAAGAAAGATCAAAATTAGCCCTCTGGGGCTTGTGGTTTGCTACTCTGACTATTCAAATGAGCCTAAAATTTTAAATTTACTAATGGGAGGCACCTTCTGCCACCATTTAAGCATTTCATTCTGATGGCAGCATTTCTGAGCCCCAGGATCTATAACACAAGTGCTCAGCACCCCAAAAACCAAAAGGAGGGTGTTTACAGCTCTGCCCCAGGCTCTCCAGCCTGAGCCCGCAGGAGCTGAGCTCTACGCTGTCACAGCACTACACAAAATCTGACTCATGAGAGGGAACAGTCAGCAGCCATTTGAAAGCACTGTCCTGTAGCACTTCTCTATTACGGCTGGTTTTACAACCACTGTGTCTTTTCGTGGCAGAGCTGCTCTTTCTCTAACTTGTGTTTTATTACTCTGGAAATATTTGAGGATTGATGCATTTACTCAGTGAATCATCTGGGGTCTCTGCTCCTCTGGAGGAAAGCCCGGTAGTACGAAACCAATGTGCAGAGCTGCCCTAATTGTGCTGCCACATTTGGGTGCTCGCATCCACAAGCATCTCCCTGCAGAAGGACCAACAGACTGTACCTCAGGTCTCCCGTTCATGCTCTTGAGGCTGTGGGGATGCAGCCCACCACCAAGCCACAGCAGAGCTAGGTGACCTGCATAACGTCCCACCAGCTCCTCATCTCCTTCCCCTTACGCAGCACACACCATTGTTTCGAGCAAACTGAAGGCACTCCTCTTCAGCCTGACCCACGGTGCAGCCACATGCCCTTTGCCCACCGTCTCTGAAGAGCAGCTCAGGGTTTGATTTCTGCAGGATGTGGGAGCACAAGGGTAGCTGCAGCCCTGCAGCCTGAAGCTCCCGGCCAGGCCAGGGTAGCTGGCCCCCCACACCCGCCTTCAGCGCTGCTTCCTGGAGCAGTGTGAAGCACGTTTCTTTCTTGAAATGGAAACGTCACAATACTTATGACTTGCAAAAAACAACAAAAAAAATTACAATCAGATATGTTTGCGCAGCGAGCTCATTCTTCCCTTTTTATAAAGCCACAACAGATATAAAATATAGAACATCCAAGGACCACATGAAAAGGATGTCTGGATCTGCTAAAACATAAAGAAGGCTCTACCAGCCAAGGGCAAAAGTTTAGCAACAATAAAAGTGTCTTTAGGGTGTTTTTTTGTTGTTTTTTTTTTAAACGCATAAAGAGAGGGAAAGAGTTTGTGGTCATGTTTTCCAGCTTTATGTATATTTGTCTATCATTTTAATATAAACAGGGTGTATTTATAAAGCCTAAAGAAATGGGAAACAGATTCACTGGTTTCTAAATGCCAAGAAGCCTCTTCAAGGATGATAAGCAATTAAAGAGGAGAGTCAATCAAACTTTTATGACACTTCTGACCAAGGGTTTTATTTTTATTGCACAAAATCCTATGTGACAACAACAGATATATACAGTAGCAGCACCCACCCGTCCTTCTGTTGTGAGGGGCCTGCCAGCATTCCCAGCAAAATCCCTTTTCTGAGGGGAAAACAATGCCTGAATTCACATATCATTTGACAGAGGAGCTCTCGGTGCTTCTGAACATACTGATGTACACAGGAAAGCATATAGAAAGGGATACACAAGTACCATTTCCATACGCATCCAAAAACAGGTTTTCTAAGAGCAATTCTCCCTACAGCCCCTAAAGAAACATTATCTTTTTTTCTACAGCAAATGCTCAGGGGGGTCCAGAAATCCTTCAGTAGCCCTGAAAAAATTAAGCAGAAATGGAATAAAGTAGGATAACAGACAATGCAGCTGGTGCGTTATTTTGCACCAGTCCCAAACATGCATCTCACACAGCGGTACAGTCAATTTGATATTGACAAGGCAGAACTTCAGTTGTCAGGTTTTGACAGGCCATTTTGGTAGCGAAGAAGGTTTGGCTTTTTCCTGGGAGAGGGGGAAGGGGGAGAGGAACGAAGGTGCTAATTAAAGACACAGAGCCTATTATGTGCCCACAGAAAGAGAACTGGAAACTCTCGTTAATATGGCTCTTTTGATAAAAGGTATCCAAAAATGGTGACTAAAATACAGTGCAATGAAGGACCCGTCTATTTTGCAGCAGAGGGATACCGCACACTGAAATGTACAGTTCCTCCCTAAGATAAGCAGTTGTAGAAATTTGGAGACCAATTATCAATAACGTTTTATGAGATACAAGTTTTGTGTCATTAAGCAATCATAACTTGCCATCAAGCAGCCAGTAAAGAAAAAGCAAGATGTGGCTGGGGGAAATCGGTAACAACCTTTTTGAGCTAAAACATCTTCAAAAAGATACGAATTTCTTGTGATAACTCTGTCTCTGCCACTGACCTGGAGACGGGGCACCACCCCACTGTGCCTCCCGGGGCTGTGACACGAACACCCCCTCCCTGGATTCACACTTACACTTAGAGCATCGTCCTTCAGCTGGAAATCAGTTCATGCCACAGAAGTCCAGCTCACAATGCGCAGTAATGAGCAGGAAAAGGGATGCGGTGGGGGGAGAAAAGAAGTCTGCTTTCAGCAGGAATATATGTTGCGCTCTGTACAAAGGAGGGGGTTTCTGTACAATGCGTAAGGGTTGATTATTAAGAGCTTCATGTCTGTAGCATTTCCCAACCTTGCCGTAAGTACACGGGGCAGGCGTGGAATGGCCCGCTGCACTGTGCTGCACTGGGCAGGCCGGTGCTGCAGCCATGTCGCTGCTCCCACCAGCCCTGCCCGCCGTGCACACACGGGCTGCAGCACGGCTTGCTGCCTCCTGCTTCGTGGGGAAAACAGAGCCAGAGCCTTCTGAACTTACTTTAAAAAACATTTTAGATCGGCTGGGTCTCGAGTACTTGTCATGGCTTGGTTCCCTGTGCTGTTATTTTTTTTCTCATCTCCTTCAGCTTACCAGTTCTCAAGAGTTACCTGCCAGAAAGAGAAGCTCCTTTATTTTTTCCAGCATCTCTTGGGATGAGCATCCTCAAGTGACTGAAGTGTTTACATTGCGTGCAGTTTTGGCACAGACACTCTGAGTTTTATTTTATCTGTCAGATGAAATTCATCCTGGTATAAATCCTGAGTAAATCCCAAGCAACTCTAGCAAGTCACTGAAATTACTACTACTAAAACTATATAGGACTTGACCCTGAAGTTGCCAGGTGAGCTGAGCCCCCTGTGAATTGACCTTGAGAGCCAGCAGCTCTGGGGCAGGCAAGCACTGAGCCTCACTGGCACAGCATGTCAAGGAGAGAAACAAGTCAGAATGGCAAGACACAGCCATAGCATGTCTGTTGTTGACTTGACTTTATTGCAAGCTCCAAGTGAATCTTTTCCTGGTACAGGCTTATGACAGCCACCACCATACAAGAGATGTGTTCATGGGCCATGGGAACGGTCATCATCTAGCTCCTGTCCCTCTGAGTGGTTTGAGCTGAGCACTTCTACTGGTGCCAGCTTTGAGGAAGGCACAGAAGTTTAATACAGTGTGATGTGAAAAATATAGGGAGGCATCAGCAGGACAGTGATGGAGTGGACTGACTGTCCTCCTGAACACCAGGAGACTGCTCTAAGCTAGTCAAGCAGAATTAATAGTTCACATTTAAGTAATCTGGAAAACTACGTCTCCTGACTATGCCAGCAACCAGCTTACAGTTTGGTTTTATTCATTATTCTTGGAAACATCCATGGATAATTCTTGATCCACTAGAATTGCCGGGGGAAGCAAATTCAAGAAGGGATATGAGCACAGCTTTGGCCAATACAGCTGGGGTTTTTTGTTCAGACAGATGCAATGGTCAGCTGGGCTCAGAGTCAGTGCTGAAGTATTTGCTCAGTTTCCTTGCAACTGCTCCATTTTCTCAACCCATTAGGTCACACACATCATGTTTTCATACTGGGTCTGAGGCACCACAGCAATACAGAGCTCTTTTCCATGCTTGTTTCCAGCTGCATTCAGTAGCAGAGGAGGGCAGAGGAGAAGTCATTTATTTTATGGGAGCCAAATGTGGTACCACTCTCTCTTCTGGGTGTCCTCTTGCGAGGTGGTACAGAGAGATGGCCCAAGCTCCATAGCAGCACGCACCGGCTGCAGGAAGGCAGGTGAGAGAGAGGAGGGAGCCCTGCTGAATTCTGAGAGCATAAGGACCAGCACCTAAGTGGATGGGTCATACATGAAGCTTCGCTCTGTGTGAAGCATGGCCTTCAGAGCATTTTAGAGGTGGGGGTGTTAACGCAGAGCATGGGATAGTGCTCAAACTAGTCTGAAGACCCAGCGATGAGCACAGCAAGCGAGAAGAATGAACCACCCCAGTTCCTAAACATGATTCAGGTTCCTGGCCAAAGAATAAAGTTAGTGTGTGTATGTGGGGGGTGGGGGGGAGGGGTAATGTCTGCAGCCTGTACTCTCCTGGGAGTGTTTGTGAACACCCTGTCAAGCACTTGCCAGGGACCAAGTACCCATGTTCGATCATGCATTCTTGCAGAGGATGAGCAGATCTCTGGAGATCCCCCCTGCCCTACGCTTCGTGGGTTTTGCAAACCACCAGCACAAAGGTCTTGGCTATGGGCAGCACAGAGCCAGTGGCAAATTGCATCAGCTGGCACTCTGATTTCACTAATGCAAAACAGCACCCCCAGCTACAGATGGAGTCAGCTGAATCCTGAATTTCCTTGCTTTTCTGGGATTGCTCAGACCCATAACAGTCCTTTAAACTTTTTTTTTTTTTTTCCTGTGGTTAAATTTTTTATATCGTGCTTATCATCCAGGGAGCTGCTAGAAATAATAGCAAACATGCGTGCACGAGGGTCACACAACTGCTGAAATGTTAATGCCATTTATTCTCTCTGGATGCTGTCGTTCTCCTGACCCAAGAAGTTTGTGCTTCTGCAAGGAACAACGGAGGAAGGTTTCTGGAACTCTCTGTAATTATTCAAGAACGGTTCAGTCCTGACCACTAAACTCAGGGGGACCCAATGGCGTGGGCTGCTCTTTGCCCGGTCCCACAGGTAGCAAGGAATTAAAACTAGCACAAGTCCCTGACTTTCTCAGCTAGGAGCAGCAGCAGTAGAGCTTCCGCACCGGGATGGCTGCACAGTGCAGGGGCACAGAGCACCATCCCCACTGCTACGTGGTCCTCACTAGATCTTGTGACAGAAAGAGAACGAGGCTCACTGAGCCCAATTCACCCCCTCAGTGCTGGTCATGGTGTTACAGACGTCACTTCTCCAGGCCCAATTTCCCTGCACTTTGTGAAGTTCTCTCATTTCCATGCTCAGAAGCAGCAAGGATCAAAACTCACTTCTGCACACGTTTCTATCAATACAACTAAGGCACAATGTTGGTTAAAAATTTCTCAAGTCACACACATGCACGCAAAATGAACAAAATGAACATTTGGCAATATTTGTGCTGCCAAAATTAAAATGAGGCACCCGGTCTGCCCAGGCTCCTCCTGCAGGCAGGGGGAAGGCTGCTGCCCACCGCACAGAGACAGTGCTCAGCCACGGCCCACCCTGCAGTGCCCGTGGAGGAAGGGCTGTGCTCAGAGGGAGCGTTTGAAGGCGGTCACTGCTAACCCCCCCCCCCAAGCCCAAATGCTTTGACTGTCGTTTCTTGTCTGCGATTTAACTAAACAAACTAAAAGTGGAGGTTTTTGGGTTTCTGGAGCCCAGCAGCACAAATATCACTATCCTGTCCTATTCTCATCTTTCCTACATTTGTGTTTTTTTTTTTTTCCCGCTGATAAAAGTGAAATTATTTTGGTTTTCAAACAGAAGGAAAAAGGAAAAATTAAACCAAAGCAGAAGTTCACCACATAATTCTTTTTCCAGCAAATCAAAGCCATTTTTTTCAATTAAAAAAAAGAAAAAGTTCTGATGAAAAATTACAACCACTTTTCAGTGAAGTGGCTTTACAGCTTCTCTTAATCTAAAGGAGACACCCACACAGAGGCTGCATTGTTTAAGCAGCTGCAGCATCCCTCGCAGTCCCCCTCTGCAGAGCTCCTGGCTGGCTGTGCCGGTATTTATAGCCTGCGTTCCCAGAAGGGAATCTCCGAGGTGCCGCTAATTGGCTCTCCTAACGCACTGTTAATAAAAAGGGGAAACACGACTTGTCTCACACACAACAGGTTTGCGGCTGTTTGCGACAGGGACCGGGGCATCCCCCAGGCGCTGCTCCAGAAGGGCTGAAGCGGGTTCCTGCAGGGACTCCCTGCAGCAGGAGCTCATGGCCCGACTGCTGCAAGAGGCGATGGCCCGCTCAGAATGGAGCTGAGCTCTACCCAGGAAGAGGGGCTCAGGAAACGCTGGTGTTCTGTGCCGGGGCCGGGGCTAGGAAGGAGCCCTGCTGGGCACAGGGCATGTCTCCAAAGGGAAGGGCTGGGTGCCTTGGTACCCGCACCACACGTGCCCAAGCACCAAGGCAGTGCCGGTGTGAGCTGAGCTCAGGCTCAGATAGACTGGTGGCGAAAGCCACCGCCACTGGCATTCCCTCTATACTGGACGCATTCACAAGTATTTGCCCCAGTGAGATTATCACTGCTGTGAATTGGACGTTTACTTCCAATAGCGGATGACTTATGACAACCCCAAGGTAAGCAAAGCTACATCCATTTCAACTGAGAATCAAATAGCAAGCCACAGTCTCAACAAAATATGTAGAAAACATTATCAAATGACTGACAGATCTGGAACAAAACCTACCTCGTTAGGTCATTTCAGAGAGGAAGTGGTTACCTCCTGGAGAGACAGTGAAAAAAAAGCTCTAGTGCTTCAGATGCCATTGCCTTCTGGGCAAAGGGAGGAGATGGACCAAAATCTCTTACTGTCCTGATGCATAAAGGTATGAGTCCTTGAAATTTTTCCGGTTCCTGCACTGAGATATTTGAGCAACGTATGGTCCTGTTAAAACACCCAGCACAAACAGTTGCTTGTGGTCTTCTCCCAGCCCTCTGCCGAGTTAGGGGTGTACCAGCTGACCCCCACCCTCACAGGTACTGTACATCTCACTCTTAAAAAGATGCTATGCCTCTGCGTTGCTAAGAAGGCAGTCATTAGCATCCTGCCACGGCTCTACACACTAGCCTGCTTTCATCCTCTTACAGCAAGTATGAATTCACTGGGGTGAGCATCTGGACAAGTACAGATCACAGGAGCTATGGAATAAGGAGTAAGCAAGCCACCAGCTGAGCTCTGACAATCCTACAAGTCATTGCTAAGAGTCATTGAAGGTGGTTTTGACATGCTTACTTTCTTGGAACCTTTTTGCAAACAGATAGGTAAAAGCAATATTCTGCTCATTTAAAAGGTCGATCAAAATGTTTGCAGGCATGACTAAAGTGAATTTTCATTTTGACATTACTGAAATGTTCCTTGGGTGTATTTCCTCAGTTTCTCTATTATCTTGAGTAGATACCACTTGTAAGACCATCCATTTTAGCTTATCTCCATCATGGATGTGAAACATGGGACACGGGGAACAATAGCAGTTGTACTTAAGCTGAGGGTGACCAGGTCAGTGCTGAAAATGAACAAGATCTAGCTGATTATTCTTACATGTTACTTACTAACTGCATCCTGAAAACTCAAAGTTCTGTTGGATTTTGTACATCGGTTGTTCTTTTTTTATTAAATGCTTCCCAAATTATACTGACACTTTAAAAAGGAAAAGAAGAAACACAGCCTAACCACTTCTCTCAGATGATGCACTGGGCCAGAACAACATCAGCCGCTACTAAAATACTGAGTTCATGCTACCAGTAAAGCTTATTGCATACAGAGCCCAACCTTTGCATCTCTGTCCTGTTCTGTTTTCCTGTGCCACCTGCACGCTCCCAGCCTTCCTGAAGCAGCGCTAGGAGCCTGCTGGAGCCCTCTAGTCAAACAAAACAGGCATTGGAACTGCAGAAGGGTCTTCATGAAGGAAAAAATACTTCAGGGAAAAAAAAGGAATAACTTTAAAAAACTTGCGTTGTCTCAGTGCAATGGTTTTCACCTGCCATATACTTGGGGTGGGTAGAGGGAGTTACTTGTGCCACACGAAAGGATGCCTTCTATAAAATACAGTGAATACAAATAATAATCATTTCCAATAAATTCAAGCCACATTCATTCTTGGCAGCTTTCCCATCATGCAAAGAATTTATCCAACGCCCCTTTTATTTATGATGAAACAAAAGTGACATAACACTTTGTCATGAAAGAATGCTGTAAATGATGCTTTTTTAATTATATACACTGTTGTTCTTGAAACAACTCTCCAGTAATTTATGTTTATAGTCCTAGACACATGCTGCGGAAGTGGATATAAAATGCAGCTGTGGTCAATGGCCACGTGGTTTCAGTCTGACGCTAGCTCAGCGCTCAGGCTGGAAGAAGAAAGAGGGAGCAGGAGCACTAACAAGTGCTTTTCCCTTCCCTCGGTTTTTTGCAACGTTATTGAAGTACCAGCCTACAAAAAATCAGATGTTTTCAGCCAGCCAAGCTACAAACAAGAGAAGCATTGCGGGAGCCAAATCTGAGCTCTGGCGGTTCTTCGGCAGACAAAGAGCAGCAGCAGAAAATGCCGATTTCCGCTGAAAATCTGGGGTGAGAATGCCCTTATGCTCTGCTGTCTTCCCAGCACCTCAGCGTGTCACCAGCAGTCAGTGACCTCTGCCCGTCTTACCTGCAGGGACCCACAGGTTGCTTCAAAACTGAGATTTCAGCAACCACCGTTAGGTCCGACTGCGCTTTCCATCTCATACTCACTTTCCCTAATCCCCCCAGTGTCGTTAAAGCAAGTATTTATGGATTTCAGAGCAATACCATTCTTACATTTCACTTCAGCAAGCACAGACAGAACCACACCCAACTACATGAAAGGCAGAATATGCTGCAATTTGACGCACTCTCAGAGAGTATTTGGGTTTGCAGTGCTAATAGGACTGCATTTCTCCTTGCCTTTCTGCTGGTCTGGTCATCCTTGTCAGTACAGTAAGTGAGCTTTATTCACTGGGAGTAGAAGAATGAAAGCAACGAGTTGTCACATCCTTTGCATTTGGGATGTAAAAGGCATCATCTCATGAAAATTTGGAAAAGCAACATCTTTAAGGTATCAGCAACTGTCTACTGACCTCAGCCAATTCATGCAAGTGAACACACTGGAGCAGAGCAAGTAGAGAGCAGTAATGCCTATGATGTGAATTACAGCAGAGAAGCCAATTAAGGATCAGGGCTACTGTGAGTTGTGTCCATCTATCAGCTGCAAGGTAAAGACACTAAATAGATAAATAGTGACAAATGGAAACTGGCGTGTGACCGCGTGTGACCACTGATGTGTGAAAATTGTTTGCACCTACACAGGTTTAAAAGAAGATAAAATACAAAGATCTAAAAGAGATGGACAAATGCTTCTGGTGATATTTAATATATACATATTTTTCTTTTTTTTTTAATGTTTTTTTTTTCTGCATTTCATTTTTAACACTTAGAAATCTGAGACCTTGATTCATCCTGAAATTCAGAACCCTGGATGTTCTGAAGTCTGCAGTTACAGATCACTGGGCCAAGTTTAGTTCTGATCAAACACTGTTGGGTTTTGGAATAAAGGGTAAATTCACTCTGCCCTGCTGAACAAAACACACAGCCCATTAACAACATACCTTTTTATCTCTTCCTGCCTGCCTTCTTTCAACATGCAAGTTTGGTCCACTCTTCCCCCAAGATTTCTTCCTTCCAAATAAAATCATCCTTTAAGTTCAGATGATTAGGAGAGCCAAAAGGCATTGTTTTAGTTTTTGCTACATTTAAAACCAGTTTGTTTTCCTTGAACCAGTCTGTCAAAGTCTTTTTGCAGTTCAGGCGTTATGTGAGAAACAGATTTGCCATTAAAATGCACAGTCGTGCCATCTGTATAAAAATGTATAGCACAGTAATGACATAGCCTTGCAAAATCATTAATAAAAAGAAAAAACAGGAATGACTGACACTACTCAACTCGGGGAGGGGGGAGGATAGAGGGGAGAGACATTGACACCTTTGACTGACAAAGGGGGGAAGAGACAGCCCTGTGAAGAGAAACAGATTGATGCTTCTCCCAGACTCTTTGTCTTCCTGACAGAGCACAGGCAGCAGCACAGGCCACCTACTTGCTGCGCTAGCGCCTGCAGCGCGTTCGGCCAAGAGCTTTGGCGAAGCTCACTAAAAAAGATCCACGCTATGATTTTGTTTATGCGGGGTAGGCTTGAAACAGCTCATTCTTCATTTTTACATTGCCCAGGTCAAACCCTGATGGCGCTGAGAATCTCTCGTTGCTCCCTGCCCTGTCCAGACTGCTGCCCATGTGCACCCACCTCTCTGGGCTCACCCTGCTCACCCCACAGCCCTCTTTCCAAAGGGCAGCAGGCACCCAGCTCCTTTCACCACAGGCAGAGGGGGCATTACAGCTGACACGTCCTTCAGGTTCTCCCTTATGGGGACTACCCCACAAGCTGAGGGAACAACAGTGATGCAGAGTTGCTTCAGCAGCCCGGCAAGGAGTGCTGGCTGTGGTCAGCTGTCATATCCCACCTGCAAGGCACAATTGAGGTGCAGGGCTGAGGTGTGTCAGCCCTACTTCCCTCTGACAAGCTAGCAGGACACTGTGATTCACTGAGGGAGATGTGAGAGTCTCTTCCAAAAATAAGCCCAGAAGGGAAGAACTGATGAGGGCATCTGGAAAGGAGGCACACACCTTTTCATGATGACTAAATAACAACCAGTTCCCCAGACTTTTCCGCAGGTCACCCAGGTGAATGTTTTCCTTAGGCTGAAGCCTTCTAAAAATATCATGTGAAAGCTTCATTTCTGTCCACGTTGTGTTTAACACATGTCCCTTCGACTCTGTTTACTCGTCATCTCGCCAGCGTGGCACATGCATCTCCTTGCTATCAACTCTGTGCTCCACCCTTTGCAGCTGGCCGCAACTCACAGCCTCTGAACAGTGCTGGGTCACAGCCCAGGTCCTCCGCTGATCCTAATAACATGTGCTGAAAATGCAGAAGCATCAAAACAACAAAAGCCCTAAGAACATATTTACAAGGTATTCACCCCAGGGACTTCACTATCATTTGAGAGAAAACATTGCAATTGTGGTGAAATTAGAGATTACAGTTTTACTCAGACTTCCTAAAGTTAACCTCTACCATTACAGACCTAAATTTGGAGCAGTCCGTTGTGCCACTTGGAGGAAAGCCACTAGCTCAGCACTGGCAACTGCAGCTGTATAAAAAGAACTTTTTTTAATGATCATTCGTGTTTCATAAGTGTTGTGCTATTTTTAGAAAGATGAGAAAGTAAAGTATGCCTCCTTTTAAATCTGGCTTTTACTGAACCCTGTAATTTATGGCAATATAATAAGTAATTTGAAAATAAAGATTTGAGACAACATTTTAGCATTAGTGTTTTTAAGACAAAACAAACATTCAAAATAAAACCTAAACCACAGCAATGAAATCTATCATTAAATGCCTACTTACTGCTAAATTTGTAGTTATGGCAGCTTAAATCTCAAACATTTATTGTGACCTCTTGCAAAGTAAAAATAATCATATTATTCATTGTGGTTCAAGACCAATATAGGGTATTATTTCATTCTAGCCTTAAGTATTCATGGAATCATATAGCAGAGCTTTTGAAATTACATTAATTACTTTTCATTGAGTCCAAGTGAATTCTGGTTTTCAGAAAGAAATGTGCATCACTTCATCATAGTTACTTCATTTCTAAAGACTAGCACGTTCAGGGCTTATTTATGCATAATACATCAGACATGACCTGTTTAATCACTGCCTGAGTTCTTCTGAACTAGTACAACTGCACGAGTTTGTCAGACACAAAGGCTTTTGGCTGCTCATGGAAAAATTCAGAGAGACAGTGGTCACTGCGTAAAAACTGCTACTGTACCATAGTGCCAAAACTCAATGCTAGGTTGCGGTGAATAATGCATGTCAAGCAGTTCAACTAAGTCCACTACCTCAGCTCAAAGAGCCCTTACATCCCACCAAGCAGCACCTCCTACGTCCCTTCAAAGGTCAAGTCCCCTCTACACAGAACCAGACCCATGCTGTGACACAGGCACATGGCAGTTCTGACCCACACATTTACAGAATCAGTTTCCCTGCCTCCCCTCTTATTCCCACCTGGCACTAACGGCTCTTGGGAGTTACATGACTTGACCCTAAAAAAGCGTTCTCTTACCTTGGCTTTAAGGAATGGAAATCTCATATTGAAAAGTTTTCCAGAAATTGCTACACAAAAGTGCCAAGAGTACATGTTTTCAAAGCCAAGCACCACAGGAGACTGGCCCAACACTACAAACATTCTTCAGGCAAAGGACATTTTTAGGCAGGGAAGTCTAGCATTGCTTCCTTCATTCTTCACATCCCTTGTAGGCCTGTATTAGGCGGTACCAAATCATGCCTGTAGCAATGTGTGACCTGAGGCTAACACGTATGCGCATCTCACAGGCCAGGGGAGAAGGTTTTCCTGTTGAAAGATAGCTGACTTGATTTCCTGAACCCAAGGCAACCGGTCACACATTTTGGAGGGCAGCGAGAATCCAATATAGAAACTAGACCCAAAAATGCCAGAATGATCTCTAATTTTATAAGGGTCCAGAAAACCAGAAGTAACTATCTAAGCTATCTAAACCACAGGGATATGAGGGCATACGACCAAGTTCTAGACAAGCAGAGAATGACTTCAGGCTCAAAATTAGTATTTACCTGATTATCTAAATTCATCTCTGAATTCCAAAACATTCTGGGGCTCTCGTCAAATTCAGAGCTGCCAAGTACTCACCTTTTCTGACAGACTGGACTTAGAAATCTGGATGCAGACTTTTGCTGCTTCAGATCCATCAATCCGCCTCTCAACCAGCAAGTGTGAGCTCTACAGCAGAAAATGCAAAGATTGACATTCTCTCCTGGTTTACACCCATACCAGCTTGCTGACTATAGTGGCTTGGCAGGTGCAAACAAGAAGAGTTTAGCTCTTGCTCCTCATTTCTTGAATTCCTGAAGCTTTTTGTTTTAGACCAAGAAAAACGTGCATATTTAGAAAGAAAAAAAAAACCCAAACTTTAATAATCTGTGCTGTATTTTAAATTGCTATGCAAATGACTTAGGGAAATAGTAAGCTGAAGCTTTGTAATTAACAATCTTTACTTTTACTGTGGGGTTTAGGGCCCTACAATGTAAGGCACGCTTGTCCCCAGTTTTAATATTTTTCTTGGTTTTTAAAATACCTTTGTAACTTTTTATCACTGCCGCTGAGTTTGGGTAGTTTTTTTTCCTGGTGACAATTTTTCCATAACATTAATTTGAATTTGTGAGGATGATATAAAAGGAGAAGTGGAAAAGGCAAAAAAAAAAAAAAAAAAAAAAAAGAGAGATGGAAAATGAGTTTCCATTTTAATGGTAGCTGACAACTCCAAACAAGATTAAATGCAAACACTGTTGTCTGCTCACTTGAATGTGAAATTCTGTTTGTGATGGGGCCTCTCTGGAGAGCAGAGCCCAGGAGACAGGCAATTTGTGGAAGACAGTTTGTGCAATGCACAAATGGCACCTGCTGCATTTCTTCTGAGCCCTGAGACAAGGTAAATTCATTCTCAAGGGCCAATGACAGCTTCACGTTTGTCCCCACTGAAGCAAAGCTATTGCTCTCTCTCACTTGAAGTGCAAGGTTCAGGAAAGAATAAGTGCAATAAATGATGCTACGCGTAGACTGGAGTGACTTACAGAGCTGGCAGTACTAGCACTTCTCAGTGAGGTTTCTCCCCCTTAGGTAATACAGCCTTTGGAAAAAGGTAAAAAAAAAAAAAAAAAGAAAGAAAATTAAAAAAAAAAAAGTTAATGAACCTCACCAAAATGTGGTTTTCATGGGGAAAAGAAATTTTTCCTTTTTTTTTTTTTTTTAACTCAAAAGTTACATTAAACCATTTTTGTAGTGCTTGTCAGACTGGTGGAAGATAAAGAAAATTCTCAAACATCGATACCATTCATAAACAGACAGACAAGGAAAGGATTCATTTTTAACTTTCATGGTAAAACATCAGAAACACTGCAGATGTTCATGAAAATAGATTTTCAGTTACTATCAGCTCCAGAGGAAGAAAACTATACTTATTCTCTTTGAGTCTCACGTAATCTACTAAGCCACAACATGTCAGACACAAAGAAACAGGAAAATACATTCATAAACACAAGTGCCAATATGAATGTGTTTGAGAAAAGCCAGTAATTTAAGATTCTTAAGTGGAACCATTCCCCAGAGAATGTTATTAAAAACTGTTGCAAGGAAAATAATGTTAGTAAACACCTTCGTGATGAAATAATTGTGCGGAAGGCACCGTCACATAAGAACATGGACCTGCAGCCAAGGACAATTGCTCTACTACGCTTAATTCATTTATGAAACACAAGGTGTTAGTTTTATGTGGTTTGGCTGAAATTGGTTCGGATTATTTTTTTCTAAATTATCCCTACAAGGCTAATGGACTATAATATATTTTGCCAAAGACTGCATTCCATAGTATATATTTTATAAAGAGCATGTACAGTGTATTCAAGGCTTGCTTTCCCCATGCACCAATGAATCAGCAAGCATCTTCCCATTGTGTACGATACTATTGTTTGGTTGTATTTCAGCAAAGCTTATTTGCTCAGAGCACTGTGAAGCTCCAGGACAGGGAGGTGCACTAGCCAAGGAATCCTGTTCTGTCGATTCCTGAAAATGCTCAGTGGGCCTCAACCTTGCCATGGCACACACAGGTTCACAGGCCACTGTTTTGCAGTCTGCAGTGCACCTCAAGTCATCTCCTGGATGAAACACAATGCAGCAGAGGATTTTCAAAGCTCAAAGTACTTTAAAGGATAGAGGTTTCTCCTACTTTTGTGGATCAAAACTGAGCCGAGAAACACAGCTCGTGAATGTATGCTATTTAATGGCTGCATCACGCTGTACTTGCCCTAGATGAGTGGAGAGACCCAGAATGAGCCAGTGACCTCTGTGTTTGCTTGCTTAACATGGGCAAGTGACTGCACTGGAATGAACCAGGCACATGCAGATACAATACTGCAACAGACATACCCAGCTACATTTAGTGCAAGCTTTTAGCTCTCCTTGTTTCGGCACTGCTCTATTTTAATCTTTGGCTGTTTGCTCAAAGGGAGTGGTGGAAGGAAGAGCAGGTCGTGTGATCTCTATTCTTGTGACAGAGGATGCAGAAAACATGCCTAAGTGAATGGTAACAAGTACAGATTGCCTGCAGAAAGGGTCATACGGTCAGCAGGGTGCCCAGCTAGCAGGCTCCCCCCTGCAGGACTGCAGAGAGCTTTTTAGAGAGAAACACACTGTGAGACTGCCCATGCACAGGGAACCCCTGAGTCCCGTGGGCCCAGTGAAACCCCCAGGGTGCAGGGCACCCTGAGTCGTGGTGCCAGCAATGCTCCATGGGGGTAGCAGGGCAAAGCACTCCATACTCAGAGAGATTTTTAAAACTGCAAATCACTTTTCTTTCTCAAAGTGAATTCAGTGCTATTGTATAATAGAGAGGGAGAAAAATAGCCTTTTATTTCCCACTACGCAGGCTTTCGCACCACCTACAACCCAGGACTAAACTTCAGAGGCAGTCATACAAATACAAAGATTTCTGTAAAGAAATCAGTCAATCATCCCCAAGTGTGGGTTCAGCACCTCTGAAAACCAGGCCATTTCTCAGGTACATGGAGCGATGAGATCCATCATTTTAAGCCACCCCCAACCTTTTTCTCTCTAACTCAGAAAGCTGTGACCTAAATGCTTTTGAGGGAGCCTGGGTTTCACCAGGAGCCTCTTGGGGGCTGAGGACACCACTGCTCAGCACTGCCAGCTCCCCTTTCCTTCCACAAGCTAAGTGGGAAGGGAAGGCCTCCCTGAGCCAACTCTGCTGTGCCGGATGCAGTGCGGCCTGTGGAGGCTGATACCTTGCAGCCATCTCACAGCTCCAGCAGTGGCAATCCACACCTCAGGAAGACAACCTTTGGCATACTGCTCCTCCTCTGCGGTTCCATTAACCTTTTCCTTTTTTTTTTTTTTTACTTTAAAAATGCTTTAAAGCCCTTTGTTGTAACTAACTGTCTGTAACGTAAAGCGATCCAAGCTAAAGCTGGTTTGAGTTATTTATAAACTTTTAGGACTCTGCTGTTTGATAGGCCGGCCCAGAGCTCCCAAATAGACAGCCCCTCTTTCATCTATATTTAGTTATTTTTTATTGTATGTACACAAGCAGAGGAGGCAGGACCGATTCACCAGCCCTGCAGCCTATGGTTTGTTAGTGGAGATAACACGGCCTAACCAGGAGTAACTTCAGTCCTCTCCCATAAAGGCATTCAGACTCTTAAATGCTTAATGGTACACCAAGGACAACAGCCCAGGGAAATAATTTTACAGCTCAACACAAAGGATGAAATCAAAGTTTTTCACCAATTTGAATACACACCAGGAAAGCTCAAACAGGGAGGGCTACAGGCAGAGTGGCACCACTGCCATCACCTGCTGGCAGCAGCTCGTGGCTGGCACAGGAGCACGCCTGGGCAAGGGGCTCGGCGGCACCCTCTCAGGGGCCTGCCCTCACTCAACCAACAGAGTTGCCTGCACACACTCACGGTGTGAGCACGGGTCACAGCAGATGAGACCAAGCCCAAGCGCAGCAGCATGAGTGACACAGGTGGAAAAACCACCCTCCACAGGGACACTGCCCTGGGCCCTGTACCTGTTGCGTGGCCGGGGCTGTGGCTGGGAGAGGCGGCCTTTCAGCAGGTGCTCAGGCTGCCCGACATCAGGGGGACTCGAACAGATGGTGACGCGCTCTGCTTCGCCCCTGCTCGCAAGAACATTTTCATTACCGAGTGCTTGGAGGCTCGCTATCTGCTGCTCCTTGCTTGAGGCTGCTGGCAGCAGCGTTGTTGGAGGGCTGCGACTTACCACCTTCATATTTATTTACATTTGTGTCTCAAGAAGAGTGGCAATTTGCCAGATTTGGAAGCGCTTAATAGGATCTGATGGGCAGATTAATTAGTGCAGGCCACAGCACTACTTGCCTTCCAAGAACATTGCCTTTTTTATTTATTTTTTGTCAAGGTAAATCAGGAGGAGGTCAATGTCACCAGCATGTTTTACATTGCACTTGTTTAAATCTTCACGGTTTTGTTTCATTTCCTCTGAGCAAACGAACTTTACTTTTATTTCTACCGTGGCAGTATTCACCAAATAATATGTTGTAGGCAGACACAGAAAATACGATGTAGAGAGAAGAAAATGTTATCACATGCCTCCCTTCACTCTTCACTATCCATGAAAATCCCCTTCTGCCCACAGTTATTGCCCCTTCTGTATGCTCCTCTTGGTATCTTTCTATCTTCTAAAAAAGATATCTTGGGGTAGGGATTATTTTCATTCATACATATATACCTAAATATATATAGGCACAAATACATATATTTATATACACATCTATTTATAGATGTATATGTATGTATGTATAAATAACTGTGTGTACAGAGAGAAAAAAGAGAGGCAGACATTGTATCTAGCTAACCATTACAACAGATAGAGCAATTATAAACTCAGCTGGATTATTCTTAATTTTTACTGGCCTGACCGAGACTTGAACATGACCAATTATGCATAGGCTGACAAACCAGAGAACATCAAGATTAATTTTTTATAGCTACAGAACCATTTGCACTCCATAACCTTGGGAGTGACACTCTGCCTGTAATCAGGGACACATTTTTGTCATGCCACCACAGTAAATGCTAAAGCACCTTTTGCATCTGTCACGCTGCAGAAGGCAGGAGAGGCATATGGAGCTCCGAGCACCCCCAGAACAGCATGGAGACCACACAAAACTGGAACAAAGGAAAAATATTTCCTACTTCCCCAGGTTGTTTTTTTTCTTTTTTTTTCCTTATGAAGGTATTACTTCGAACTTCATTTGTTCTCAAAAGAGGAAAGAGGTACAGACAGTGTGAGGACCATATGTAGTGGCAGCACCGGGGCTCCAGCATACATTGCCTGCCACTGGGTGGACAGGACAGGATCTGGCCCTTGCCATCTCCATAGCACTGCTGTGCATAAAGCACTCCATGACAGCTTCTGGGGGACTACTAGCAGACAGCAGGTCCCCAGCACTTTCACACAGCCGAGCAAGATTGGAGCACAAGTCTTCTGAAGAGTGGCTGGGGGAATTGGGATTGTTCAGTGTGGGGAAGAGGAGGCTTGTGGAGACCTTATTGCTCCCTACAGTTGTCTGACAGGAAGTTGTGGCGAGGTGGGGGGTCAGCCTCTTCTCCCAGGTAACAGCAATAGGATGAGCGGTAATGGCCTTAAGCTGCACCAGGGGAGGTCCAGGTTGGGTTTTAGGAAAAATTTCTTCTCAGGAACAGCGATGAGGCAGTGGCACAGGATGCCCAGGGATGTGGTGGAGTCACCATCCCTGGAGGTGTTTGAGGAACGTGTAGATGTAGCACTGAAGGACACGGTTAGTGGCCACGGTGGTGATGAACTGATGGTTGGACTAGATGATCTTAATGGTTTTTTCCAGTCTTAATGATTCTACAATTCTAAGATGCTGCAAGATGAGGAGACTCAGCAATTTGCTATGAAGATTTCCTAACTTTCTCCCAACACGTTTATCTTCCTTCACTCCAGCTCCTGGAGTTCTCACAGGGAGAGAGGCACAGTATGCAACACAAACAAGTGTGCAAGTGCACATGTCCACACTGAGCACCTGCAGGAGGTGTGAGCTGCACCTGCAACCCTCCCGTGCAGCACAGCGGGGGGCTGCTGCCAGGAGGGAGCTGACAAGAGGGGAAAAGGATTTGCAAACTCCTGTCCAGTTGAGAGACTGGGTACAACTCCGTAGAGCAGCAATGCTGTTTAGGAAGGATATATATTCATTGTGGTTTTGTTGTTCTTTTTCTTTCTTTTTTTTTTTTTTTTTTTTAATGTATCCTCTCACACACATTCTCTGAGAAAAAGAAACAAAAAGAAGACCAGAGAGCTAGAGCCAAACCTCTATTCAATAAAACAAGGAGGGAATGCATTTTCACGTTTCCCTATTTACTCTGACTCATTTTATTAAGTAAGTTGAAGATGGTAACTTTTATGCACATTTACAACCCTGTTTCCGATACACGTGGCACCCTATAAAAACTCCCACGGCCGCACCCTACCCTGGGCTGCCCTCCAGCTTCCCATGCACACAGCTATTACCGTGCTTGGCTGCAGGTCGGGCTGTACCAGAGCTTCCATTCAAACCCTTTTTCAGATGGGTGATCTGGGACGGGGCTTTGAACTCAGCGGAGGTGAGATCTGTTACACACACAGGGACAAGTTCACTTCCTTTCATCCTCCCTACCACATTTTTTAAGAAACAGAACAAAACCATTTTGCCTTATTTTGATTAAATGAAGAAGGACAGGGGACGGAGAGTCCTTGCCCCTCATCTGAGCACACAGCTATCTTAAATTACCTCTGGGGGTCCCACTGCAGTGGGACAGGTGATGCCAACTTCTCTCCAACAAGATGCCAACTTCTCTCCAACAACGTCCCTTACGCACGTTCATTTTCCCACTGCTAAAGCTGGTGGCACAACCTATCCCAGGGCCACCTCCTCCCATTTTTGCAAGAACAATTTATAACCATAAAACTTGCGCCTGTAATTTCAAACCCATGTATGAACTGTGGGCAAAAGTCAAGTAACCCGTGCCTCCCACTGCCGTTCTGCAACGGTCAATCAGGCAGCCAAGGCACGGAACGGCCAACCACATCCTCATCATTTACTCAATAACAGGAGAAAAAATATTGCAGGTACAACTGGAAGGACGCGCCCTGCCCCACGCAAAGGGAAGTAAGTTCTCAGCTATTTTCAGCGGCACTGAAGTTTCTCAGCCCTCTGGTGAGGAGGGAAAGCTTCCAAGCGGGGACGTAACGCCAGACTGCCGGCTGGAGCCACTGGAATGCTCAAACAATAGTGAGGAGAGATTTAAGATGCTGCCTTTAATCAAAAGGGAGTGTTTAGGCTGCAGTTTAATGATGACAATGTGAATGTCAACATTGTTAACAGTTTCACTGCTGATCTGATTAGCAGGAAAACCCAGCTAGTCCAGGGTTGTGGGTAATTTGAGTACTTTCCCACCCCTTCACACCCACTCCATCACTTGACTCTAACTTAAAAGAACTGTTAACTTTTATATAAGCCAGATATTTCATAGGCTCAGTCCTTCCTTTGGAATGGCGGCAGCTGTTATGTATTTATTTTCAAATAAAAAAAAAAATAGCTTAAGCAGTCAGTCAGATCCACATTAAGTTTTCTGGGCAGGACCTGCCTTTATGTTCAGTGCTTGTACAGCGTCTAACTCAGTACGGATAACAAATAACAAGGAACAACTGTTCTGAAGATTGCTGTAGCATGAACAGACAGGAAGGTCTGCTTGAGATGAGCCTAGACACATTTCCAGTCCCAAGCACCGGCCTCTCATCACTGTGAAGTGCACGGCCCACAGCTCCTCATCACCAGCACGGATCTGAGCCCACATGGCACGTGACAATGTGAATTTTTACTTAAAGAATGAATAACTTACCTCACAGCACAAGCTGTACTAGCAAAGTAGGTTCCAGTCTATGGGACACTACTCTTCACCTTTACTAGGCCAAGCCGCCTATTTTCTAAGTCACTCTTCCCCACAAATACATACCCATATACATGTACGATACACCAATTCTCTAAAAGTCCCGTTGGGTTATGTCACTGAATTACAAGGAACTAAACAATGAGGGCTGCCCCTCACAGAGCCCACTCACCCAGTTTGTTGTTTTCTCCTGCAGCCGGGCTCCTTGATTTAAAGGTTCGGAGCAGCGATGTTCAGGGAGCAGCCCCCCTCCCGCTCCCACCCAGCTGCTCAGCGTACCCACCAGCTCGGCTGCCAGGACAAGCTGGGGCTGCACTTGAGCAACTGCTAATTCTTCGCAGCTCTCATCAAACCTGACGGGTGTTTGTATTTTGACCACCATGAAACGAAGCAAGCAAGAACAGCCCTTTTGACTAACGTACTGCACAGGACAAACCGCGTTCCTCCTTCGGAATCCATGGTTTTGGTTTTCATTGTTCTACGGTAGCAATTCCCACTGACATTAGTGCAAATCATGCATGAAAACTGAATAATTAATCCCCAGAGGAAGCATTTTAACAGCTAGATTTTATTTTGGAGGCAGTTCCTTGGTACGAGAAAACTGCTGATGTCTGATCAACAAGCAATGTCCCATAAATGCTTCAAGACATCATGCACACATACACAGATATAAAATGAGAATGAAGAATGAACGTACATGTTACCAATTTAGGGATAAAAAGATTGCAAGGATGTTAAAAATCCCAGCCCACAAAAGACTGTGGAGGTCAGCACCTACAACCACCCCGCTGTCTGCCACCCTCTCTGTAGCTACTATAAGGGGGCCAATACATCTCAACACGCTGTGGGCCAGAAGACACCCTGCAGTAAACTTTAAATCACATAGCAAGAGCACTAATACCTGCAACTGTAACACGTCCTAAGGAGAGAACAAGAATTCAAGACATTCCTTGACATCCGTGGATGATCTCAGGTCCTATTCTATATCCTGAGAAGACAAAGAGCACATTTAGAAGCAGTCTCTGTTTTCATAGAAAAGCAAATGCTCAGCACTGGTTTGGTGCAAAGAAGGGCTGAGACTGCGCTGGGAGTTAGGGCAGGAGTCACCATGGGCTCTCCAGCGCCCGATGCACCAAACACAGAGTAGGAAAGGTGGGACTGAGACCTGAAATAACAAAGCAAGACAAGGACAGCTTCCAGTAGACTTGGAGAAGGTACCCATTACCCACAGTAAACTGATGTGGTGCAGGAGGTGAACTCAGGAAAACCTGCATACCAAGCAGCTGTGCAAACTCTTACCACATTCTGCATGCATGGGACATTAATTTGATAGGTAATAAGCTACAGTAAATTAAATACATAGCTTTCTTATTACCAGGTTTGCACTAAAGGATTGCCCTCCCTGTCATTATCAGTGGCAGGACAGTCATTATTATTTTGTAGTAGCTCAATCTACATCAGCCAAAAGGCAAACAGAAGCCAGAAGGCACATCTCACTTAATGGAAAGGCCACTGCTGCAGGAGGAGCGGAGCACGCAGGGCACGGGGTGGAGCAGCCTGCCAGCATGGTGCCAGTGGGGATGGCAGCCCTACTGCCAATGGATGCTGCTCACTGAGGGCAGCTTTCTCCAGGGAGTTTTGCTAATTTGCTTTTGCACTGGGAAATGGGATGAGAGTACTTGCTCACTTTAAATACACTTAACCGTCATTAAGCAGCATGATTTTTTCCAGTGTCCTAGACTGGATTACAACTGGTGTCTTGGAAACGAGCTCATCTGTGCTACTTCACCAACCTCCAGAAGCATCAACTCTTCTTTAAAAAGAAGTCACAAAATAAGAAGGAATTTAAATGACATAGCAGTTAGAAGCGGAAAGCACAGCAAGTCAGACATCAGATGGAACAAACTCGTGCAGACACTCAGGCTTCTCCAAATAGCTCTGCAAATAAAATTAATGTTTGTCTAGAGTACGTTGGTGACGAACTGGGGCACTGCTCCCCCCTCTGCCCCGCTTAGCTGCAATGCTGTCAGGTGTCTGAACAGCAGATATCTTCCGAGGGACAGGGAGAAAACAGGCAGTCCCTCAAAGAGGTACGGTGCATCATAATGAAGATCAAGGACACCCTGATTACAGCAGCAAAGTGATACTGAACATCTGTCAATGATAGAGAAGGTACTTCAAAGATCGAGGACAGCTGGACTTCCCATAAAACAAAATGGCTAAGTGCTTACGTGTGAGGCTGCGAGCAGCCACACGGGCTGCCTCCCTTTGTGTCCCATGCCTTGGCAGCCTGCAGGGAACAAGGTGACTGCAGCCCCACTGCCTAGCCCCAGCCAGCACTGCCGGGCCGGCCACGGCCACAGGTTTTCCCTGCTCCCACCTTCTGTCATTTAACCTGCTCTCCTCTTCGTCCCTCCTCATTCACAACAAATCGTGCAGTCTGTGATCAGCTTCATTTTCATTTGATGCTGCGTAGAATGGGAAACTAGAATTCACCTTGTCTTCTACTCCCAAGCCCCTAAAAATTTGGAGTTTTCTTATTGATTAAGAAGTATTTTCACTTCAGCTTAGCAATAACAAAATCATTCGTGAGTACATCACTAGATACTTTTTTGTTCAGAAATATAGGGGGAAAAAAGACAAAAACCCTAAGGCAGACCAGACCTCAGCATTTACATTTCATGAAAAATTTGATCTGATTTTGGAATTTGGCTTTGTTGTCAGACAGCCATATAACTATAAAAATAAAAACCATTTCAGTGTAACGTTGCTGTTGATGATGTCTTCAAAATATTTTGTCTCAAAACCAGCAAAACAAATACCGAATTTTCAGTGTTCCTGTAAATAAATGTGAACACTCTGTGCTTTTGTGACCCAATCGTACTGAGGATGAACAGGTAGAGGAAGGGAGCTGGAAGACGAGAGGGCAGTATGAGGACTCCAACAGAATACTGGAAATCTGATCAAATTAATCTGCATTAAACACCTAAAGTTTCTAGTAACTAGAACAAATCGGTATTGAGTGTTGCATCAAAAGTGACAATTTCACATAGAAAAAAATGGTTTTGACAAATCCTCATTTCTGAGTTTCTAAACAATTCTCTGAAAGCCTGTTACTTTCACACTGTCAAAACAAAATTGTTTTGTCAAGCACGGAGAAAGATTCCCTACTTTTTCATCTCACGAACATCAACAATTTACCTGCTCTGGGAAACCTTCCGATTTCAATGAAACCACATCACAAACACCACAGGCCAGCCCTCGTTCCAGCCCCAGGACGCCCTGCTCACCTCTGCTCCTGTCTGGCTGCCCAGCGGCACACCATGGGGCAGAACAGCACCACGCAAGCGAGCTGGCTGCCCAGCTGCTGTTGCTGCTCATACCATTGCTCCCATTGCCAGCACCAGGACTGCTCTCTGGAGTCAAAACTGTGCTGCCTCCTCTACATCTTCCTCCTTTGTCTTCCTAAATATGCACTCTTGGGAAAAAAAGAAACCAATCCTTATTCCACAGATACAATTTTTTACTATTATTTTTTTTAACAAACTTGAGGTACTTATGTGTCCGAACTTCTAAATTCATAGAGGTAGGAGTAGATAGATATTTTGATATGGAAACGCTATGAGGAAAGAAAGAAAAAGACATGACTTCACTTACGGAAAACAAGCGCATGCTAAAACAAAAAGCACTGAGCATTTACAAATTCTAAGCAGTGCAGAGTTGCATGCAAATAAAGTGGCAAAAAAGGGATGCAGTTTATTTGGAAGGACAAACCCCATCAGCACATTGCAGAGCGCAGCAGAGGCTCTCACACACCTTGGCCAAGCGCTGCAGCGCAGCCAGCACGACGCGGAGCTGTGGCTGCAGGGAGCCCTGCGCAGAGCCCTGCGCTCACGACGGGAGGCTGCAGGGATGCACTATGGCTGCACCCTGAGCCCGGTGCCTGCTGCTCTCCTGCAAGTCACTGTAGCTAAGTCACTGTAGCTGCCGCCACATACACACACAGGAGCCTCAAGTGATTATAACTTACTCCAGAAACTTAACTCACTGACTTTCTGATTTTTAACACCCAAAGGGAACACAAATTCATATTATAAGAGTAGCAGAGATTAAATAAGGCAGAATTCATTAATGTGCCAAAAAAATGTGCCAATGTGTCTCCAACTAGTTAAAAGACAAATACACAGATTGATTTTTTTTTTCCTCCCAGTACATCCCACATTGCCTATTTCCTAAAACCTTCTGTCAAATGCATAATCGACTGCTATGTCTTCAAAAATAGCGCTTTTTATAATCACTCATCTCGATATCTGGGAGTAGACGTTGCACTGTCTGTCAAGTCCACGCAAGACCGGGATGTAGGAAGCACAGACATCTCTGTGGCCAGCACAGGTGGGCATGTGGGCTCGCACTGAACCCTGTGTGGGACAGGACAGTGGGTCCCTGGCACTGGCTCTGCGCTGTTTGACTGGCACTGGTCTCCTCCCATGGGCACTTGTAGCTGCCCAAAGCTCCCATGGAGGTCACTCCTCAGACAGAGGACTCCTGTCATCTCAGCCTAAGCTGGGCAGGGTTCCTTACACCACCCCGTTAGCAGGCATCCAGGTGGCTCCTTCCAGCTCTCCTGAGTCCAAGCTCCTGGGCTCTCTATCTCTGTGCAGAAGTAACAGAGTTACGTTTAACGGCTGCCTGTGCGTCAGAAGGATCAGAAACCAGGGTACGGTGAGCAGGAAACTACACTGGATTACAGTAGCTATGAGCTAGCTATGTTTCTTTTCTCGTGCACTGAGAATTTACTGTAGATTTTACGCTGCTACCTCGGGGGAGCTGCTTATTGTATCTCATTTCCATTTTTACATTGAAAATGTGGATTGTAAAATTTACTACATCATACACGGGAGTTTATACTCACGGCCATTAGACTCTTACAACTCTACTAATGCCACTTTTATAAGCGTTGGCTACAATCCTAGTTTACCATTTCATCAAAGAATAGATGCAGCCCCCAGTAGTGACCAAGATCTGTGATTTAAATAAATGGGGCTTGGGAAATTTCCCAATAAGTTCTCTTCTCTGAAAAGAAAACAGTCAACAGAAAGAGATCTTTCCAAAAATGACTGGTAGGAACAACACTGCTAAGGCATAAATAACAAGGAGGTGGGAAGAAGTAGAACAAAAGGGTTCCCGCTCATTTTTTAAGCAGCATGAAAGAAAAACTCAGCTGAGAACAGAAAGTAAAGGAGCTGAAGGCCAGAAAGGAGAGACCGTGATTTCTCCAGCTTGGCTTACTAACATTGAGACCAATTATGTAGCAATGTTAAAGAGGTTTAGCAAGTGTATGCTCAGACATCAGGGAAAAGCGATGATGGCCCAGGGCCAACTATTCCTTTGGCACAGACCGGGCTGGTTTGTGAGCTCTACCAGGCTGGGCCAGCTGGGATCCATCCGCCTGCCTCTTGGCTCCATCCTGCCCACCTGCTGCTGGGGGTGTGAAGGGCATGAGCCTGAGCCCAGCTCTTGATGCTGCAGATGCCTGCACGGGGCCACCTCCATGAGGTGTGGAGTGTGACCACCGAAAGTGCCTCTTGGCAGCATCTTACTGCAGAAGAAGAGGCGAAGAATGAAGTTTGGAAGCAGCCTTGTCACTGTGGCTGGGCCCTCCCCAAGTTACATCAAGCTTTTCATGCCAGTCCCCGACTGCTCCTCCTAAGGTACTGAGCTCATCCTGTCCCACAGCACATCATCCGTGTTCCTGACAGTACTCCTGTGGCACACCAGAGATCACAGAATCATAGAATCAGAACAGCCTAGGTTGGAAAGAGCCTTAAAGCCCACCAGGTTCCAACCCCCTGCCACGGGCAGGTTGCCACTCACCAGATTAGTCTGCCCAGTGCCCCATCCAGCCCGGCCTCGAGCACCTCCAGAGATGGGGAATGCACAGCTTCTCTGAGCAGCCTGTGCCAGTGCCTCACCACTCGCTGAGTAAAGATTTATTCCTAACGTCTAACCTAAACTTCCACTCATTTAATTTAAAGGCATTCCCCTTGCCATATCACTATAGGACTATGTAACAAAGTCCGTTCTCCTCTTGCTTATAAGCTCCCTTCAAGTATTGGAAGGAGATGAGGAGCGCACCTCTCCCAGTCCTCTTGCAAAGGGAGGGCTTTCTGTTCATCTTTCCCTCCTAAGTGTCCTTCCTGCACACTGGCAGCCTCTGCCATCAGTTAGGAAGGAATGCCTGGGAAATGGGCAGGCTATATTAATGCACCAAAGATCCTCCTGATCTCTGGGGACGGAGAGAGGAAGAGACTTGTTTCAAGGAGAATTTCCAAAGCACAAAACAGAGCCAAATGCATATTTTGTTTTTAAACTGGCTTTATGAACTGGAACATTAAACCGTAATAGATTCCATGAAATATCTAAATCAGTAAGTAGGGGGTAAGTCACCAGATTCACCCACGAGAAAGTAAATGGCTCACAGCGCACTGTGAAGGCAGGGCCGAGAGGTGCCGATTGATTATTAAGCTTACTTGATCTTCGAAAGAATGAGTGCAGGAAGTAAGACCATGAGCATGCTCTCAAAACCATTCTGGCTTTCTGTTAAGTGATACCATATGACCCTGCACAGCCCTAAACTGCAGTGCCGTCGCCACAGAGGAGCAGAAGCCGGTGCCGTTCCAGGGCGCGACTCCACCTCCACGCTAATGAATGGGACTGAACAAAGCCGCCGGCAGCACCAATCCCACTGTGAGAAAAGAGCAGCAGAGCTGCCGGCAAGCGCCTGCCTTCTGCTGCTCCTTCCACAGTCGGCAGCATTTCGGCAGCGCCCGGTGCTGGGGCTCAGACCCAGCTCCACGTGCCAGGCAGAGCTGGCACGCTCCCGGCAGACCTGCTCCTAACAGAACGGCGTCCACGCCTCCTCCTCTGCCCAGTGCCACAGTGCAAGCCGGTTTTTGAAACCACAAGCTTCTGTCCTCCCGGTGTCCCCTTCCCACGGCAGGATGCACACAGTGCAGCCCCCACCCCTTCTCCCAATTAGAAAATACAGTAACCTCAGTGAGGTTTATTTAACTAGAGCCCGTGGCTTATTAAACACATTTTTTCTTCTAAGCATCCAGGTGTCCTGGACAGGGAAGCAGGTTCAGAGCCAGGAGATGCTGCCTTCTGAGCAGGGGGCAAGCAGAGACTGCTGCATCGATTCAGGCTGAGCCTCAAGTTGCTCCAGCTGTGAGCACATCTGCCCCAAAGGCAAAACAGATCACTTGTAGGTGAGAGAACGGCCACTGGAGGCCCATCACCCACAGGCTGCCAACAAGGAAAGCATCACCCTCTCAGGCTTACCTCGGTCCCATCTGAAGTTTGCCCCTGGCCTCTCTTTCTTTCAATGTCTAACACCACATTGGAGTTAGAGAGTTTTCTGCCCGGATTTTGGATGACAACTGGAAACACCTCAAAAGTATTTCTGGTCCTATTCATTCTTCTTCCCTCCTCTGTTTAATCCATTCAATGAAAAATACTGCCATTCCCTGTATCTGGAATGGCAATATTGATGATCTGGAATGGCAATGTAATGATCTGTAATGGTCACGTATGTAACCAGGAATCACTAGCGGCTGCCTTCCTCAGATCCACTTGATTCCAGTTGGACATGGAAGCTCAGGGCCTGCTGCACACAGTGCCTGTGGTTGTGGCAGAGGCCCACGTGGGCACTGGCTGTCAGCGAGCGGCCCCCTGCACCTTGGCAAAGGAACGGCTCCTCCGGGGCTCCACCACCACGGATTGAGCCTCTCATCACCATGCACAGCGCCAGCCTCACAGCTCCAATCTGAGCTGACCTTGAAGCATATCGCCTCACCTGTAAGCAAGAAAATAATGGAGGCTAACACTACAGAGCTACAGGAAAGAGTGATAAAAATGAATAAGCCATTGCTTTTACAACTGCTACTTTCTCTGGAGCTGCACCAGTGCTAGAACAAAGCTGAAAAACTGTCCAAGTTTTCAGACAAAAGCCTGAGAAGCAGTCCAGGAGCAGCTGCCAGTGGAGCAAAATGCTTGGCTCTGAGCTGTGACCCTGCCGCTAAGGTGAGGCCACGCAGCGGCAGGAGGTGGTCACTCCTCTGGGCAGGGGCACCGGAGGGGACACGGCATGAGGAAGAGTGGGTGACACTGTGCTGAGGGAGAAGGACCTGAGCCTCAGACTCAGGAAGATCTGAAAAGTCTCTGCACTACCACGTCCCAGATGAGGCTGGGAACCTGCTGTCAGCAGCCAGCACGAGCAGCCTATGGCTTTGTCCAGGGTCCTTCCTTCCTAAGGGTGATGGAGGCATACAAAGGGCTCCTCCTGGCCACCCATCCCAGCAGCAGTGGGCTCCAGCTCACACCAGCTCAGTGCAGAGAGCTGTAAACCACCTTCAGCGCCCAGCCACGAGCACCACGGAGGATCCTTGTCAGTCTTCACGCTTACACATCTGCGCTTTGAATCAGTTGCAAAGAAAATGTTTTGTGATAGATGTCACAGTGATTTCACTCAAGACTAATTCTTATTTGAAAAGTTAATTAATGGGCTCTGAAAAACAGGAGATAGAACTTAAAACATCGAAGAATAGGAAGTCTTTTGTTCTTTCAGCAAAACGTAACAACAGTATCAAAACATTTCAGCGTTTTATCCTAAATAAAGAAATCTTCACTCTTCCCTCCTCTCTTCTTTAGTTAAAATAGTTATTTCACAGGGAATTGTATAAGTTAAAGAAGGAAAAAAAAAGTAGAAAGATGTAAACATGCTGATGCTCATGCTGAACCTGGTAAAGGCTGTTGGTGTGATGGACTAGGTGTTCCCAGCCCTCCCTCCTAACAGCCACCTGCTCTGTCCTCCGATTTCCCCAAATTGCAGTGCTCTTCCCACTGATGTCTCTGCCTCCCCTGCTTTTTGCACCCACTCAGTTCTACCACCACTTCCCCTTGTCTCGGCTGGCACTGTCCCCACCACACAGCTCCTGGCACTGGCCAAGGACATGTGCTCAGTTGCAAGAAATGACAGCTCCTCCTGCCCGCAAAGGTAACCCAGCAGATCTGGGCCTTTTCCCTGCTGATAAGAAGAGCGTATGGCAAGCACAGAGGTTTTCCCCCCAGCTGCTCCTCACGCTGCTCACCTCAGCCAGCAAAGCCTGGAAACAGTGTCCATCTACAGGCCCCTGTGCTTGCCCCAGGAAGGGAAAGTGCCTTGTCCCCAAGGGCAGGGGTGCACGAGCTCACTGAGGAAACTGAAGATGGGGCAAGGTGAAGGTGACCAGGAGGTGGGATACAGCACTTTCTCTCTAGAGCAGCTACTGGGAAATACTGTGAGCTATCACGAGGCAGGACTTATGCTAAACATTTCAGTAGAAAGCTGCTGTATTCCAGGAACGCTGCTGAGAAGAACAGGGATTTTTTTTCCCCGTTTAATCCAGGCATCCCTGAGCACAGGAAAAACTCATCACCCAGCAGTGCTGTCAGCTGAAGGGGTGAGCAAAGAACTCAGACCTTACCAGCAGCTCACCTTCTTTCACCTCCCTGTAAACAGGATTTTTGCATAATGTTACAAGAAAACAGTCCCAGAAATGCTCTTAGCTCTAAGTGCTTCACTTGTCTGTGATAGTTTGCAACCATCATCACTGAGGGTCACCAGCAGAGATTTTTTCTGTGCAACTCAGTTTACAAGCAGAACTCTTACCTGCGACTCATCTGGAACTCGAGTGTTATACAGACACTTGCCATACAATTTACAGAAACAATCTTTGACTCGTGGGATGCCATCTGATGGCAACAACCCTTGTGCTTATGCAGAGCACAAGAGTGGTCCCACAGCTCTGCTGCTGAAGATGAATGGCTCCAGCACCAGCTGTGCTACAGGCACATGTTTTGTACTTTTTTTCCAAGAGGCAAAGAAGAATTCACCAGTGGAAAATGATGAAATTGTCCTGATGTTATTTATGTCGATTGTCTGTCAAAACAGGTCAGAGGATTTGAGTTTTCACAGATTTTCAACAGCTGCTCTTAAACCTAAACTCTTTACTACAAAAATCCTCACAAAACTTAAAATCCTTACCAGAACAAGAAGAATCCATCAAGAAAGGAGAAACAATTCTAGCTGATGGATTTTTTTTTTATTTAATTATGTATTTTTAAAATTCAATCTAAGTTCCTTCAGGAGCTCTTAAGGCAAATTACATACATGTGTATATACATACACGTGCATGTAAGTGTATGCACAGACATTTGCATACACACACTACCATGAAGAACATCAACCTGAGCTACACACTGGAGTGGAGGTCTTGCGTAATGAAACACCTGAGGAATTTCCAAAGTTATAGCTGGCAGTGTTCTAACTCAGCAACAACAGAATCCAGAATAGGGGAATTCTATGCTAGACTTCATTTTGACAGATGAAGAGGGACTGATCGCAGAACTGAAGTGGTATCTAAGCTGCAGCCTATACACGAGTGATCGTAACTCGATTACATTTATATGCAAACAGAACAAAACCTAAACTACTAAGTTACACGTGAGGTGGTTTAAAAAGAAAGTTTCAGAAAGCTGAAAATCATTACGGATCAAATCAGGGAAAAGAATTTAAATAGAAAAACATGAATGATAACTGGGAGCTACTTAACAATGTATTACGAGATGCCCAAAAGCCACAATCAGGAAAATAGTCTACATTGGTTAGGAACACAACCTGACTCAGGGGAAGTCAGAGCAACCAGAGTAAATGAAACACATGCACATACACAAGAATAGAAATGTAAGGAAAAAGAAGCTGATACTAACATACATAAATAAAAACAGGAACGGTGGAAAACTGAGAAATATACAAGATAAATTACAACGAGCAGGAGGACAGTGAAGAGTTTTAAGCACATTGCAAACAAACTCATTATAACACTGTCTGAAAACAGTAGGTAGACTTGTCAATATTAATGCGGAAAAGACTTAATCAGTGAGTATATATGTAAATGTTGAGCTGGAAAACAAAAATCAAGTAGCTGCTAGGGTTAAATGTTTAAATGAACCTGGTCTCAAAAATTGTCAGCTAGGAATTTTAAGAGACCAAATCAGGGTTCTCTAAATAATCAGACCTGCTTTTTAGTAACAGAACTAGATGAATGAAACACAGCTAATGCTAAGCAGTGCTTTGGAGAGATAAATGAAATGGCCCAAGCAAATATTGACTTAAAAAACAAAGATCGGTAGAATAATAGACAAACAGATATGGAATCAATCCATTAAAAATTAAAGGAAGGTAATAGAATTGAGCAGAATAGTTTTATGGAAAACAGAGCTCCACAAGCTAATTTGACATCTTTTCTCTAAATAAAATTAGAGCTTCCAATAAGTGTAATAGTACTGAGGTAATATATATTCTTACCAAAGTACTGGACTTGATATCTTCATGACATTTTGATGAAGATGCTAGGACAACACCAAAAGGAGTCAGCATGGCACACAGCCATGCTTTAAGAAGGGCAAGCTGATAGATGACAGATCACCGCAGATGACAGATTCACCACAAAACATGGAAAGGAAGATCTCAGTGAGCAGAAGCATCCCTTTCAGCATCGCAGTTTTCAGCCCTGCACTTTACTACTCCTTACTGATATGGAGAGAAAACTGAAGTCATTAGTGATAAAGAAGGTTGATGGTAAGACTGAAAGAGTGGTGGTAAATAATGAAGAGAAAAACTAACCAGGATTACTTTCTAAACAACCAATGAACAACACAAGTTTCACCTTCTGGGCATGAGGAGAGGGATATCAATGCAGTCCCAGGAAGAGTAGGTACCCTGAGGTACCTTTGATTTTGCAGTAGTTGTAACTAGTGTGGATGGCTGTGTTCTATCTGATGTCCCTGCACTGAAGGTGCTGAAGAGCTGGAGCTGCTTCGCAGGAACATCAGGAAAATAACCAAAAAGATTTGGAAATTGTGAAATAGAAGCAAAGTCCTAATCTCTGCAATTAGTTAACACTAGGCAGTGTGGAAATAAGCAGAAAAGTGGAACATGGCTTTGTTCCTTGATTATTCCTCAAAGATCAGCTTAAATTCAAACTAAAATGAATTCAGAGTAAATCTGCGTAGATCACAGAGAATGTCTCTTGATACTGAAATATAGTAGCAACAGTGATGAGATTTGATAGCTCACACTAGCAGCATAAAGTACCACACATACAGACATGTTGAGAAGTTCAGACCATCTTCCTTCCAAGCAACTGGTTTAGGGCTGTTTCCTGCTGCACGCACCCTCTCACACAAGCATGTCCTTCCCAAAGGCAGACTCACCAATGCCAGCGTAAGGAAGACGGACAGCAGCACACTCACCTGCCAAGCTCCCTCCTTCTGAAGAGGCAGAAATAATGTTCATCCTTAACAAATGCCAGACAGCCACAAGGCTTGTTTCTGATCTAATTTGTTCCTCATCATCATCATAGATCCCCAGCAGTGTACCTCTTTTCTGCCTCTCAGAGCTGAGACACAGCACCTGTGTGAGCAATACACCAAGTAAGGCTAGGGAGGCTCAAACAGCTTCAGAGTCACACAGAATCAGAACGATAGGGGTTGGCAGGGACCTCTGAACATCATCTAGTCCAACCTGCTGCTAAAGCAGAACCCATAGAGTATGTTGCACAGGACAACATGAGCAAACAACCTGCTGTGATATGAGCACTTGATAAAAAAGCAAGCCTGATGTAGAGATGGTCACCAATTTGCATTACATTTAAACCAAAAGAGGCAACAAAGTGTCTCTTTAAATTTCAGAAAGTGTGAACAGTTCATAGAAGATGGATTATTGTGGAGAAAGTGATCGTGCAATTTTTATTCTCCCAGATATCAGCATTAGAAAGAAAAATCACTGAATAATGGAGGGTGATGGAGGCCCAGGCTGGTGTCCAAATACACACAGCCGTGGACTGTGAGGTCACTGACCAGGGAGTTGTGACATCAGTGAGAGATGACTGTGGCCTCGGTGACCATAGCATACAAATTCCAGTGCTGGCCGAGACCAGCATCCACTCGTTCCTGGACTCCAGTTGAGCGTGTCTGCGAGACTTGGATCACGAAACGAGGCTTTGGTTGGGTTGTGCTGTGGGACTGCTGGCAGCAGTTATTGGTGCCTATCCCACAGCATCACCAGCATTTCCCCAGCCCTGCCGGGCTCAGGCAGCTGGGGCCCCACGGGGTGCGCTCACAGCAGCAGAGGTGAGACGATACAGCTCCAGGATGGCCAGTGGGGGGCAGGGGTTGGGGAGGTTTGCTGTTGAGGGACTGGGGCATCACTGCTGTCTGCCCTGGAAACAGAAAGCGACCATAGCCTCTCTCTCTCTCTCTCTTGCAGTTTGTGACACCTTCTGCCCGCTGCAGCGCCAGTGAGGGGAGCAGCTTCCTGTCCTCAGCTCTCCCAGCCCATCGCACAGCCAGCGGCCATGGAGATGCCATTAGACTGGACCTGTCCGATCTGCGGCCAGGATCAGGACGATGCGGCCTATGTGACACCTTGTCTCCACCAGCTATGCTACGGCTGTGCGCTCTGGTGGGCAAAAAAGAAGGACAGATGTGCCGTGTGCGGGCACAAGATCAGAACCATCCGATACTCGGTGAGGTCGGATGATGATTATCTCGAGTGTCCTGTCCCGCAGCCCACAGCACGCTCAGGTTATGGCCTGCAGAGCGAGCAGGAGCCTGCAGAGCCGGTGCTCCTGCCTCCTGAGCTCAGCTTTCCACCTGAGATCTGGGCTGCCTTTTTCCAGCAACATCCAGGACACCTCACGCCCCTGCTTCAGTGGCTCCATCAAGAGATCAGGGGGATCTCTGTTGACAGGTGGTGGGAGATGCACGCCAGACTGACCATCATTCTGAACTTCCTGTGCAAGTACGGGCTCGATCAGGCGGTCCTGCTGCGGGAGCTGCAGCCAAGTCTCCAAGGCCTCACGGAGCGCTTTGTGAGGAGGCTCATTATCATCGCTGCAGCGCTGTACGGCCCAGAGATCCGCCGGCAGCAGGATCACAGGGACACTGGTGCCAGAGGGGGACAGGAGAACAGCCCCACAGCCACCCCGAGCCCCACCGCCTCCCAGCAGGGGCTTCCCGCCTCCGGCCCGGGCTGCTCCACCAGCGCCGCAGGCCTCACCGCTGAGGAGCTCCCCGGCGTCCTTTGCAGGGTTCCCGGGAACCTCACCGCCGCCACCGTGCCCTCAGAGGAGGAGGCGCAGGAGGAGCCGGGGCAGGCGGCGGCAGCGGGCCCCTCCACCCAGAGCAGGGACCGTTCCCGTGGGGGGCCCCGGCCTGCCCCAAAGAGGAAGGCCAGCAGCAGCCCCCAGGACTCAGCCCTGCCCCGCAAGAGGCGGCCCCAGCGGCGGCGCTAGGCCGGCACCACACCTCCGGGAAGGGAATGGCTCTGGCGGACTGGGAGGCGAACATCGACCTCTCAGTCTGCTTCGGAGAGAAGATAAAAATAATTTGTTTTAATAAAAAAGTCTTTTTTATAGACAAGGCAGTTGGGGTTGCTGTTTCTACCTCCATAGCCCTTTGATCATCTTTGTGGCCCTCCTCTGGACCTGCTCCAACATTTCTGCATCCCTGCTGTACTGGGGGCCCCAGAGCTGGACACAGTACTCCAGCTGGGACGTCATGAAGGCAGAGTAGAGAGGGATAATACCCTCCCCCTCCCTGCTGGTCATTCCTCTCCTGAAGCAGCCCAGGATACTGTTGACCTTCTGGGCTGCGGGCACACACTGCTCGCTCACATTAGCTTTTTAATCTATCGGGACTCTAAGTCTTTCTGAGCAGGACTGTTCTCAAGGAGTTCTTCTTCCAGTCTGTACTCATATATGGAACTGCCCTGACCCTAGTGCAATACCTTGAACATGGCCTTGGGAAACCTCATTGGATTCACATGCGCCCATCTTTCAAGCTCGTTCAGCCACCGATGGACAGCATCCCTTCCTTTTGTCGTCCTAACTGCACCAGCTTGGTGTCGACTGCAAGCTTGCTGAGGGTGCACTGAACCCCCTCGTCTACGTCACTGATAACGATGTCAAAGAGTAAGGTCTAAAGACAGACTCCCGGGGGACACCGCTCATTGCCGGCTTTCACTTGGACGTAGTCCTCCTGCTGCAAGCTGTTGCAGACAGTCACCAGCAGCGAAACCCATGGGGATGAGCAAAGAAGGCCAGAAGCATGATGGTTTCATGGCAAGAAAGAAGAGAAGGCAACAGACTGCTTGCTTCCTGGCCTGGGAACGTGAGGTGTGTGCTTCTCAGAGGATGACACCAGGGCCTGAGGAGGACAGATGCTAGCAGGGACAACGAACTGCTTCAGAAGAGAACGCCTTTAAAAGACAGGAGATTTTCATCCTGCAGGGATGTTCTGCATAAAACAAAGATGTCTCAGTCCTTCACAGATCCCCTAGTGCTACCCGAAACAGAGAATTCCTAGTATTAAACACATATTATTTTTATCCTTTGCTGGTTATCGTGACCAAGCACACTGCTAGGAACTTCAGCTCTGACTGGGTTCCATCACGTATACTTTTTCTTACGCATTACTGTAGACAACAAGTCTGTTCATTATTTGGGACTGTCCGAGAGCCAAAGGCCTTACGCTAATACTGAAGCCTTGCGTGCAGTCGGGCGCAGCAGTAGCGAGCCGATCCGACAGGGAACACGGCGAGACGAGAAGAGGGACAAGTCACATGACCTGCGCCCTTATATCTGTTCCCTTGAGCAGGAATGATAACAGTACTCGAAAAGTCTCTTGGGGAACGTAGTTCTTATTCTCTTCCAGACAGGTACCCGGAACTAAAGCATTTGCTCCTTAGCTCCCAGTACACTGCATGATGTTGTGATGTGGAATACTGATAACCAAAAATCATAAAACCATGACATTCCACCCCTTATTCTACATCATTACAGCATGCTTAATATATACAAACAGACATAATTATAATCAATTATCCAACACTGAACACATGTACATATACTTGGAATTACTGATTCCGCTCTCCCATCATCAAATTCCCTTGTGGCACACAATGAACATCCCCATTTTTCTGCATCACCCACCAAGTGCACCCAGGTCCCTGGGCAAAAACAGTTCCGTGAAGAGGTTTGCCCTTCCCAGAAGCTGGAAGGACCCAAACTGCTTTTCCCAGCATGTTCTTTACATGTACTACAGGGACCTTATCTCCCTTTACAGTATGTAGGGAGCTGGCAGGACCATCACGATTGATAGATCCTCGAGTATTCACCAACCAGGTGGCTTCGGCCAAATGCTTCTCCCAGTGCTTAAATGTTCCGCCACCCATTGCTTTCAACATGGTTTTTAACAACCCGTTGTATCATTCAATTTTACCAGAAGCTGGTGCGTGATAGGGGATATGATAAATCCACTCAATGCCATGATCTTTGGCCCAAGTATTTACAAGGGAATTTTTGCAATGAGTCCCATTATCTGATTCGACTCTCTCTGGGGTACCATGTCACCAGAGAACTTGTTCCTCGAGGCCTAATATGGTGTTTCGGGCGGTAGCATGGGGTACTGCATATGTTTCAAGCCACCCAGTGGTCGCTTCCACCATGGTAAGCACATAACGCTTACCATTGCGAGATCTTGGCAGGGTGATATGGGGAACGTAGTTCTTCTTCTCTTCCAGACAGGTACCTGGAACTAAAGCATTTGCTCCTTAGTTCATAGAAGATGGATTATTGTGGAGAAAGTGATCGTGCAATTTTTATTCTCCCAGATATCAGCATTAGAAAGAAAAATCACTGAATAATGGAGGGTGATGGAGGCCCAGGCTGGTGTCCAAATACACACAGCCGTGGACTGTGAGGTCACTGACCAGGGAGTTGTGACATCAGTGAGAGATGACTGTGGCCTCGGTGACCATAGCATACAAATTCCAGTGCTGGCCGAGACCAGCATCCACTCGTTCCTGGACTCCAGTTGAGCGTGTCTGCGAGACTTGGATCACGAAACGAGGCTTTGGTTGGGTTGTGCTGTGGGACTGCTGGCAGCAGTTATTGGTGCCTATCCCACAGCATCACCAGCATTTCCCCAGCCCTGCCGGGCTCAGGCAGCTGGGGCGCCACAGGGTGCGCTCACAGCAGCAGAGGTGAGACGATACAGCTCCAGGATGGCCAGTGGGGGGCAGGGGTTGGGGAGGTTTGCTGTTGAGGGACTGGGGCATCACTGCTGTCTGCCCTGGAAACAGAAAGCGACCATAGCCTCTCTCTCTCTCTCTCTTGCAGTTTGTGACACCTTCTGCCCGCTGCAGCGCCAGTGAGGGGAGCAGCTTCCTGTCCTCAGCTCTCCCAGCCCATCGCACAGCCAGCGGCCATGGAGATGCCATTAGACTGGACCTGTCCGATCTGCGGCCAGGATCAGGACGATGCGGCCTATGTGACACCTTGTCTCCACCAGCTATGCTACGGCTGTGCGCTCTGGTGGGCAAAAAAGAAGGACAGATGTGCCGTGTGCGGGCACAAGATCAGAACCATCCGATACTCGGTGAGGTCGGATGATGATTATCTCGAGTGTCCTGTCCCGCAGCCCACAGCACGCTCAGGTTATGGCCTGCAGAGCGAGCAGGAGCCTGCAGAGCCGGTGCTCCTGCCTCCTGAGCTCAGCTTTCCACCTGAGATCTGGGCTGCCTTTTTCCAGCAACATCCAGGACACCTCACGCCCCTGCTTCAGTGGCTCCATCAAGAGATCAGGGGGATCTCTGTTGACAGGTGGTGGGAGATGCACGCCAGACTGACCATCATTCTGAACTTCCTGTGCAAGTACGGGCTCGATCAGGCGGTCCTGCTGCGGGAGCTGCAGCCAAGTCTCCAAGGCCTCACGGAGCGCTTTGTGAGGAGGCTCATTATCATCGCTGCAGCGCTGTACGGCCCAGAGATCCGCCGGCAGCAGGATCACAGGGACACTGGTGCCAGAGGGGGACAGGAGAACAGCCCCACAGCCACCCCGAGCCCCACCGCCTCCCAGCAGGGGCTTCCCGCCTCCGGCCCGGGCTGCTCCACCAGCGCCGCAGGCCTCACCGCTGAGGAGCTCCCCGGCGTCCTTTGCAGGGTTCCCGGGAACCTCACCGCCGCCACCGTGCCCTCAGAGGAGGAGGCGCAGGAGGAGCCGGGGCAGGCGGCGGCAGCGGGCCCCTCCACCCAGAGCAGGGACCGTTCCCGTGGGGGGCCCCGGCCTGCCCCAAAGAGGAAGGCCAGCAGCAGCCCCCAGGACTCAGCCCTGCCCCGCAAGAGGCGGCCCCAGCGGCGGCGCTAGGCCGGCACCACACCTCCGGGAAGGGAATGGCTCTGGCGGACTGGGAGGCGAACATCGACCTCTCAGTCTGCTTCGGAGAGAAGATAAAAATAATTTGTTTTAATAAAAAAGTCTTTTTTATAGACAAGGCAGTTGGGGTTGCTGTTTCTACCTCCATAGCCCTTTGATCATCTTTGTGGCCCTCCTCTGGACCTGCTCCAACATTTCTGCATCCCTGCTGTACTGGGGGCCCCAGAGCTGGACACAGTACTCCAGCTGGGACGTCATGAAGGCAGAGTAGAGAGGGATAATACCCTCCCCCTCCCTGCTGGTCATTCCTCTCCTGAAGCAGCCCAGGATACTGTTGACCTTCTGGGCTGCGGGCACACACTGCTCGCTCACATTAGCTTTTTAATCTATCGGGACTCTAAGTCTTTCTGAGCAGGACTGTTCTCAAGGAGTTCTTCTTCCAGTCTGTACTCATATATGGAACTGCCCTGACCCAAGTGCAATACCTTGAACATGGCCTTGGGAAACCTCATTGGATTCACATGCGCCCATCTTTCAAGCTCGTTCAGCCACCGATGGACAGCATCCCTTCCTTTTGTCGTCCTAACTGCACCAGCTTGGTGTCGACTGCAAGCTTGCTGAGGGTGCACTGAACCCCCTCGTCTACGTCACTGATAACGATGTCAAAGAGTAAGGTCTAAAGACAGACTCCCGGGGGACACCGCTCATTGCCGGCTTTCACTTGGACGTAGTCCTCCTGCTGCAAGCTGTTGCAGACAGTCACCAGCAGCGAAACCCATGGGGATGAGCAAAGAAGGCCAGAAGCATGATGGTTTCATGGCAAGAAAGAAGAGAAGGCAACAGACTGCTTGCTTCCTGGCCTGGGAACGTGAGGTGTGTGCTTCTCAGAGGATGACACCAGGGCCTGAGGAGGACAGATGCTAGCAGGGACAACGAACTGCTTCAGAAGAGAACGCCTTTAAAAGACAGGAGATTTTCATCCTGCAGGGATGTTCTGCATAAAACAAAGATGTCTCAGTCCTTCACAGATCCCCTAGTGCTACCCGAAACAGAGAATTCCTAGTATTAAACACATATTATTTTTATCCTTTGCTGGTTATCGTGACCAAGCACACTGCTAGGAACTTCAGCTCTGACTGGGTTCCATCACGTATACTTTTTATTATGCATTACTGTAGACAACAAGTCTGTTCATTATTTGGGACTGTCCGAGAGCCAAAGGCCTTACGCTAATACTGAAGCCTTGCGTGCAGTCGGGCGCAGCAGTAGCGAGCCGATCCGACAGGGAACACGGCGAGACGAGAAGAGGGACAAGTCACATGACCTGCGCCCTTATATCTGTTCCCTTGAGCAGGAATGATAACAGTACTCGAAAAGTCTCTTGGGGAACGTAGTTCTTATTCTCTTCCAGACAGGTACCCGGAACTAAAGCATTTGCTCCTTAGCTCCCAGTACACTGCATGATGTTGTGATGTGGAATACTGATAACCAAAAATCATAAAACCATGACATTCCACCCCTTATTCTACATCATTACAGCATGCTTAATATATACAAACAGACATAATTATAATCAATTATCCAACACTGAACACATGTACATATACTTGGAATTACTGATTCCGCTCTCCCATCATCAAATTCCCTTGTGGCACACAATGAACATCCCCATTTTTCTGCATCACCCACCAAGTGCACCCAGGTCCCTGGGCAAAAACAGTTCCGTGAAGAGGTTTGCCCTTCCCAGAAGCTGGAAGGACCCAAACTGCTTTTCCCAGCATGTTCTTTACATGTACTACAGGGACCTTATCTCCCTTTACAGTATGTAGGGAGCTGGCAGGACCATCACGATTGATAGATCCTCGAGTATTCACCAACCAGGTGGCTTCGGCCAAATGCTTCTCCCAGTGCTTAAATGTTCCGCCACCCATTGCTTTCAACATGGTTTTTAACAACCCGTTGTATCATTCAATTTTACCAGAAGCTGGTGCGTGATAGGGGATATGATAAATCCACTCAATGCCATGATCTTTGGCCCAAGTATTTACAAGGGAATTTTTGCAATGAGTCCCATTATCTGATTCGACTCTCTCTGGGGTACCATGTCACCAGAGAACTTGTTCCTCGAGGCCTAATATGGTGTTTCGGGCGGTAGCATGGGGTACTGCATATGTTTCAAGCCACCCAGTGGTCGCTTCCACCATGGTAAGCACATAACGCTTACCATTGCGAGATCTTGGCAGGGTGATATGGGGAACGTAGTTCTTCTTCTCTTCCAGACAGGTACCTGGAACTAAAGCATTTGCTCCTTAGTTCATAGAAGATGGATTATTGTGGAGAAAGTGATCGTGCAATTTTTATTCTCCCAGATATCAGCATTAGAAAGAAAAATCACTGAATAATGGAGGGTGATGGAGGCCCAGGCTGGTGTCCAAATACACACAGCCGTGGACTGTGAGGTCACTGACCAGGGAGTTGTGACATCAGTGAGAGATGACTGTGGCCTCGGTGACCATAGCATACAAATTCCAGTGCTGGCCGAGACCAGCATCCACTCGTTCCTGGACTCCAGTTGAGCGTGTCTGCGAGACTTGGATCACGAAACGAGGCTTTGGTTGGGTTGTGCTGTGGGACTGCTGGCAGCAGTTATTGGTGCCTATCCCACAGCATCACCAGCATTTCCCCAGCCCTGCCGGGCTCAGGCAGCTGGGGCCCCACGGGGTGCGCTCACAGCAGCAGAGGTGAGACGATACAGCTCCAGGATGGCCAGTGGGGGGCAGGGGTTGGGGAGGTTTGCTGTTGAGGGACTGGGGCATCACTGCTGTCTGCCCTGGAAACAGAAAGCGACCATAGCCTCTCTCTCTCTCTCTCTTGCAGTTTGTGACACCTTCTGCCCGCTGCAGCGCCAGTGAGGGGAGCAGCTTCCTGTCCTCAGCTCTCCCAGCCCATCGCACAGCCAGCGGCCATGGAGATGCCATTAGACTGGACCTGTCCGATCTGCGGCCAGGATCAGGACGATGCGGCCTATGTGACACCTTGTCTCCACCAGCTATGCTACGGCTGTGCGCTCTGGTGGGCAAAAAAGAAGGACAGATGTGCCGTGTGCGGGCACAAGATCAGAACCATCCGATACTCGGTGAGGTCGGATGATGATTATCTCGAGTGTCCTGTCCCGCAGCCCACAGCACGCTCAGGTTATGGCCTGCAGAGCGAGCAGGAGCCTGCAGAGCCGGTGCTCCTGCCTCCTGAGCTCAGCTTTCCACCTGAGATCTGGGCTGCCTTTTTCCAGCAACATCCAGGACACCTCACGCCCCTGCTTCAGTGGCTCCATCAAGAGATCAGGGGGATCTCTGTTGACAGGTGGTGGGAGATGCACGCCAGACTGACCATCATTCTGAACTTCCTGTGCAAGTACGGGCTCGATCAGGCGGTCCTGCTGCGGGAGCTGCAGCCAAGTCTCCAAGGCCTCACGGAGCGCTTTGTGAGGAGGCTCATTATCATCGCTGCAGCGCTGTACGGCCCAGAGATCCGCCGGCAGCAGGATCACAGGGACACTGGTGCCAGAGGGGGACAGGAGAACAGCCCCACAGCCACCCCGAGCCCCACCGCCTCCCAGCAGGGGCTTCCCGCCTCCGGCCCGGGCTGCTCCACCAGCGCCGCAGGCCTCACCGCTGAGGAGCTCCCCGGCGTCCTTTGCAGGGTTCCCGGGAACCTCACCGCCGCCACCGTGCCCTCAGAGGAGGAGGCGCAGGAGGAGCCGGGGCAGGCGGCGGCAGCGGGCCCCTCCACCCAGAGCAGGGACCGTTCCCGTGGGGGGCCCCGGCCTGCCCCAAAGAGGAAGGCCAGCAGCAGCCCCCAGGACTCAGCCCTGCCCCGCAAGAGGCGGCCCCAGCGGCGGCGCTAGGCCGGCACCACACCTCCGGGAAGGGAATGGCTCTGGCGGACTGGGAGGCGAACATCGACCTCTCAGTCTGCTTCGGAGAGAAGATAAAAATAATTTGTTTTAATAAAAAAGTCTTTTTTATAGACAAGGCAGTTGGGGTTGCTGTTTCTACCTCCATAGCCCTTTGATCATCTTTGTGGCCCTCCTCTGGACCTGCTCCAACATTTCTGCATCCCTGCTGTACTGGGGGCCCCAGAGCTGGACACAGTACTCCAGCTGGGACGTCATGAAGGCAGAGTAGAGAGGGATAATACCCTCCCCCTCCCTGCTGGTCATTCCTCTCCTGAAGCAGCCCAGGATACTGTTGACCTTCTGGGCTGCGGGCACACACTGCTCGCTCACATTAGCTTTTTAATCTATCGGGACTCTAAGTCTTTCTGAGCAGGACTGTTCTCAAGGAGTTCTTCTTCCAGTCTGTACTCATATATGGAACTGCCCTGACCCAAGTGCAATACCTTGAACATGGCCTTGGGAAACCTCATTGGATTCACATGCGCCCATCTTTCAAGCTCGTTCAGCCACCGATGGACAGCATCCCTTCCTTTTGTCGTCCTAACTGCACCAGCTTGGTGTCGACTGCAAGCTTGCTGAGGGTGCACTGAACCCCCTCGTCTACGTCACTGATAACGATGTCAAAGAGTAAGGTCTAAAGACAGACTCCCGGGGGACACCGCTCATTGCCGGCTTTCACTTGGACGTAGTCCTCCTGCTGCAAGCTGTTGCAGACAGTCACCAGCAGCGAAACCCATGGGGATGAGCAAAGAAGGCCAGAAGCATGATGGTTTCATGGCAAGAAAGAAGAGAAGGCAACAGACTGCTTGCTTCCTGGCCTGGGAACGTGAGGTGTGTGCTTCTCAGAGGATGACACCAGGGCCTGAGGAGGACAGATGCTAGCAGGGACAACGAACTGCTTCAGAAGAGAACGCCTTTAAAAGACAGGAGATTTTCATCCTGCAGGGATGTTCTGCATAAAACAAAGATGTCTCAGTCCTTCACAGATCCCCTAGTGCTACCCGAAACAGAGAATTCCTAGTATTAAACACATATTATTTTTATCCTTTGCTGGTTATCGTGACCAAGCACACTGCTAGGAACTTCAGCTCTGACTGGGTTCCATCACGTATATTTTTTCTTATGCATTACTGTAGACAACAAGTCTGTTCATTATTTGGGACTGTCCGAGAGCCAAAGGCCTTACGCTAATACTGAAGCCTTGCGTGCAGTCGGGCGCAGCAGTAGCGAGCCGATCCGACAGGGAACACGGCGAGACGAGAAGAGGGACAAGTCACATGACCTGCGCCCTTATATCTGTTCCCTTGAGCAGGAATGATAACAGTACTCGAAAAGTCTCTTGGGGAACGTAGTTCTTATTCTCTTCCAGACAGGTACCCGGAACTAAAGCATTTGCTCCTTAGCTCCCAGTACACTGCATGATGTTGTGATGTGGAATACTGATAACCAAAAATCATAAAACCATGACATTCCACCCCTTATTCTACATCATTACAGCATGCTTAATATATACAAACAGACATAATTATAATCAATTATCCAACACTGAACACATGTACATATACTTGGAATTACTGATTCCGCTCTCCCATCATCAAATTCCCTTGTGGCACACAATGAACATCCCCATTTTTCTGCATCACCCACCAAGTGCACCCAGGTCCCTGGGCAAAAACAGTTCCGTGAAGAGGTTTGCCCTTCCCAGAAGCTGGAAGGACCCAAACTGCTTTTCCCAGCATGTTCTTTACATGTACTACAGGGACCTTATCTCCCTTTACAGTATGTAGGGAGCTGGCAGGACCATCACGATTGATAGATCCTCGAGTATTCACCAACCAGGTGGCTTCGGCCAAATGCTTCTCCCAGTGCTTAAATGTTCCGCCACCCATTGCTTTCAACATGGTTTTTAACAACCCGTTGTATCATTCAATTTTACCAGAAGCTGGTGCGTGATAGGGGATATGATAAATCCACTCAATGCCATGATCTTTGGCCCAAGTATTTACAAGGGAATTTTTGCAATGAGTCCCATTATCTGATTCGACTCTCTCTGGGGTACCATGTCACCAGAGAACTTGTTCCTCGAGGCCTAATATGGTGTTTCGGGCGGTAGCATGGGGTACTGCATATGTTTCAAGCCACCCAGTGGTCGCTTCCACCATGGTAAGCACATAACGCTTACCATTGCGAGATCTTGGCAGGGTGATATGGGGAACGTAGTTCTTCTTCTCTTCCAGACAGGTACCTGGAACTAAAGCATTTGCTCCTTAGTTCATAGAAGATGGATTATTGTGGAGAAAGTGATCGTGCAATTTTTATTCTCCCAGATATCAGCATTAGAAAGAAAAATCACTGAATAATGGAGGGTGATGGAGGCCCAGGCTGGTGTCCAAATACACACAGCCGTGGACTGTGAGGTCACTGACCAGGGAGTTGTGACATCAGTGAGAGATGACTGTGGCCTCGGTGACCATAGCATACAAATTCCAGTGCTGGCCGAGACCAGCATCCACTCGTTCCTGGACTCCAGTTGAGCGTGTCTGCGAGACTTGGATCACGAAACGAGGCTTTGGTTGGGTTGTGCTGTGGGACTGCTGGCAGCAGTTATTGGTGCCTATCCCACAGCATCACCAGCATTTCCCCAGCCCTGCCGGGCTCAGGCAGCTGGGGCCCCACGGGGTGCGCTCACAGCAGCAGAGGTGAGACGATACAGCTCCAGGATGGCCAGTGGGGGGCAGGGGTTGGGGAGGTTTGCTGTTGAGGGACTGGGGCATCACTGCTGTCTGCCCTGGAAACAGAAAGCGACCATAGCCTCTCTCTCTCTCTCTCTTGCAGTTTGTGACACCTTCTGCCCGCTGCAGCGCCAGTGAGGGGAGCAGCTTCCTGTCCTCAGCTCTCCCAGCCCATCGCACAGCCAGCGGCCATGGAGATGCCATTAGACTGGACCTGTCCGATCTGCGGCCAGGATCAGGACGATGCGGCCTATGTGACACCTTGTCTCCACCAGCTATGCTACGGCTGTGCGCTCTGGTGGGCAAAAAAGAAGGACAGATGTGCCGTGTGCGGGCACAAGATCAGAACCATCCGATACTCGGTGAGGTCGGATGATGATTATCTCGAGTGTCCTGTCCCGCAGCCCACAGCACGCTCAGGTTATGGCCTGCAGAGCGAGCAGGAGCCTGCAGAGCCGGTGCTCCTGCCTCCTGAGCTCAGCTTTCCACCTGAGATCTGGGCTGCCTTTTTCCAGCAACATCCAGGACACCTCACGCCCCTGCTTCAGTGGCTCCATCAAGAGATCAGGGGGATCTCTGTTGACAGGTGGTGGGAGATGCACGCCAGACTGACCATCATTCTGAACTTCCTGTGCAAGTACGGGCTCGATCAGGCGGTCCTGCTGCGGGAGCTGCAGCCAAGTCTCCAAGGCCTCACGGAGCGCTTTGTGAGGAGGCTCATTATCATCGCTGCAGCGCTGTACGGCCCAGAGATCCGCCGGCAGCAGGATCACAGGGACACTGGTGCCAGAGGGGGACAGGAGAACAGCCCCACAGCCACCCCGAGCCCCACCGCCTCCCAGCAGGGGCTTCCCGCCTCCGGCCCGGGCTGCTCCACCAGCGCCGCAGGCCTCACCGCTGAGGAGCTCCCCGGCGTCCTTTGCAGGGTTCCCGGGAACCTCACCGCCGCCACCGTGCCCTCAGAGGAGGAGGCGCAGGAGGAGCCGGGGCAGGCGGCGGCAGCGGGCCCCTCCACCCAGAGCAGGGACCGTTCCCGTGGGGGGCCCCGGCCTGCCCCAAAGAGGAAGGCCAGCAGCAGCCCCCAGGACTCAGCCCTGCCCCGCAAGAGGCGGCCCCAGCGGCGGCGCTAGGCCGGCACCACACCTCCGGGAAGGGAATGGCTCTGGCGGACTGGGAGGCGAACATCGACCTCTCAGTCTGCTTCGGAGAGAAGATAAAAATAATTTGTTTTAATAAAAAAGTCTTTTTTATAGACAAGGCAGTTGGGGTTGCTGTTTCTACCTCCATAGCCCTTTGATCATCTTTGTGGCCCTCCTCTGGACCTGCTCCAACATTTCTGCATCCCTGCTGTACTGGGGGCCCCAGAGCTGGACACAGTACTCCAGCTGGGACGTCATGAAGGCAGAGTAGAGAGGGATAATACCCTCCCCCTCCCTGCTGGTCATTCCTCTCCTGAAGCAGCCCAGGATACTGTTGACCTTCTGGGCTGCGGGCACACACTGCTCGCTCACATTAGCTTTTTAATCTATCGGGACTCTAAGTCTTTCTGAGCAGGACTGTTCTCAAGGAGTTCTTCTTCCAGTCTGTACTCATATATGGAACTGCCCTGACCCAAGTGCAATACCTTGAACATGGCCTTGGGAAACCTCATTGGATTCACATGCGCCCATCTTTCAAGCTCGTTCAGCCACCGATGGACAGCATCCCTTCCTTTTGTCGTCCTAACTGCACCAGCTTGGTGTCGACTGCAAGCTTGCTGAGGGTGCACTGAACCCCCTCGTCTACGTCACTGATAACGATGTCAAAGAGTAAGGTCTAAAGACAGACTCCCGGGGGACACCGCTCATTGCCGGCTTTCACTTGGACGTAGTCCTCCTGCTGCAAGCTGTTGCAGACAGTCACCAGCAGCGAAACCCATGGGGATGAGCAAAGAAGGCCAGAAGCATGATGGTTTCATGGCAAGAAAGAAGAGAAGGCAACAGACTGCTTGCTTCCTGGCCTGGGAACGTGAGGTGTGTGCTTCTCAGAGGATGACACCAGGGCCTGAGGAGGACAGATGCTACCAGGGACAACGAACTGCTTCAGAAGAGAACGCCTTTAAAAGACAGGAGATTTTCATCCTGCAGGGATGTTCTGCATAAAACAAAGATGTCTCAGTCCTTCACAGATCCCCTAGTGCTACCCGAAACAGAGAATTCCTAGTATTAAACACATATTATTTTTATCCTTTGCTGGTTATCGTGGCCAAGCACACTGCTAGGAACTTCAGCTCTGACTGGGTTCCATCACGTATACTTTTTCTTACGCATTACTGTAGACAACAATTCTGCTCATTATTTGGGATTCCAACCCTGTGTACACGTAACTGAATGAGCCACACTCACCTCACAAGCTCTCCAATGAGCCCAATGGAGGTGTACCAAACTGTTCCAGAGTACTTCAAAGCTGCCAATACTAAGAAAGCATTCCTGTTAGTTTTGCAGCTAATTTGGGACTTACTTAAAATATTAACTAGTGTCTTTACCTTCAAGTTTGACTTGGCTTTACTCAGCACCATAAATACAGATGCTAATCTCAGAAGCCCCTCTGCCTCTGTAGCATCAACACTGTTTGTAGCGCTGTTGAAACCCATTCCTCCTCCTAACTCAGCTAGGTCAGCTATTGGAGGGAATGTGCTCAGAGAGGGCAGCAGATAACCCCAGTGGCCTGGGCAACATCCCCTCTCAGTAAATGTTCTCTAATGTCCAAGGTCATTAAAGACACAGCTGGGGAGAAGTTGTAAGCTAGCATGTTTGCAGGGCTGTTGTATTTGCAAATACTTAACACTTTGCTTTCTAAACAGAAACAAGGTACTTGAAAGAAACGAGCAGAAAATGAAGATTCATTCTTCTGCACTGCTGGCTACAACCTCACTGTGAGACACGCATAAACGCCTCCTGCACTGTTTTTTTGGTTTTTGTTTTTTGGTTTTTTTTTTTTTGTTTGTTTGTTTTGTTTTGTTTTGTTTTTGTTTTTTTTTAATGCATGTATTGCACATTTTCCATTTACATTTTAGTTGGAGTAGACAAACTGCTGGCCCGGTTTGATTTTATGCAAGTCCAGATGCAAAGAGGAGCAGAGCTCAGCCCAGGCTGTTCTCACTGTAAAAACAAGGAGGAGGAAAGACTGTTCAAAAATTTCTGTTATTCACCAATATCCTTACCCCTGGTCACCAAAGGCAATTATTTTTTTCCTCTTATACAATAAACTTGGATTGCTACATTTTAAGATGTGGAAGTCTTTCTGAATTTGAAGGCAGGTATGAGTCTAAGCAACAGCAGTGTTAATACCTAAGTAGGTCACTTTTCTGTGTGGTCCTTGAGGGTTTCATCACAGGACTCATCCATTGATATTAATGGGAGGTACTCCTCCCCAGTCCCCGCACAGCACAATGACAATTCAACTTGGCACGGTAATTAATGTTGCTTCTGAAATGGCTTTGAATCAGGAGATTCTCCCTCTTGTGATGCTCAGAAAACGTGTGGGACAAAGCAGCAGAAATACAGACTTGAGAAGAAGCAATCCCACCCCAGTAGTATTTCTTTTGCTAACAAAATACATTTATGTTGACTCTCTGTGGATGCACGTCTACGCAGATGTGGGCAGACAGACACCCACTGATGCTGTCTACGCACCAGGCTGGCCAGATACAAGCCAGCTCGTCTGGAAGCCAAGTAGCCTTTCTAGGACAGCTTCGCAGGATGCAAGAGCAAGTCGGGTGCACAGAACAGGGCTGCCTTGCACCCAGGTTCAGAGTCTGCATGAGGTCCAACCTACACACGTGTCTCCACGCATACATCTGCTGTGGTTGCTCAGTAGCATTTGCATGAGCTGGACTTTTCCAAAAAAAAACAATCCTCTTCCCCTCCACTTTTTTTTCCCTGCTCAAAGCCATTATTTGCATGTACAAATGATAAAGATCGTGCTGCAGGCTATATTCTACTCTCCAATCATGGTTAGCTTTCAACAACTACATGTAAAAGGTAAATCACTTGGAAATCAGTCTTTCAAATTCATGCAGTAATTTCACTTTCACTGGTAATCAGTCCTTTCATTTTATCAGTATTTCATTTATAATATATCATTACAAAGCTACACTAAAGTAGTAAAGAGCAGTTTGACCCATCTTAATAAAACACTGAATGATGCATAATTTTTTACATACGCACGTGCGCATTCTTTAGTAACAATCTTTAGCTCTGATTAATTAATTTCCAAAATTTATTTTAAATACAATATCTGGGACAAAACTTCGGCATAATTCCAGTTAAACTTTCTTTCCCTGGATCCGAAATAAAATCTTGACATCTATTTTTCAAATGTTTTCTATCAGGATAAATGAAGTAGAGAACAGCTACTGCAATTATGAAACTCATGACTGAGAGTCCTTAGGAACAAGAACTGATTCAGAAAAGGTCCTGATCCAAGAAACAGTTTCAATCACTTTGCAAAATCCCAGAGACTGAAACACGTTTTATTGACCTGTAACACTGCCACCAACCTGTCAAAATATTTTCAAACTGGATCAAGCTGGAGGCTGCTATTTTACAAACGATACCATATATATTTTTTTTCCTCCAAAGGAATATAGCAAACTGTATGATATCTCTGAGACAAGGAAATATTCTGACCTTTTTTCTTTCAGAATTCCTATCTTAGTGACCCAGCAATAAATGTATTTTTGAAATGTCAAATTTGTTTCCATGGTAACAAGAAATGTCACTCCTGGAGATGATGTTCAATACAAATGTGAAGAGTTGAAGGCTATTTAACATGTTTTCAGTTGCACCTATTCAACAATGGCTGTTGTACTTTAAAACTCAATAAAGAAATTAAAATATATTTATCAAAAGTTGATCTCTGGCAAAGTGACTTTTAGACCTCACATTATTGCCTGCAACAACATTCACTAATGAGAAACCCCTGTAAGTACTTATCTGCTGGCGGAGTAGAGAAACATTTTCTATTGTATTGACTGCCATTGCCAAGTTCTCTTTCCCAAGGAAAAGGAGAGGTTCCATCTCCCATTTCTACCCAAATCTGCATGAATAGACAGTGGGGGTGGAGGGAGGGAAAAGACAAAAAAAAAAAAAAAAAGAAAAGATGACCAAGGCAGCTGAAGAGACAAAACTGCTTTCATGCATCCGTAAGAACAGAAGGAACATACTCATATTGCGATCCACTCATCTAGCTTACAAAGAGAGTATACACAGATACATGCACAGATAGAAACCCAACTAACGACTACTCAGAAGTCATCCAGCAGGCTTTGTCTTCTACCCACCTGCAGCACAAAATTCCCCCACCAGTCCACCCTGACCTCAGAAAGGAGCGTCAGTGTTGCAGACCGCAGTGGAGCTCACAGGCTGGACAATCTCACACTGTGCCACCACACTCAGGTTGATGCAAGACACCAGGGAAAGCCTGTGACAGTAGCCTGGGGCCTAAGAGCAGGCTGGTCTGGGCTGTAAGCAGCCATGCTGCGAGCAGCTGTGAGCACTTGACAATGCCATCTGCATTCCCATCTCAGAGAGCTGCTACTGCCCAGACAGTGGAGGAACAGGGTCTGCCTCAGCTAGAATATAAAGAGTCAGGGAATATAAAGAAGGAATAGCTGGACAACAGCAGGACTCCTCACACCACATCCTCTGCTTGCAAGACAGAGCCCACATTAGAACCCAAGAGCAGGTCTGCAGGGGAAGGTGGGATCTTGGCTGCCAGCACCACAGGGCTTGCTACCTGCCTTCTGCCAGCTACTGTGAGGAAGAGCCCCCAGGAAGAAGAAACATCAACCCTGCCTGCTCCGAGATGGCTCTGCTTCACAGCTCTCCGGGGCTGCTCTAAAAGGTAAAAACAAGATAAATTGTTCCCCATAGACCGTAAATAATACATGAACAATTAAGTCTCTTTTTGTGGATGCTTCATCAAATATTAATCCATTTTTATTTTCATAAATTTTACAATTTACAAGTTGTTGTTGTCTTAATTTTGTGTTAACAAGACATCTGAAGCTGATGAAATTTAGTTTTAGGTAAAAATATGATCAACACTGAAACAAAAATTGAGTAAAAAAAAAGGAGTAGGATTTCCCACATTTGCAGTCGCAAATATCATGGGTTATTGCCTAAAAAGGAAGGGAAGAGACAGTTCTCTCCATGAAAGAATGATTTTCCAGTAGTTTTATTTCATGAGTTATTAAAGACTAAGTAATAGGATTAGTAGTCCTTTATTACTCTGCTACCTGAGCATATCCACGGTGTGTAAAGAATCACAGAAAACCCCCCAGACCTATGAATAAGCAGAGTTTATTCTAAAGAACAAGAAACTTGGAGGTCACTGGTCGCTCATATCTTTCAAGATCTTACCTCACTGAGGTAGAGCCTCCGAAGGGAGAACTCGAGAATAATTAGATTTACTACGTTTAAGGCTGTGCATGGAGAGGCATAAATACAACACCATCCATACATGCCAAAGTATTACAGCAGTGATGGGAACCAAATGCCACGAGGGCTGCTGAGCAGAACAGTCAGTGTTTCACTTTGTCTGGGGTTTTTCCTCATTTTCTCCCCAAAAAGAATGAGAATTTATTGAGGTCATTCTGCAAAAATGTGAAGGGACTGAGCAGAGTCCCTTAGGAGTCCCTTCACCCTTATCAGAGTCTGATCAGAGGTGAAGCAAGAGAAGGCAGTGAAAGCAAAAGGAATACCCTAAAAATGTCATAGTGATTAAGGAACAGGGAGAACTTAAGGGAAGATAACCAACACTATTTCTTTAGGCCTCAAGAAATCCAATCTGCTTGATAGGATGTAACCACCCACTGCAGAATTAGGCTCATAGACCAGGCTCACATAAACCTGAACTGAGAGAACTGCAGCACAGAACAGTATAGGAAAGAGGAGCCCGCAGGTGGAACAGGACAGGGAAAGAGAGAAGTTGTGAAACAGCTGCCCCAAAAAAGTTACAGATGGCCTCTTTGGGAGGACCTTTAATCTAAACTCTGATCTAACCCTGACTAATTAAAGAACCTTACTTCCCAAAACCTCGTTATTTTAGTTTTCTTCCACACTTTCAAAAGGTTGAAGTTTCAAGATTCCAGGCCAGATTTGCTAATGAGGAAACAGAAGAAAATCCTGTGCATTAGAGCAAGGTAACAGATGCCACGCATCCCAACAGAACGTATTAGGGGTCACTTTGACTGTGCTAGCATGAGTTAAAATGAACGTCCCAAGAAATTTTTCTCAGGTAACTTAGTTACATAGCTCCACATTTTGCCTCTTGGTTCAATTTAGGTAGTTCTGCATTATGGTGTTGATGCAGCAGTGACAACAGCAAGAAATCTCCAAAGGCATTAACACAATCCCCACCCTAGCAGAAACACCACTTCAGCACCGTGCATCTTGATGACTGATTTCCTCTGAGCTTCACTGACCAGTGTCATTACAACAACAAAAATAGACTGTGGAAGTAAGATGAAGCCATGGGAAATAGTTCATTAAAAAGTAAAAGCATGTGCTGTCAGACACATACTTGCACGCCCTCAAAGCAGCCAGCTGTTTTGTAACAGGCTAATTTTTCTAAATGCAATAAAAGGGACACAGTATATTTTGCAGTGATAAAAAGCTTGGGTGTGACTGTCGCAGAGGCCAGTGTCCAGAGATGGCTGCAATAGGGCAACCCATTGAGGACGAGGGCTGAGACCCACAAGGCGGGCAGCTGTCTGCTCTGGGGAGTGCTAGTGCCCTGCATGGAACCAGCCTCCCTGTCTGCTCATCAAACCCAGGCAGCTGGCTCCTCAGGGCGAGCTGGAAGAGAAAGGGGACTCTCCACTGCACTGATACCTGAGCTGGAGCACTTCCTTTAGCGGCCTAGGTTAAGTGATACAAATGCCAAGTCAAAACCTTTCCCACCTGCTGAGGGTGAAAGCCAAGTGAGAGCCCGGTCTGCACCTTGCCAGGAGCAAGGCAGCTGCCATGGCTGCTGCTCCGAGACACTCGTGGCCAGCTCTGCTCTGGTCACACCACCACCTCACCACGCTGCAGTAACTGTGGGTTTCCCCATTCTCTGTTTTCCTTTGCTCAGTTTTCACTTACTTTACAAGTTAATTTGAAAGAGTTGTTACTGATGTTCTTGCTTAATTTGCCCTTCTTTTGGTCCCTTGCTCAGGCCCGGACCTCAGATCAAAATCAGACTTGAGCCATAGTGAGTAATATCCTAGTGAACTTTGTAAATAAATAAAAACAAGATCATTCAATAAATGCCACTTAATTTGGTTAAACTCCTTACACATGTTGAAATGCCATTCAATCCTCCAGTAAGAGAAGTGACTCCAAACTACAGATCCAAGTATAATGAACACATTGCTTTAAAATAGAAAGAATTAAAAAAAAAAATAAAATTAAAAAAAAAAAATCATCCTAAGAGCAGAAAACCTCAAGCAAATAAGAAAGCTTAAGCCAACTATAATATGTGGAAACCTAATATCCCCCAAACTGAAAATAACTCCAAAATCCAATAATATAAAAATGCTTTCTGAAGGTTTTCCTTTCAAGCTGTGGTGGGTTCCAAAAGGTTCTGCAATGCAGAACCGATGAAATAACACACAGACGTGCCTTTGCTTTTTGAATCTTTGCTCCAAGTGACAGCTTTTATTGTAAACTTTTGTTTAGAAACACCAGATTACACGATAAGGCTCTTCCAAAAGAGGTTATGAAAAAGACATTGAGCAATTGCTCTCCAGCAATATTAGAAATAGCACAGAAAGGAACTGCAAACTCCTTGATACACTGCAAACGTCACTTTGATTATGACTAGAAGGAATAAAGAAATGCAAAGGTAGCTTTGCGCTGGAATATGCCTTATATGGGAAGCTATGGAACCTCTTTGGAGATGGTTTAAACAGCAAACTGCATGTACCAACTACTGCTACGCCTGGCTTCCGGGGCTTGAGGACAGGCAGAAGCATTTGCTCAGAGCATGGTCCTGCCTCTGTAATGGCCTCTTCATAGGCTCAGTGCTCAAGTTTCCACACTGGCGTGCTCCTGACCTGGGAGTCCTGTGGCCTGGGCCACCTAGCACAGACATTGAGGGGTAACTTGCTAGGGCTTGGGTCGTGAAAATCCATATGCGGCGCAAGAGAACTGAGTCACCACCTACACACCAGGAGAGATGGGTCTCATGGAAAAAAATTAGCAGTCACGTAACTGAAACTATAAATACACGCACGTGTTCAGACACACAAAGAGCTCAATTCAATTATTAATTCTGTCATTTCTCAGCTTTGAAGGCCTTGATTTTTTGACCTGAACACTTCCTTACCAGATTTACGGGGTGTAAACGTCATTTACAGTCACTTGTAATTTTACAGTGCGTTCTGGATCCAACACCTACTGGCTGACTCTCTGCCAAAAGGCAATATTTTTGTATTAAATGTGATTAAAAAACGTTCAGCTACATAAATACATACATACACAGGGCTTTTTTTTTTTTTTTTCCTTTTCTTTAAAGCAGCTCAGTGTGGAAAGATGGAACTTGGCATGGATAGAGTCTTCAAACAAGAACAGCCTCTGCACATTTGTGGTGAAAACCGGGTTTGATTTGATCCAGTTCTAAGTGTTTTAATATCACACATTGGGCATGCAGTGTTCACACTGTGCCATTCTGAAGTGATTTTCCGAGTCCTACCAAGCAGGGGCTGCTGCACAGCACATGCTTTTGCTGCGCGGGAACACACATCTCCCCAGGAGCAGCACTGAAGGCAGAAGGCTTCTCCTCAAGTGTGCGCTGCAAACTGCGCAGCTGAAAACCTCGCGCTCCCAGCAAAGGAAGAGGTTTTGGCACCCATCTGTCCCAGAATGCAAGGACCACATTTTAAGTGGGAGGAGAAATGATCAAAGATGTGAGAGAAACTAAGAGCTGTCTGTTTATTATTTTTTACATTTGGAGACTGGTTCAGATATGCCTTTGTGTGAAAGCTTCTCTCACCAAGGACATGAGTTACCCACACACAGCCCAGGAAGACAGAGATACTGTCCAAATGGAACTGTGCCCACAACAACAGCCCCAGGAGCACTGCTGTCCCATTAGGAACGGCATGAGTGAGCCTTGCCTATGCAAGTGGCACGGGGAGCACCAAGAACAGCAGAATAACAAGTGCGGAGGATCTGAGGGCTTAGCAAGAGCTGCTATTCCTGAACAGTACATCCAGGCTCACGGCCCTTCCAGCAATTAGAGCTAGACAAGAAAAACCCTCTAAACTAACCAGTCACTGCAGAACAGCTCCAGCAGTCTCTCCCCGAACTGCTCCACAGCTCCCACTGTGCTGCCAGGCAGGGAGCCCCTCGGGGCCGGGTTCACCACATCCTGCTTTCTGCAGTGTGCTCACAGCTCAAGTTGTGCTGCAGGCCCGGGGACATGGCAAGGCTTGAGGGGCAGGAGACAGCTCTGACCCTCCAGTAGCTGTATGCCTTGGCTTTCTGAGCAGCAGCCCCACTCTCTCTCTCTGCAGAAGACACACTTTCCAACACATGAAGCTTTTCCATGTTATATTTTTCCTTGTAGTTAATGAGTTTCTATTGTCTTCTCATCAATGATTTATTCATTAAAACAAGGCTTGCATGAAATGCAGGAAATCCAACTTGCCTACAGTGCAGTGGTACAAGCGGGGCAGCAACTGCACTCATCTCCAACAGTAGTGCAGGGTTCTGCAGGGTCCCAGCAAGGGGACAGCCCAGCAGGCCCCACAGCTGTTGCTGGCACCACCATGTGTAGAGGCAAACCCACCAGCTAGGCTACACATACTAAAAAGGCCTTCGTTAGCAAAAAGTCCAGCTCCTCCTCCCTAAAATGGGAACAGAACATAGCAACCAAATAATCATTTACGCCACTTGCTGTGTGACCTCTGCTAAGCACCGATTGATAACTCCAGACTAAGTCAGCTATGCCTTCAGCCCTGTTCCTGCAACAGGCTGAGGTGAAGACCATGCAGACTGGAGGGGCCACAACAGGCCTGGTCCTAAAGGTGGGGGCCCACAGCCTTCAGAGGCTGAGTTTGCAAAAGTAAGCCACAGAAATTTGCAGTCTGCTCAAAGTTGGTCTGCTACGCAGCTGGGAACTGATCTCTTATCTCAAGTGCCAGGCTAGTGCCTAAACCACAAAGCGTTCTTTCCTGCACTCCTTCGACATGCAAATGGAGCATAATTGTATAGACATGCTCACCATAAACAATGAGCAGAACTTGGCATCACGTGAATGGGATTTTTATTAGCCAAATATTTCTTCGGTAACCAGGTCAAACAATCACGTTCTCTTTTGTTTCCTGTTATGAAATGAAACTGAAAAAATATGCCACTTAAAAAAAGTAAAATAAGAAGAAGCCCAAGTAGTCCTTTTTTCATAAGGAAAACAATATCCTTAATGCAGAATAAACCACACTGTATGAAAAGAGGTCATCCTGGGGGGAGGGAGAGAAACAATTGAAAAGAAAAAAAAAAAAACCCGTGGCACAAGAGGGAATTATGAATCATTTTTTTCTTATGGAAAGTATTTACATGTTTATTTTAAGCCCAACATTAATGTAAATATTTTAAACAAACAAAAACACACCAGGGGTAACAATAGAGTATTGTTTGTGTGTGTGTGTTTTTGTTTTTTTGTTGTTTTTTTTTAAGTCGAATCAAAACTGCCAGGACAGTGCATGTATATTTTTAAACACGCTGCTTCAAAAAGCAGGATGCAAGGGATGTTGCATCTTTAATTTTTCTGTTAATTATGGATTGAGCATTGTTGTGAGTCTTGTCCTCAAAACCCAGCTCAGAAAATAAGAGCAGATGCTCATACCCAGGTTTGGCTCATGTGGGAATTGAACAGAACATATTGGTTTATAATTAATGTAATTTGTTGGATTATCTTTTGTGAAGGAGCTAAGGTAAACAACCTTGCAGCATTGTAGTGAAATTCTTCTGCGCTCAGAGCCTCTGTACTTGATGGAGGATGACAAAAAAAATCTACCCTTCCTCCTGGATTGCAGGGAGATTTGGAAATGTCTGTCAAATTCAAACATATTTTAATTAACTCAAAGGAAAGAATTAGGCTACAGACCCTAAAGCAAATTACAAATAGTGTGTAAAATCTGAGCTAATGATTCCCCAATTGACTACTGTGATTAACAGAATTCTCTTCCCCAGTTTGCTGTAATTTTGTTATGGGGCAAAGATGGAGGAGGAACATGCTTCCCTGCCCTGAAAACAGACAAATTTACTGATCCAAAAGACTGCTCATGTGGCTGGCACTGCTGGCTAGCCACACAGGGCAACAGCAACTATGGCACCGAGTGGTAACTTAAAGGAAAAAAAAATCATGATTTGGGAAATATTTTCAAAAAAAACAACAACAAAAAAACCCACTGCTCTCCAAGATTACTCAAAGCCTTAGTAGGCATTAATAAACAATGCTTTAGTCTTCAGAAGAAACATAAATCCAAATGCTGATCTTTACTTGCAACAGAAGGGGTGTAATATTTGCAGACATATCGGCCAAAAGCTGGGCTGAGAGTCCCTGGACAGAAGCACTCATCCTGACCCCGTATTTCCACAGTAACCCTTAGCTCTATTTCTCCATGTTTCACAAAACAAAGAAAAAAAAAATCTGAAGAAACTTAAGGAGTCAGTTCAAGCTTGCTGTCTTTTCAGGCTCCCACAGAACAATATGGTTAACTTTTTAACCTGTTGTAATTTTTCCTGCCTTCAAAGCCCTCCCAGGGCTGCCACGCTGTGCCCAGGATGTCAACACCGTGTCTGGCTTTGGCTGTGCTGCCAGGTGTGCAGGAGGTGCCAGAAAGCTGGCCCATGTACTATGGATCCTTTGCCTTAAAGGGCTTCAACAGTAAGCACTTGCCTCATTTAGGCCTCATAGTTTATATGGGTAACAAGATTCCTTGTTCAGTCTTCTTCCAGAATGCACAATCCCTAGGAAAACCGGGAGACCAAAGAGCTTGGCTTTGGCCAGTCAGTGCTGCCCTCCAGCTAAAGAAACAGGAGTGGTGAGAGCAGCATGCATGGGACAGGGCAGGAGGTGAGTCACTACAGCACTGCCTTGGGATCCCAGACTGCAGCAGGTCATGGAAAGTACCACAAGTACCCCAGGGGCTGGAAAGCATGGCATCACCCTGGGGCACCTGCTGGCATCCTACAGTCAGGGTGAACTGTAAGCCATCACTTACAGCACAGCTGGGAGATGGGCAGGGGACAGAGGTTTAAACAAAAGCAGCACCACCAAACGTTTGGTCTGCTCTTCACAAAGAATAAAAGCAAGAATTGGGTGGATGTTGTTTCCTGAGTCAGGACCACCATGAGTAAATGCTGCTAATGTTCATAAACATGGTCATTCTGGTCATTCTCTTCCCATGGAATGAAAAAGTCTTTGAAATTAGCCATTCATTTCCGCACCAGCCTGATTTGTTTTCAGGTTCCATTAAGACTTGGAGAGGTTTTCCCCAGCTGAGTTGGTTATGGGCTGTCCCTTCTCTAGCTCTGCTTTCCCAAGAAAAGGCACCCCAGAAAGCATGCTCACATGACAGGCATGCAACATATTAAACAGTTTGTCTGCCAAAGGTTTTGACTCTTAAAATAAGAAGTCAGCTGCTCTCCAAGCTGCACGTGCAGAATATGGTGAACAATTTTTCCTGGGTATGCAGCACTTCAGCAGCATTCTGAGAGAGTTTGGGATACTCATACAAGTTTTAAGTCTTAGATGAAGTAGATTTCCAACTCAGAAATGTACATTGCTAATGAGCCAGAGGCACAGCTGATCCAGTAATAGTTCCATCCCATATTCACAAGAACAATGCTCATTCATGTGTAACGAATCTTATCAGATTGGTAACTTTATCTCGAATATCATGTTCAAATTTTCATATCCTTATAAATTAAGAAATACTAGAATGAAGTGACCAGATGTTCAAGTCTCTTCTACAGCACGTTTATTACCAGGCACACATTTAAGATGCATGCAAGTCTGCCAGGACTTTGCAGAGGCTCAGCAATCAGCCCTCTCAGTGTCATCTGGTATTGCTAGCACAAAGTCCTCAGCACTTCAGCCCAGAATAAACTTCTGCCTCCACCAGTGCCATGTCCGAGGATCCTAGCACACTGCCGTGTTTCCACGGGCTCAGAAAGACAACATACCTTTCTGCTTTCAAGTCAGGACTGGACAAAGAGAGAACAGAGGGAGATTCCAAAGGAGAGGCTGGAGAAAGATCTTGCCCTATGAGAAGGAGCTGCTGCTTAATTCACAATCACTACATAACACTACATTCATCAGAGGGCCAAAAGCTCCTACGACTTCATTTTTCATTTAAAGCCAGTTCTTGTTCCACATTAGTTGACCACTAATGCTAGCTGTTGGGCCTTGAATCTCTCTGCCTTTACAGCACTAACAATCACATCTCTGCCTTTCAGCGCTGTTGAGAATATAAACCCATAGCATGATAAGCTTAAGTACTCAGATACTAATAGCAGTGAAATGTCTGCACACAGAGGCAGGCTTTCCCTTTGATAGCTTACTGTGGTTTCTGAAAGATGCAGAATGCAATTCCAGAGTGATTATAATTAATCGGAAATGTAAGAGCAAACACACTGGTCCCTGTAAGTGACAAATACTGAGGGCTGCTCTACAGAGCATCTTACATCACTTATTGCTCTTCTGTTCAAATGTCAACAATACAACATTTTCTTATCAAATTTTGTGAAGAAAAGGTATAAACCAAACAGGCTGTTCTCTGGCTGAGACGATTCTCTGGCGCCTAATATAACAACAGAAAAATAATTTCATATCGTACTAGCAATAGCTTATATTAAAATTGCATTCTTGTTGCTTTTTACTTTACTGTAAATGTATTTTTTTTGTTATACATAAGTACTGTACTCAACTTTTTAAAATCAGCTAGCATTCCCCCTCTCAATTCAGTAGAGTCGGCAGGACCAGCACCTTCCTGCTCTTCTTCTCAGTTTCATTTGTTGCTGTAAGCAGGCATGGCACAACCCCAGCACAGTCCAAGCATGACCCTGATCCTCTTCCCACCGTTCACCTCAGAGTGCTTCCAACCACCCAGAAGCATTATGGCTGGAGGCCTGCAGACACCTAACAACGCTCCCACAACAAAAACCTGCCCCTTCTCACCTCAGGTGAAAGCAGTGGAAAGCAAAACTCTGCAACAAGCAAAAGGAAGGAGAGCTCCTGGAGGTGAGTGCTGCTACTGCAAAGCAAGGCAGGTTCCCATCAAGGCACAGAAACCCAGGGTGACTGCTCTGCTCCTTGTCCTGCTGCTCACCAACCATCCCCATTCACAAGAGACATGAATGACGAGAGAAAAAAAAAAAGCATTTTATTGTCCATGCCACAGCCCTCAATGCTGGGCTATTCCCACTACTTCCCAGTCCTCTGTCCCACTGCAGCTGAGGAGTTTTAGATGTTTGTACATTCACAGAAAGTGCAGGGAAGCAACGTCCCTCTGTACATGACCTATCCCTCATGGCCATTCCCAGAACCAACCATTCCCCATGCTTGTTACCTCCTTCTCACAAGGATTTAATGCAAAGGTGGATCCCGTCTGTGGTGTCCATCCTCCCTCCTTTGGCAGACACATCTGGTCACCTCTGTTGCAGAAAGCTTGCAACCCTGCAACAATTTGCAGCCCCAAAATCCAAAACGAACCAGACAGAGATTTCTAGTATGGACACTCTCTATGAAGCCAATACAAGGTTTTACAGTCTCAGCAGATACTGAAAGCATTAATTGCTCACACTGTTTACTATTGTTTTTTGTAAGTATTTGATCCAATGCTGGTTTGCCTTTTCTCCTGGGAGTGGGTGGATAAGCTTTTCATTACAACACTAATGAGAGAATTTCATATTTACTGAAAATATAATTATGTCAAATTTAACTATACTTTATTTGCTGCCTCCATACATTCCACAATGGGATTAGAAATTGGGAAAGCAAGAAGCTTTTATGTGAAAGGGTCATGTCCTCAAAAGAGAGGAGAAAAAAAAAAGAAAGGAAAAAGAGAAATCAGATTTTGCTTTTAACCCTCTGTCTTGGATCCCATTACTATTGTGTTAGTAAATAAAGCGGAGGGGCATGAGGAATGAACCATAGGAATCATTTACTCAGCTGTAGTAAGGAGATGAAAGTATCTGGCCAGGCCAGTCTGGTTTGTGGGTTTTCCCCATAAGGATTGTCACTTCAGGATGGTACCAAGTTTTTACTGGAAGTTTAACATTTGTTGACCAGAATGTTTTTAGTGGGCTTCAGAACTGAAAAACTGTAAGGCAGAAGTCTTTCACCTTGATGTGGTAAATTACCTAAGAAAATGCAGACTTGACAAGAAAAAAAAAAAATAGCACAAGGACAGCATCACTATGATTTTTCCCATCATTAGAAAATCACATAAATCAGCTGCAGTCATCCTTTAGGATGAGAGCAGTCATCTCCATTTGGTGGAGCATGTGTGCCTGGGGCCAGGCAAGAGACAACATTAGGTTTGCAGGTTTGGTGCCCCAGCACAGGCATATTACGAACGTGCCATGTTCTCCTCTACAAGACCCAGAGCTGGGAACAGTGCTCTGAAGATGTGCCCTGTCATCTGGTGCGTAAGGGAAGAGACGGAAAATCTTGCAGATCAGTAGATGCCTCTGCCACCAGTTGGTATCTTCAAGATTAAAAATCACTGCCTGGAATCCAGCACAAACCCACAGCAAAATACAGCAGTAAACAGACAGTCTGTGCTTCATATACCAGCCTGACTTCCTGAGTTGGAGTGCGGTCTTATCAAATGCATAACAATAACTTAATGCCCATGAAACAAGGGAATGTGATAGAAGTATAGTTAGACATTCAGGAAGATGTCAGGCAGCCAGTCTACAAGATATGGGAAGTCAGTGCAGCTTTAGAAGCATTTAATGTCCTTATTTTTGCAAATATATATATATTTTTTTTTTTTTGGGGGGGGGGGGGAGGGACGGACACTCCATGAGGATTTTAGGGGAGGGAAATTAAAGCTAAAATCTCAATTCAGTATTTTTTTCCACCTTCCTTGACTATCCCATGTGATCACCATATACAGCAACTTCCCAGAAGAATCCCAGTAAGAGCAAAAGCCCAGCTGCAGGCTGGCACAACAAAAGCAGAACAAGAGGAGGACCTGCAGGCACAGACACAGCTGCTAAGGAAGCTGAAGTGACTTTCTCTAACAGGAAGCAATAGCCATATACAGAATAGCCGTAATAAACTGACTTCAAAATATGCTTCATCACGGTCTCACTTTGCATATGCACATCCCAAAGACCAGCTTTATGTATTCTGTCACCATACACATAGGAGAAAACACACTTTAAATCTGAAGAAGACATGTTCTCCGTGCCCGCTTTCAGAAGGAAGCAGTGGTTCAAATGGGAAGCCATGTACTGTTAAGCAGCAAATTGCACACAATTATATATTTTCTTAAGGTGCCTTGCATTATTAAAGCCTCTTTAAAGAAAACAAAATGGAATGTAGTTTAAGTACATGACTGCACAACCAAGCTACGTACTAGAACAAAAATGGACAACGATTCTTCTCTTTCGCTCATCCTGTGTTAACTAGCACAAGGCTTACAAGAACAGCAGCAAAGCATCTGCAGACACATTTCTAACCTTCTTCCCGCTGTATCTCCCCAGTGAATTAACACAAACACAGAAGTAATGGACCTTACAACACTTATTTATCAGAACAGCTTCTGATAGCCTTCTAGTCAAAGCATTCATAACCAAAGTTTGGACATGATATCAGAAACAGGGACAACAATTTGTCTGGCACTTTCTTAGGGCTTTTGCTTTTAAAAAAGGCAGACAAGGGGAGAGGTGAGATGTTCAGCTAGTGTAGAGAAGGCAGCTCCGCTAGCTGTACACTGAGCCACATGTTTTCTCTAAAACAGACCACAAAGCATTACTTAGCACAATCAACCGCTCAAATCTAACAGGGAAGACTGATGCTGCTGTTTGATTATAACCCCAAGAGTTTGTTCCTGAAACACTAGCTTTGACTGTCAGGGAATACAGGAATACAATTGATTCTTGGCTTTGTTTTAACACTATGGTTCCTGAAGCGGGGGAAGAGAGCAATATGCATTTACCACACTACAGAGCCTGGAACACATCCAAGTCTATTTTAGTCCCTTGCTTCAGGGTACATCTCTGAGGAAAGAGGAAACTTCAGCAAAGTTGAACCTGGACTACAGTTCCCAAATAATAGTTCTTCTCCCTGTAATGGCTGTGTCCTGAGTTTTCTCCCTGAACTTCAGATCCCAGGTGCATCTGTTAGATCACTGCGACCTTTCAAAGAGGATTTCTCTTCAGGGCACTCCAGCCGCTCTGCCTGAGGCCAGCTCCACCTGGCTAGTCACTGCAGAGGCTACAGCCATCTCTTCCACAGCTGCGCACCCAGACACAAGGATAAAGTGAGCTCACAAACTGTGTTCCAAGGCTTGCATCAACACAGGCATAGTGAGCAGCTGCCCTGAACAAAACAAATTCTACTTTCCATTCTTATCTCATCATGAGCATCCAAATTCAATGATTTCAGGTCTTAGGGGTTACAGACTAAGCTAGGCAAGAAAAGCCATCGTGTACGAGAATGACTTGACTGCATGCAGGTCTGGGAGACAGTTACCTGATGTTCTAAGGCACAACTTGTAAATGTGTCAGACACAAGCCAGTTTATTTGGAGGATCACAAAGACAAACAAACAACAACAAAACCCAAGCAACGTTCCTTAGACCTCTGCCCATCAGCTAAAGATGCCGTAACTCAATGCAACCAGTTGTTCTTGTTAATGAACACACAGATGCAGTAACATGCAGTATGTTCTTTGAAAGTGACTTCAAAAGTAAACTTTTCTGGCTTGAGTATCAGTTGTGCTCCTAGTAACCACTTAGGCCAATCGTGGCTACTCATGTAGACCATTAACAATCAGATGTTACCAGTTGCCTGCAGCGTGGCTATCATTTTCATCTGGTCCCCGCTGCCACGCGCACCTACAGAACATTTGAGCCTATTTTCAACAAACAAACCTGCAGCTGTAGCTGAAAAAAAAAAGTATGAATTATTGAAAGTTCAGAAGAAATGTTAATTGCTTCCAACCAAGGTCCTAAAGATGTAGTTAAATACTCCTTAGAGTGTATACAGCACATTCAAGAATACTGGCTATTCTCCAATGGTTTGTGTCTGCTAAGTTTAAAAATCCATGTAAGTCTTTAAAAACCGACGCTGTAAAACCACGTGTATCCTCTAGAATCACAGCAATTATAATAGAAGTGCGTTAAAATGTTATCAAGTGATTTCCATCATAATGTGACATTAAGTACCCAAGCATTTAATAATTATCCCATTATAGTAATGTATTAATGATATTTCCAAATATTTGTGCTAGAAGATGAGGTGGTTTTCAGTTCTCACTTCCCTTACAAACATAAACTGTTTGAGAGGTTCTTGAAACACGTCACATCCACAGATTTCTCTGGCAGCTGTTTCTTTTCCAGACTGGAATAAGAAAAAGACAACAAAAGCAAAGCCTTCTCTAATTCCTAGCAGTGCAACAGGAAAACATCATTTTCTTTACAGAGTAAGTCCCTAGTCTTGAAGCCTTGCACAGATGCTGAACTTTGAATTCAATAGGCTTACTCATGTGCACCAAATCAAGCATAAATTTCAGTCCCTGCAGCTTCAAACTTGACCTATCCAGCACACAAAATGCAAGATATTAGCTATATGTTCCTTCATCTGGCTTTGCATGCGCCAGCACATCAAAAATGCAATGCATGCATGACAGCTCTTCAAGATTTTGAACACTGAACTGGTGTGGAGCAAGTTGCAACAAAACATTTTTTTTTTACAACACACAAAGCAAAATAATGACAGTGACCCAAATGCTGCAGTTTTTGTTTCTGACTGGAGGATCACCCCCACTAAAGAGAGCGGGGGCAATTCTCTCCCCATCCTTCAGGTAAGGATAAGGCAGAAAGCTTGGTACACTGTGGTTTTAACATCCCAACAAGAAGAGATGCACAGACCCTTCTCCTTCATTTCCAAGGTCTCAGTCCTCCCATCTACCAGTTGATATTTCAGCTCCTCATCCCTGGTCTGTGCTGCTGAGGACAGCTTATGCCAAAATGCCAGTTTTTAAGCAGAAGGCTACTAGCTCAGCTCACCTCCATTTCCATAGCACTGGTCTGATCCTGGACGGGACTTGTGTGGATGTGTGCGGACACAGGAGCATAAACCTGCCCGCTCAAGGCAAGTATTTTAATTTTCTGTGCACTGGACACATCTGTAACACACTCCACCCCAAGCTGGGTGCAGGGCTGCGCTGTGCCACCAGCCCTCACCACAAGCATTGAGTGCTACTGGGCCCAATCAGGAGGAATATGTGGCTGCAGGGGATGCTGGGCACACGCAGGTGTGGTGTTCCCTGCTCCGCAGAGCTCACAGCCAGAACAAAAAGCCTAAGGGTAGCCTGGTTTTGCCACACAGGGAGCAATCACAGTGGCCTGTTGACCACGTGAGCTTTTATAGAGGAAGCAAGCAAGGAACCACAAAGTAATTGAACCAGCAAGACAGTGAGATGACTATAAACTTTTGGGTGGCCTCATGCATTGCAAAAGACATTTCTGTCCAGAAACTATGCCACCTACAAGCAACAAGTACATTTCCACACCGTGCCATTGCTGCACGTTACTACATCTCAGGGCCTGCAGAGGAGCTAGACACACTCCAAGGGAAGAGCCT